>NC_137220.1:28521197-28893697 GCF_949987685.1 Ammodytes marinus | reverse complement strand
GTCAGAAAACTAGTCCAACATCCTGACTATGAAAATGTGAGTTTCAAGTAATCCTTTACTACACGAAGCAAACAGTGACAGTTAGCAACACAATACATTTTTTAACAGTAAAACTTTATTATAAATGAGTGATCACAATACAAATGATAGATTATCTATTAGGGAATTTGCAGCTCTGACTAATTATTTCTATACTTAAAAAAAAAAAAGATAATGCCTTTCCAGTGAATCTTGACATGATACATTCCTTTCCTGCCTCGTTACTGTACATGTTTACATGTTACCTCAGCATGGCTTCACAACCAAAGCTTTTTCACTCCACTGGGTTGTAGATCATTCCCCAGTTTAACCTGTAGAGACATACAGTATCTCACAAAAGTGAGTACACCCCTCATATTTCTTCAAATATTTCATTATATCTTTCCATGGGAAAACACTGAAGAAATTACACTTTGATATAATGTAAAGTAGTCAGTGTACAGCTTGAATAATAGTGTAAATTTACTGTCACCTCAAAATAACTCGACACACAGCCATTAATGTCTAAACTGAAGGCAACAAAAGTGAGTACACCCCTAAGAAAAAATTTCCAAATTGGGCCCAAAGTGTCAATATTTTGTGTGGCCACCATTATTTTCCAGCACTACCTTAACCCTCTTGGGCATGGAGTTCACCAGAGCTTCACAGGTTCCCACTGGAATCCTCTTCCACTCATTCATGACAACATCACGGAGCTGGTCGATATTAGAGACCTTGCGCTCCTCCATCTCCCGTTTTATGAAGCCCCAAAGATGCTCAATAGGGTTTAGGTCTGGGGACATGCTTGGCCAGTCCATAACCTTTACCCTCAGCTTCTTTAGCAAGCCACTGGTTGTCTTGGAGGTGTGTTTGGGGTCGTTATCATGTTGCAATACTGCCCTGCAGCCCAGTTTAAGAAGGTTGAGTGCACGTTTTCAGCGTCATACCAAGAGGTTGGCTTTGGAAAATTGACGTATGAGTGCTGCCAGCATTGCTGCAGGGCTTGAAGGGGTGGGGGGTCAACCTGTCAGTGCTCAGACCATACGCCGCACTCTGCATCATACTGGTCTGCATGGCTGTCGTCCCAGAAGGAAGCCTATTCTAAAGATGATGCAAAATAAAGCCCACAAAAAGTTTGCTGAAGACAAGCAGACTACGGACATGGATCACTGCAACCATGTCCTGTGGTCTGATGAGACCAAGATAAACTTATTTGGTTCAGATGGTGTTAAGAGTGTGTGGTAGCAACCAGGTGAGGAGTACAAAGACAAGTGTGTATTGCCTATAGTCAAGCATGGTGGTTGGAGTGTCATGGTCTGGGGCTGCATGAGTGCTGCCAGCACTGGGGATCTACAGTTCATTGAATACCAACATGTACTGTGCCATACTGAAGCAGAACATGATCCCCTCCCTTCGTAAACTGGGCTGCAGGGCAGTACTGCAACATGATAACGACCCCAAACACACCTCCTAACGACCACTGGCTTGCTAAAGAAGCTGAGGGTAAAGGTTATGGACTGGCCAAGCATGTCTCCAGACCTAAACCGTATTGAGCATCTTTGGGGCTTATTAAAACAGGAGATGGAGGAGCGCAAGGTCTCCAGTATCCACCAGCTCTATGATGCTGTCATGAATGAGGGGAAGAGGATTCCAGTGGCAACCTGTGAAGCTCTGGTGAACTCCATGCCCAAGAGGGTTAAGGTAGTGCTGGAAAATAATGGTGGCCACACAAAATATTGACTCTTTGGGCCCAATTTGGACATTTTAACTCAGGGGTGTACTCACTTTTGTAACCGGCAGTTTAGACATTAATGGCTGTGTGTCGAGTTATTTTGAGGGGACAGTAAATTTACACTGTTATATAAGCTGTACACTGACTACTTTACATTGTATCAAAGTGTCATTTATTCAGTGTTGTCCCATGAAAAGATATAATGAAATATTTGAAGAAATGTGAGGGGTGTACTCACTTTTGTGAGATACTGTACATAAAACGTTGTATGTTACAAGTTAGGCGGTTTTTGCATAAATACTTAGCTCATATTCTGTTGACTGTGACATATTTAAACTGTATTTACCTGAGGATAATGTCAGGGAAACCAGAAATCTTGATGCAATTTTCACAGTTTTCAGCTCAGACTCCTGCCTGTTCAGGTTCAGTTGTAAAGCTTTTGGTTTAGAAGTGGTAAGTGTGCTGACATTTGCTGTAGAAATGAAGCTAAACATCGATCTCCATGCTGCATTGGCCAAAAGTAAACAAAACTGACAGCTGGGCGTGTGCCATGCCCGTATAGGTTGGTATAGAGTAAATGAGCAGGGCGGTGCATGCACGCCCATGTTGATCTGACCAGTCAGAGCAGACTAGGATTTTTGCGAAGGGGGGTAGATGTCAAAACCAACCTTTTGAGATAGAGAGCAGAAGAGGCTGGAAAAGGCGATGAAGAAATGGGAAACGGTAGAAAACTAATGGGTTTTTTGAACAATAAACCATTAAAACCTTTTCTAGTAGACCTCGGAAATATACATTTAAACCCGAGTTTTTGCATAATATGTCCCCTTTAAAGAGGACCTATGATACTTTTCGACTTTTATGACCTATAAACGTTGTTATAATGATTTATAGTCATAGAGTATCAAGTAATTACGTACATGCATTTCGACGTAGTCCCTGCTGACCGTCTGGGGTGGCTATGCAGAGCACTAAAAACTATGGCAGCCGGTCGAGCCGAACTTGTTCAAATTTCAGGGTTGTGTCTGTCACGCTGGGGTCGTTTCTGTCATGTTTCCATATATGGTAATGCTGCCGCTCAGGCAAGCTCCGGCTGCATGCCCCCACCTTCCTTAAAATTTCCCGCTGCTGGAAGGAAGGTAACCAATCACAACGGAGTGGGGTTTGCAGCAGGGGGGGAGGGGCGGAGAAGCTCAAAGCAGTGTGTAGAGAGAGACTGCTGTGCTCGCTAGGGTAAGAGGAAGAGTGTCCCGAAAATCTACATAGTTTTTTGTGATGTGATTCGTGTCAGGTTGCTCTATAGCAGTTTTTAACAAGAAATGAAGACCAGAAAAGTAGTATAATAGGATCTCTTTAAGGTTTCGAGGCTGTCGCTTGAGCTTCAGTTCCCTCCACAGATCTATTGGATTAAGTTCCGGAGACTGGCTAGGCCACTCCATGACCTTAATGTGCTTCTTCTTGAGCCACTCCTTTGTTGCCTTTGCTGTATTTTTAGGATCATTGACGTGCAGGAAGAACCATCCACGACCCATTTTAACAGACCTGGCTGAGAGAAAGAAGTTGTCACCCAGTATTTCATGGTACATGGCCCCATCCATAGTTCCCTCGATGCAGTGAAGTCCACCTGTCCCCTTAGAAGAGAAACACCCCCAAAGCATAATGTTTCAACCTCCCTGCTTGACTGTGGGGATGGTGTTCTTGGGGTCATTGTCAGAATTCCTCTTCCTCCAAGCATGGCGAGTCACTATGATACTAAAGAACTTAATTTTGTTCTAATTTGACCACATCACCAAGCATTCTCTGAGTCGTTCAGGTGTTCATTGGCAAACTTCAGACGGTTCTGTACATGTCCCTTCTTGAGCAGGGGGACCTTACGGGCACTACAGGATTTCAATCCATTACGGCATAGTGTGTTACCAATGGTTTTCTTGGTGACTGTGGTCCCAGCTGCCTTGGGAACATAAACAAGCTCCCCCCGTGTAGATCTGGGATGATCCCTCACCTTTCTCATGGTCATTGATACCCCACAAGGTGAGATTTTGCATGGAGCCCCTGACCAAGGGAGATTGATGGTCATTTTGTGTTTCTTTCATTTTCGAATAATTGCACCAACAGTTGTTTCCTTCTCACCCAGCTTCTCGCCAATGATCTTGTAGTCTATTCCGGCCTTGTGCAGGTCTACAATCTTGTCCCTGATGTCCTTAGAAAGCTCTTTGGTCTTGCCCATGATGGAGATGTTGGAGTTTGATTTATTGACTATGTGGACAGGTGTCTTTTATACAGGTAACAAGTTGAGACAGGTGTGTTTTATACAGGAAACTAGTTGAGATTAGGAATACTTTTTTTAAAGCACAAGGATTAATCTGTGGGAGCCAGAATGTGATTTTCTGGATTTTCTTTTTGATATTCTGTCTATCACTGTTAAAATAAACCTAGCATTAAAATTATAGACCGCTCATTTCATTTTAAGTGGACAAACTAACAAAATCGGTGAGGGATCAAATACTTATTTCCTCCACTGTTGGTGGTGTGCCCCAGGATTTTGTAAATGTAAAAAATGTGCCGCGGCTCAAAAAAGGTTGAAAATCACTGACCTACTACATAGGTTTTTTGTGTTAGGTAGCACATACAAAAAAAACTATGTAGTAGGTAACACAAAAAAATACCTGGAAATGATCAGAATCTATTCAGGACCAACTTAGGGGTAAACTGAGACAGACCAGAGAAATCAAGGGGGTAAACTGATCCACCTACTTTTCCCACTCTGAAACTACCATAACAACACATCCTGACAGCTAGCTTGTTAGGTAGCACAACAACAAAAAAACGCATGAAGTAGGTAACACAATGAAAAAAAACTATGTGTTAGGTAGCACAAAAAAAAACGCATGTAGTAGGTAGGTAATTTTTTAGGGACCCCAGGAAGAATAGTTGTCACAATGGGGATCCAACAAACAATAAACAATAAACAATAAACAAACCCCAAAAAAAACATATGTAGTAGGTAACACATATCTATGTAGTAGGTACTACAATTTTGTGTACCTTATTGTAAAGTGTTACCCTAGTCTTGTTTGAAATCAGTTTTGCCACCCCTCTCCTATGCACAGCCGTATAAGATGATGAGTAGTGATACTTAAAGCCCAATTGTTTTAATTTAGCATGTTCTGTATCCAAAAGATGTTTGTCCTGTAAAAATGCCACCTCAACTCTATCTATTTTTAGTGTAGTTAATATCTTACTTCTCTTAATGGGATTGAAAAGGCCATTCCCATTATGAGTTGCTATTTTAACTGCCTGCATTCAGTGTCCAACAAGGGGGGGGGGGGGTGAATTAAACCAAAAACACACCACCATTAGTGTCCATAAGTAACAAGATGCATCACAGGTTACACGCCGAGCCATACACCACAACTCCCTCCTGATAGAAAACTCTGAACCTGGCGGGGAACAGAGTCTGAAATCGGATTTTCTTCCCCTTCAGGACCGCTTTCGCTTTGGCATATTCCTCTTTTTAACACATCAGGCGCGTAGTCGTGATCCAGGTTCACTCTTTTTCCGTGGTGTTGAAATCCTCACTTTTGCCAGGCCATTTTCAGCAGCTCTTCTTCCATCCTGTAGTTTGACATGGGGCTTCCCCAGAGTCCCCAACTCTTCCACTCAGAGTTGGTCAACTCAGAGTTTGTTAACCCCGCTTCCTGAAATAGGCCCCAGGCCTAACTTTGAAATATTTTACAAACTAACACAATAAACAAATTAAATATCACCCTCCACTTTAGGCATCAGCAATAAATTCCTTCTGCTTTGCAATCCCCCACCTCCAGCTATGAAAGGAATTAGGGGAGAGTGGGGTAAAGTGAGACACTTTTTACATTTGTAAGCAAGCTAAAACAATTTATAAGCAAAATGTACACATTTCCCATTAATTCAGGATGTTTCCTAGAAATGGAAATTTTTTTTATTATTCAGGACCAGCTTAGGGGTATACTGAGACAGACCAGAGAAATCAAGGGGGTAAACTGATCCACCTACTTTTCCCACTCTGAAACTACCATAACAACACATGTTGTATCCTGACAGCTAGCTTGAAACTACACTCCACACACAGTCTAAACACTTGAAAGTAACTCTGATCAATTACAAAATGTAATTCATAATGTTCTAATTAACATTCAATGACAGATAGGTTAAAACACAGTCTGGGGGTAAGAACACAGGACCCTTAGAGCCAGCTAGTGTCTGGGCATCAGAGCAAAGGACAATCAGAACCAGCTAGAACAGCCTGGGACTCGGAACACAGGACTAGACCCACCTGTCATTTTCCATCTTTTGATATGATGATCGATTAATATTTTTCTGCATTTGTTTTATTGGGATTATTCATTGAATAAAGACATATTACTTAGAGTCCAGTCATGTTAAAGGTCACTCTCCTGTTCCCTATATACATACCTGCCAAACCATGCCCTTGCTGACACCCCTCCAACCTCCACATCTGGCCCGCATTGTCTCTTAATTATAATGGGTTTATTAAAAGAGGGCACAGACACTGTCTCACTTTCCCCCACAGCATTTGTTTCACTTTACCCCACCGCCACAATTTGCGAAAAAACTACCTGTTTGCAATTCAGGCTAATATCAGTGTTTCCTCCAGCGCTTTATGGCTAAGGTGGCCGCCTTAGCAACGCCAGCCCCCCGCCTTGACTACCGACCGAAGTTTCAGTAAGTTTACAGAAGTGCCACACTGTTACTGTCTTTGAAATGCATTTAGTCATTTTAAGGGGAAAACACATTGTATTTATTATTTCAACTATTGAGTTATTTTTCAAACAGTATGCTAGTGTAGGCCAACAAGATATATTTTCTGAATTTTCAATGCTGCTTTATTTTTATGTTTTAAATTGGGAAATACATGTTCCAAAACGACTAATAACCTCTGTATTTAAAAATAAAGTAGGCTAAAAATAACCATTAATGAATTATAGGCTATCGCATCACAATGGGCCTATTGTCCACAATAACCGCACAACAGCCACTCATCAAAAAAGGAACTTTAAAAAGTTGAATTTGCACTTTGATGTGCATACACATGTTAAGTGTATGGTCCATTATTTGTATTGAGTGTGTCTGCATAGTATTGCACCAAAACAGTAGAAGTTTTCTTTAATTGTGCTTTGTACTGTCTGCATGTTTGCACAAAATTTGTACCTGCACATAGCAAACAAAATTGCAGAACTGTAAGGTCTGTTGTATTTTTGTATTCAAATAAGCAGTTGTTTATTTCTTTACTGCGCATTGGCATCTTTGAGCAAAATACCCCCAATTTTCACCTCCCTTGATCCTGGACAGTGACCACCTTGACTATGACATTTTCTGGTGGAAACACTGCTAATATTCAACATGGTTTGATATGTTGGTAGTTCATCAACATGTATGATACAAGTTTTTCTACCTGAATCAATTTGCTTTGGCACAACAGTTGATTAAGTTGACAGCAAGAAAATGTACTTTTACATGCAAAAAAAATATTGCTTACACGAGGTCCTCTCCTTCATGGCCAAGGGGAAATGGGAGGGGCTTGTAAACATTATGCTCACATCACCAAAAATGTGCTCCATTGCCTAGATACAGGGGGTGTCTCACATTACCCGATGCCTCACATTACCACGTTCTCCCCTACTATCTAGTCCCACCTTCCATTATGAAAACAAAGGCACAACAATTTTCCTTTTTCAATGTGGAGACCACACTTTGTGACACCACTCTTGTTGACTATATAATCATTTTGAATTGAGTAAATCGGTTCAAAGTATTAAGATCATACCTGGTAAATGTAACCATTGTCAGTAACAGACGGCTGGTTCGAGGTGAAACTGTGAGGACCCACAGCCATCTTCAGAATCTCCTCGCAACCTAACAGGAGGGGAGGAAGAAGGGCAGATACAATGCAGTGTTAAACTAACTGTCATGTCTGCCTATCAGTCAGCCAGAGCCACCAAGACAAGCACAGCCTATTCTGATTAAGGTCTATACTCTGGTTCAGACTATATTCCAAATAAGATGTATACTGTATATGGTCAGCAGCTACGGGTATCTTCTCGTTTACATGTTTATCAGCATATTCTGAGTGACGTTCACTAGTAGTGGTAGAAGCGTCATGACGGCCTTCAACACGTTCATTTCAAGCAATTATTCCCGTACTATATAAGGAAAGGGAAAATCTTTATGGCATTGCCGTTGTATTGTATTTTGTCAGCCGTAAAGCAGGAATGCGGATATTCAGTGCAATTAAAGTGTATGCATGTCTCAATAATGTGACTAAAATCAGAATACTGAAAATGTCTTAATGCCAAATTGGCTTACTCCTACTATGACCTTAAACCTAATTAAGCTGAGCAGAAACTGCTCTTTACATGGCAATGTCTTATTGGGAATATTATCTTTTGATCTCTCTGTGTACTGGGTTATTCACCTTGGACTTTCTTCCCATGCCAGTATTTGCTCCATCATTTACATCTCCTGCACATTTCTTACCTTTAATGGCAAACACTCCGTGGCAAAAGTCTTTGAAGTTGATCTTCCCATGTGCGTTAGGATCCAGGTACCTGGTCAACTTCTTCACCTGAAATGAACACAGTCATATCTCAGTCAATTCACACATTGGCAATTTGCCTCAAATCTCTACCATATGACAACAGGACAATTATGCTCCAATCAAAAAGCTCATCAGCTGGTCGTACAGCATATGAACCTTGTAGTCCAGTTCATAATGTCCAAAAAATGGCCCTGTGGGATTTTTGGGGGGTTTTGATAGACTTTATATTTTTGAAAACTTCATAAAGAAACAAATCAGAAAATGCATGATTCCATTTGCACGGACGCCAATATAGTGGCCATCTTGGCCTTTCAAATATCGCGACCTCCACATTTTGTTTTTTTTAATATCTTGCCTCCTAGATGACCCAGAAGTAAAAGTAAGGTATATTACAAATAACCATATATATTTGCCACACATCTTCATTGTAACATTTGGGGGGAAAAACAATATTGCACAAATTATGTGTGGGAACAAGATAATTATGTCCTGGCCAATGGCCATACTTTTTTTTTTAATATTGCAAGTCCTTGCAATATTTAATAAAATATAAAAGAAAAACATGTTATACAAAAAATAATTGTGTTAGTGTCAGTAATCAACTGGCAAAGTTTCATGATGATATCTATAAATTTAAAAAAAATCCCTATTCACCTGGGGTGTCTCGCCTTAACAGGGTGGGAAATTAACTTTTTTGCCCACCTGCCACAGTGGCGGGTGGATGCCGCCTTTTATTTTTTACCTGCCACCTTTTTCAAGCACCGCATAACATTTTGAATTGCACTACTCGTAGACTGTAGAAGAGGTGGGAAAAGCTGCTAACTGCTAATAGTGATGCTAACGGAACACGAGCGGAGAGGTGTATCTCCTGCTCTGACCGCAGCTGGGAGGGGCTGCTGCGCGAGGACCGGGCCGCCTGTCAGTGCTCTGTGACGGGGGACGGGCCGGGAGGCTCCCGCTGCTCGTTGAGAAGCGTTAAAAGTGATATTTGCTTCGGCGAAAAAGTCACCAATTACACCAGAAAAAAAGCTAGATTTGTCGCTTGTCGCCGTTTTGAAAAAAAAAGTCGCCAGGGGGGCTGAAAAGTAGCTAAATATCGCGACAAAATTGCTAAGTTGGCAACACTGCATGGATGTAGTATTAAGAAGGTTAGCTTCGACGCTCGCGGCAAATGATTTCCCATGATGCTCTGGGAGAGTCTTGGACCAATCAAAGGTTTGGTTGGTTAGGTCATACACCTGTACACCAATGGGCGGCTGCCACGTTTGTGTGACGTAAACTAATGCTCCGATGCAAAGCCCAAAGCCCGGGAGAGCTTCTATTTTTCTGTACACAGCGCTTGAAACCGTGAACACGTTGTAGTATATTTTGAAAAAATCCACCCGCCACTGTGGCGGGTAGACATGGCAAAGTCACCCGCCAATTTGAAAAAATACCCGCCATTGGCGGGTGGCGGGTGCTAATTTCCCACCCTGCGCCTTAACCTTAGAATAGTGCAATCTATGTGTGACCTTAAATCGAATTAACTGAAGCCTTGAGTTTATAGTAGAGCTGCAACGATTAATTGACAAATGGATTATTAATCGGTTATTAAAATAATCGCCAATTATTTTGATAATCGATTAATCGTTTTTGAGTAATTTTTTTATAAAAAATGTCCAAATTCTCTGATTTCAGCTTCTCAAATGTGAATATTTGCTGGTTCCTTTAATCCTATTATGACAGTAAACTGAAATATCTGTGTGTTTTGGACATAACAATACATTTGAGGACGTCAACATGGGCTTTGGAAAATGTATCAACATTTTCACCATTTTCTGACATTTTACGGACCAAAACACTAATCGGAGAAAATAATCGACAGATGAATCGATTATCAAAATAATCGTTAGTTGCAGCCCTAGTTTATAGAGCAGGATTTTATGCTTTTTAGCGCTCCCTCCCAGACATCGTCAGCTATTCCAATGTTTAAGTCTTTTTCCCAGACTTGCTTTATTTTTAAAGTAGATTTCTGTGTTGTTTTCTATTTGAGTATACGTAATAACATTATGTGAAAATATTTTACATCAAACAGGTGAAAGTGTAACACTAAACATGCAAAGGCATAATTATACTGAAATATCATTCATAGTGTTTTGCATTCTGCACACCAGTGTTCAATGGGTGCTTAGAAATGTCTAGTAATATGATGCATTTGTCATTTGAAAAGAAAACACCATTTAGTGAGGAGTTTTGAGGGCAACGTGTGCTTTTACAAGTTTAGGATTTTGCATTTTGTTTAAGTTTTTTTTGTACTTTTTATTTATGAGTATTTTTTCACATTATCCATACAATATAAACTGTGGACAGAAATTGCAAGAAAAAAAAACACTAACAGCAAACACATACAGAAAAAAAAGTAAACAAGGTCATGGGACAATCACTTACAGATTTTCACAATTGCTTAAACACATTTCTTGATAGACTACCTCACTTTTTCAAAACCCTAAACACAAATCTCAAAACTCAAACTCAAAATGCAAAATCCTTCACTTCTCTTGCAAAAGCACACTTTACCCTCAAAACAGTGTTAACTCTTCACTAAATGGTGTTTTCTTTCCAAATGACAAACACATATCATATGACTAGACATTTCTAGCACTCATTGAACACTGGTGTGCAGAATGGAAAACACTATAGTATAAATGCAAAACACTATATGAATGCTTTATCAGTAGAATTATGCCTTTGCATGTTCATACACTTTCACCTACAGTAACAACAAATACTTTACAGTTTTTGCCAAATGCTAACACACATGTTGCAGAATAGTTTATTTTGCCATTTCAAACAAACCCAATGAAAAGGTAGGACTGCAGTTCAAGCAATTCAGTGTGTCAGTATAAACTAAGAAAAAATTACAGTAAAATTAGGGAACAATGGTAAAAAAGAACTGCGTTGTAAGGAATTGGGTGGTTGGATTATGAATCATTTTATAGATACCTCCTCCTGTTTGCGTCTGGCCACATCGCCTCATCAACATCACACTCAATGTCATCCTTTGAGAAGCAACAGGGAAATGATCACCTGATATCCAGTCTAAATCTCCTAATTGTGTTTAGGTGTCGGAGGTTGGATGTAGGGCTGCAACTAACGATTATTTTAATAATCGATAAATCGGTCGATTATTTTTTCGATTGATCGATGAATATGTCATGACTCACGGCTCGACAGTCTCTCCTCCTCCTCTATCTGTTTTCCCTTGTCTGTCTCTCCTTCTTGTGTTTCATGTGGCTACCTCCCTGTTGGCATGTGGGCGTGGTGGCACTCCAGGGCACGCTGTTCCAGGTGTGGATCGTTGGGCTAATCAGGGCTCCCTATTTTAACCTGTGGACTCCAGTCATTCAGCGCTAGAGTATACTACGTACCAGAGCGGTAACTACCCGAGACCAGGATATCATGTTTGTTGTTTTCTTTCTGCCTCCAGTTGGAGTTCGTACTAACTCCGCTCCTCTTTCCTTCCGTGCCAGTTGCCTCCGCTGTTCGTCTTTCCTGCCTGCCTGCGGATTTCCGGATTTCCACTTGCCTCAGCTCGCCACGCTAATCTGCCGTCCAGTGTCCAGCCAGCCTGCCTTAAATGGAAAATTCGCAGATTTTCAACCTTAACTCATCTACCACAATATCCTTTGGGTTTCATTATATCCCCGTGTATTTTTTCAACACCGTCCGTTTCGCGGGGACCGAGCTTCAAAAATCCATTCACCGGTGACGTTTCTGTGGCGTTTCCGGTTCAAGGAAGAGCTTGTGCAGATTACAGACTCTTGGAGCCGAGCTCACCAACCCCCCTCCCTGTGAATCCAGGGGGCGGGCTCTAAAAGCACGTGTGAACCAAAACAAACCGTCTGTCCATGCCCATGGTCCGTGCCAGTTTACTTGTATAATTTCCTGCATTGAAAATTGCATCTTTTCACACGAGCACAGACGAGATCATGGATGAGGATACTTTAAAAAGTGTTTTGGCTGACTGTAATGAACCAGCATGGTATTTAGTTGGGCCAGAGAAGCCTACACTGCTGAAGAAATTCAGCGAGGAAATACAAGTATGCAGAGAGGCCGAGGCTGCAGCTGTTTTAGCCTTGGTTAGGGTTAGCCTTGTAAGACAATACAACTGGACCACCATTAGAAACCGAGAGGCATTTTCAATATCCCAAAAATAATTTGGAAAAGACAACAAATACCAGCAAGACCGGGAGGGCAGATGATCATTGAGTGAGTAACATTATTTTTTTCTAGCATGTTGTAACGTTATCTTTGTCAAATTGTGTTGTCTGAGCCATTGCACTGATGTTGCACTTAGCATGTCTATAGCACTTTCCAGAAGAACCCTTTACAACAGGTCAAATAAAATGACCAGTCTTTTGTTCTTACATTGGCTGCTATTGTTACATTATAGCTTCGTGGAGAGTAACCACTTGTTTTGTCTACTAATTTCTTTAGACAAAATCGACTTGTCGCACGTCGGTTCTTTATTGAGTGGGTGCTCCAAAGGGGAGAGACTTGGCAAGGGGACCACATCGTCTTACCTGATTGTGTCATACAGCGCATCAGAGCCAAATATCCATCTCCAAATGGTCACTACAGAGGACAGGCTGAAGAAGACGCTACGTAGAAGCTACGGATGAGCTATGATCAAATATTTTGACCTGGAAATACTGCTGCTAACTATGGACACTGATTGAGATTTAATCATGTGAAAATGTGTCAATTCTCCTTGACTGTATTTACAAATAAAAATTATTTTGTATAAATATGATTGTTTTTTGTCATTGCATAGGTAACCATTTTAATACACAGGTTTGACTTATCAACTAAAAGTGAAATAGTTTCAGAGACTCAAACACTTTATAAGGCATAGATAGAGTTTAATATAACAAGCAAGTACAACTATGTGCATTATTCTACACACAACTGTAAAGTATGTACATATACAAATGTAAAAAAGAAAAATAACATTTTCAAAAGCTTTGAGTTTCCAGTGTGTTGGGAAAAACAATTGGAGCATAATGCTTCCTTCGTCAAGTTACTGTTGAAATATTGAATGATGTTTAGCAGCAGCTTCTTCTGTAGTTGGTTTTGGACATGTTGTGAGGAGGGCAGGCTGAGGGAGCTGTAGTGACGTCAGCACTTTGCAGGCAGCAGTCTCTTCTTCGTGTGATGACGAGTTCTACGAGGGATGCTCTGAAGTGGTGCTTGTGTGATGTAAACAGTCTTCACAACCAATTGCGTGGTCCTCGGACAATACACCATCTTCCTTTGGACCTCACCCGAAATGACAAATTATGATTGTATCACAAGGCCAGCACTGAAGAGATGACAAAAAAAAATCAATGTGTTATACTGTAAAGATAATGTTGCTGTTGCAATAAATATATAAAACAGACATACCACTATGTAACCATAGATAGGTCAGTCAGTTAGTGCACTAACACAACAGTAGTCTTTTGTCAAGAAGACATGTTTAAATTAGCAGCCAAGCATACTGTATGCCAGGGTGTGGCTATGCATTTGCATTAGGAAGAGCCAAGACGACACAAGGCTAGGGACATCAGTGCTAATCACCCAGCCATCACCATCAGCATAGCAGTTGTTTATGGTTTTGGAAAGCTGATCATTTTAACAACATCGCTAATAACCATGCACATGGAAAACAAACACACAGTCACACACAAACAGTCTTGCAAATGCAACTAAATCTTCCTCAAGGATACACAGGGGGGCCTACTGTCCCCCTCACGAGTTCACTTCTAACTGTAGCTTAGCGGCTAAGGTAACTTGGCTACAGCTACAACCGGTAGACTAATTCCTCCTTGCCCCATCTATCAGCCTTACACCGGGACACAATATTCAACAGCGGTGTGAGCAGCACAATATTAATGTTGGGGAAACACTGATACTAACTACAGTAGGCTACTATGCAATTTAGCTCACGTTAGCTTACCTTTATTCGGATTCTTTTTCCCGGGCTGGGGCTATGCATCACGCCGGTGAATAGGCAACAGGTAGTATCTTCAGCTTACGCTTACTCCTGCTTCTTTTCTGTTTCCTAAAGTTGGCGCATCTAGGCACATTACAGGACGGCATGTTTTTCTTTGTGATAGTAGTCCAACAGTGAAATAATACGAAGCGCGCTATTACTGTACAGCTTACACGGGTCGGGTGCGTGCTGTGTCTGTGTGTATGTCACCATGGTAACGCGAGCAGCTCGGAATCTGGGCGGGCTGCAGAGCGTAGCCCCCGCGCAATGCATCCTGGGGCCTATAGGAACTGTAAAAACGGCTACGTCAGCCCCGCGTCATCAGTTCAAATCCGAAATCATTGTGCTCTTTTCCAATTCGGATCAATTTTTTGGGGGCTTTTTTCATTAGACTACAAATATACTCGGCCCTGATATACCATTCACATGAAAATGGGCGAATTTTCCCTTTAAATAAACATTGTTCTATACTGACTACCTGGAGTCTGTTCTGCTTTTGGGTCCGACCTTCGAGCTATCATAACAGAATACTCTGGCCAACATGGACCCAGCGAATACAGACAAGTTACGCCAAGCGGTGGTAGCGCAAGGCACTCTTGTGGGACAATATGAAGTGGCTCTCCAAGACATTATCTCCTCGCTGGGGGAACTCACCACGAACGTGGCGGCGTTGGGAGGACAGCTCCACGGAGTCGTCACGCATCTAGCTCCTGCAGTTCCTTCCATTCCTGCTCAACGCGACCCAGTTCCAGCACCTGACCTTCCGCCTGCCCGAGAGCCTCGAGTCTCCGCACCGGAACGCTATGCCGAGAGTTTTGGGGTATGCAAGTCGTTTCTCCTACAGTGCTCTTTAGTTTTTGAGCAGCAACCCAGCTCTTATACCTCGGACCGAGCCAAGATTAGTTACGTCATAGGCTTACTCTCGGGACATGCTTTGACTTGGGCGTCTTCGGTGTGGGAGAGGCAGTCCGCTGTATGTTTTTCGTTTCCTAGCTTTGTTGCTGAAATGAAGAAAGTTTTTGACCGTCCGTGGTAGGGACGCTACAAAGCGCTTACTCCAAATACGACAGGGGGCTCGCAGTGTTGCAGAATATTCGGTGGAGTTCAGGGCGTTAGCAGTGGAGACGGGGTGGAACGACGAGGCGTTACAGGGGGTTTTTCTCAACGGATTAGTCGATTCCGTTAAGGACGAGTTAGCTGTGCGAGATGAGTCAGCAGATTTAGATGAACTCATAGCTCTAGCTATTAGACTGGACAATCGCCTCCGAGAGCGTCGTAGGGAAAGGACCGGTCGCTCTCTTGGACCTTTTCATTCCTCTCCAGCTGGCGCTGGATATGCCTCCAGCCATCGCACCATGGAGTCGCCTGTGTGTCCTGCTCTTCCTCCCTCGTCTACAGAGGAGCCCATGCAGTTGGGTCGGAACCGACTCACTCCTTCCGAGCGGAGTAGAAGATTCGAGGGTGGATTATGCCTCTACTGTGGAGAACCTGGACATCAACGGGCTAGGTGTTCCCGCCGGTTAAACCCAAGCCCTCACCAGTCGCAGACGGGGTTCTGGTGAGTAGCACAGTATTGCCCTGTTTGCCCCGAAGACGCATTAACATTGAAGCTAGTATTTTCCTTAACGGGAATACTTATCAACTTGTGGCCCTAGTCGATTCAGGTTCTGACTCTTATATTCTTGACTCTAACTTTGTTAAACACAGTCAGATAGTCATCAATCCCATTGGGGCTCAAAGTTAATGCACTCAATGGTGATGTTTTGGCCCTCATTTCTGAACAAACGCAGCAGTTGCCTCTCCTGTTGGCTGGCAACCACAGAGAAAAGATAACGTTCCATGCAATGCCCTCCACACATGCTCCCCTAGTGCTCGGGCTTCCGTGGCTGCAGGTACATAACCCTGTGATTGACTGGGCCACTGGGAAGATAGCTAGTTGGAGCTCTTTCTGCCATGCTTCATGTCTCCGTTCAGCTCAGCCCCCATGTTCTGTTAAGGAGTGTGTTGCCTCACCAGAACCTCCTGACTTGTCCTCTGTTCCTCGGGAGTATCACCACCTGGCTGAGGTGTTCAGCAAACACCGGGCCTTATCCTTACCTCCTCACAGACCTTACGACTGTGCCATCGACCTGCTGCCTGGTGCCCCTTTTCCCACCAGCCGGCTCTACAATATCTCAGCTCCGGAACGCGAGTCCATGGAGAGATACATCACGGAATCACTGGACTCAGGTATTATCCGCTCCTCTAGGAAGTTGTTTTTTTCTTTGTGGCTAAGAAGGATAAGACTCTGAGACCATGTATTGACTTTCGGGGTTTGAACAATATTACGGTAAAAAACAAGTATCCCCTGCCACTGATTAACTCTGCTTTTGAACCACTCCATGGGGCCACTGTTTTTTCTAAGTTGGATTTACGTAATGCCTACCATTTGGTCCGCATCAGGGAGGGGGACGAGTGGAAGACTGCGTTTAACACCCTTTTAGGTCACTTTGAGTACCTGGTCATGCCTTTTGGTCTTACCAATGCCCCAGCATTATTCCAAGCCCTGATAAATGACGTGCTTAGGGACTATTTGAACCACTCTGTGTTTGTCTACCTCGATGATATTCTGATTTTTTCCCACAACATTGAGGAGCACGTTTTGCACGTGCGTCAGGTCCTCCAGAGGTTGTTGGAGTATAAACTGTTTGTTAAACAAGAGAAGTGTGAGTTCCATGTCTCCTCAGTGTCGTTCCTGGGCTACATCCTGGAGTGCGGACAGGTGCGGGCCGACCCAGCCAAGGTCCGGGCAGTTACGGAATGGCCGCAGCCTTGCTCACGGAAGCAACTCCAGAGATTCTTTGGCTTCGCCAACTTCTACAGACGGTTCGTGAGAAACTACAGCCAGGTAGTAGCACCTCTCACTAAGCTAACCTCTCCGTCCGTTCCATTTGTCTGGTCGCCTGCAGCCGAGGATGCATTCTGCGAGCTTAAGAGACGCTTCTCCTCAGCTCCCATCCTGGTGCAGCCCGACCCTGCTCGTCAGTTCGTCGTCGAGGTGGACGCTTCGGATCTTGGAGTGGGAGCTGTATTGTCGCAGAGAGCCGAAGGAGACAACAAGCTTCATCCCTGTGCCTTCTTCTCCAAGAAGCTGTCCCCTGCGGAGAGGAACTACGACGTCTGGAGGAATGGCGCCACTGGTTGGAGGGTCTCCGTTTACGGTATGGACAGATCACAAGAACCTGGCTTACATTCAGACAGCTAAACGGTTAAACTCCCGCCAAGCACGTTGGGCTCTGTTTTTTGGTCGGTTTAACTTTAACCTCACGTTTAGACCTGGTAGCAAGAATATTAAACCTGACGCCCTCTCCAGACAGTTAAACCCTGATAGCGGCAGTTCCTCAGTCCCGGATACTATTCTTCCCCAGTCCTGCCAGGTGGGCTCTCTGACATGGGAGATTGAGTCCGTGGTTAAGGTGGCTCTCCAAGGGAACCCCGGTCCTGGGAGTGGGCCTCCGGGTTGTCTGTTTGTGCCTGTTTCTGTTCGTCCTCAGGTGCTGAAGTGGGGTCACACTTCACGTTTCGCCTGTCATCCTGGATTTTCCCGTACCCTGGGCCTGATTCAACGCCATTTCTGGTGGCCGTCCATCGCTGCCGACACGTGCGAGTATGTGAAGGCGTGTACCATCTGCGCTCGTGGCAAGTCGACTCATCGCCCTCCAGCCGTGCTCCTGCAGCCGCTCCCTGTGCCTGGTCGCCCATGGTCGCACATAGCTCTGGACTTTGTTACTGGATTACCACCGTCTGAAGGTAATGACACTATCCTAACTATTGTGGATCGTTTTTCCAAGGCGGTGCATTTCGTGGCCCTTCCCAAACTGCCCTCGGCTGCAGAGACTGCTGAGCTGGTGGTTAACCATGTGTTTCGGATCCATGGGATTCCCCTGGACATTGTCTCGGATCGAGGGCCTCAGTTCACCTCTCAAGTGTGGAAAGCGTTTTGCCAGGCGATGGGGGCCTCCGTCAGTCTTTCCTCCGGCCATCACCCCCAGTCCAATGGCCAGACCGAGAGGGCTAATCAGGACCTGGAGACGGTTCTGAGATGCATCTGCGCTCACAACCCAGCGTCGTGGAGCTCACATCTCACCTGGGTTGAATACTCTCACAACTCCCTGACGTCGGCTGCTACTGGTATGACACCTTTTGAAGCGTCTCTGGGTTACTTACCACCTCTCTTTCCCACTCAGGAGATCGAGATCGCCGTGCCTTCTGTTCAGCACAACGTGCGTAGGATCCGCAGGATCTGGAGGGATTCCAGAGCGGCCCTCCTGCGTACTAGGGAACAGAACCAGAGGTTGGCTGATCAGCGGCGGATCCCTGCTCCCGTGTACATACCTGGCCAAAAGGTTTGGCTTAGCTCCAGGGACATTCCCCTTCGTGTCGAGTCTAAAAAGCTTTCTCCCCGGTACATTGGACCATTTGAGGTCGATAGGGTCATTAACTCTGCTACCATTCGCTTGAAACTGCCCCAGTCCCTCAGGATTCACCCCACGTTTCACGTCTCCCAGCTTAAGCCAGTGACTGCTAGTGAGTTGTGCCCTCCTACCGTCGCCCCACCACCCCCGTCTCATTGATGGTCACCAGGCCTTCACGGTCAGCCGGGTTATGGACGTTCGGCGCAGAGGGAGGGGTTATCAGTATTTGGTGGACTGGGAGGGTTATGGCCCAGAGGAGAGAAGCTGGATCGCCAGGGGCCTTATCTTGGACCCCGCACTCCTCCGGGAGTTCTATGCCAAGTACCCGGATATGAATCCAGTCATTCAGCGCCAGAGTATACTAGTTCCAGAGCGGTAACTACCCGAGACGAGGATATCATGTTTGTTGTTTTCTTTCTGCCTCCAGTTGGAGTTCGTACTAACTCCGCTCCTCTTTCCTTCCGTGCCAGTTGCCTCCGCTGTTCGTCTTTCCTGCCCGCCTGCCTGCGGATTTCCGGATGTCCACTTGCCTCAGCTCGCCACGCTAATCTGACGTCCAGTGTCCAGCCAGCCTGCCTTAAATAAACATTGTTCTATACTGACTACCTGGAGTCTGTTCTGCTTTTGGGTCCGACCTTCGAGCTATCATAACAGAATAGGACCAAAAAAAAAAGAAACATTTGTAATTGCCGCTAGGGCTGGGCGAGTGTCTACCGGGAGAGATTTGGCCATACCGTTTATATCGCAGAGAAAAAAAGTTCATGTGGCGGGAGCATAGATGGAGCGGGAGGCAGCTGTCCCTCCGAGTCCCTACAGTTACACTGCAGTTACACCGCCGCGCCACACGGGGGCTCTGCAGCAGAGTTCTGGGCTGCAATACAGCTTCTCTACCCGCAACAGAAGAAGCCTCATCTGTTGCTCTAGCTGTCTAGCTCCATAGCTCCGGTGCGCCGTCACTTTACAGTTAACAAACCAACTCTGTGTCACGGTGGCAGAGCAGCTGGTTTTAACGGTCAAAAATGTCATCGGGCAAAGGAAACTTGCTTGCTGCTTCAGCGTGCTGTTGCCGTGACGCAGAGTTGGCTTGTTTTAACTACATGGGTTAGCTCTTGTGAGCTAGCTGGCTAATAATGACATTTTTAGCCTACTCGGGGCTTCACCCCCGTGCTGTTATTGTTGGAGACAGTTTTATGTAACTTTAAAACATGTCAAACTTGAAAATAGTATTTGTGTTGAAGCTGGAGTTAAAGTATTACCAGACATTTGCTCATTAGTTAATTTTGACAGCTTTTTTAAATGAAGATGAGCAAATACTGCAGGAAAATTCAAGTCTTTCATTATTTTGATATAGGCTACTATCAATTGGAAAATGTAGGCTCTTTGGTTGATGCTGTCATTTTTATTTTGCGCTGACTGACTAAAGCCAGACTGGTGTGGTATTTTGTATGGAAATTTAAGTTCCAAGCAAAAGATGAAAATAATCTAATGTGATTAAAGTTCAGTACAGTTATTGTAATCCATTGAATTTTAAGGAAAAATACTATATCGTGATATAAAATTACCTATATCGTGATATAAGATTTGGTCCATATCGCCCAGCCCTAATTGCCGCATCTTTATTCAAAAACTGAACATTAATTAAAATTCACAGTGCAGACTGAAGTGTCAAAACACCAAGTTATTGCTCCAACGTCCCGGAACTATCAAATGATAAAAAAAATGTAAATAAACTTAACTGGGATAACACAAAAAAAAAACATACAATGTATGACTAACATGTCAACAGTGATAAATGATGTTTTAGAATGTGTTACAATTGAAATACTAGAACTGCAAGCAGTTGTGAACGGGGGCCAAGCCTCCCACGCGACTCGGGATCGGGCGTTGTCGTCCGCGGCGCCGGCCCCTCGCTTCACGGAATCCGGAGATGTAAAGTTTTTTAATGTGCGATGTTCGGTGTGGGAGTTATAGCCCCAAACGCGTTTTCTTTGCTTTTTGTGGTTTTGGCGCCCCCTATGGATGACATTCGCAAAACCACGTTAGATAGAAAGATGCAGCTCAATGTACCAAACAAGTGGATGTCAAGTTTTTGAATGTGCGATGTTCGGTTGGGGAGTTATAGCAAAATCAAATTGTCATCCTCTCCATTGTAAAGACACTTTTTTGAATTTTCCCATTTTCCCGCCTAAAGACTTAGAAAATGGCGAAAAGAGGCAAAAAAATTGAAAAACTCTTTTTTTTAATAAGTCCGGCCCACATAGAAATTTCTAGCCCATATTTTTTCCATAGGCTCAGGTATGCCCCATGATAGTCTCCCTTCAGTTTCAAGAAAATCCCTCTTTTTTTTTTTTTTTAAGGAATTTTCGCGAATCTTTCAAGCGCTACTGTTTGGTCTTCCGATGGTCGTAGAAGAATTATTTGACCAACTTTTGCTCGTGGGAGTTGGTAGAGCATAATGTTTTTGGTTTCGTATAAATCGGGCAAAAACTGTAGGAGGAGTATGTTTTGGTGACTGACACAGTTTTTGCGATATAGCGAAAAATCTATATATACGCAAATGGGCGTGGCCTATCTCAAAAGATGCATCTAACTTGTGTGCATCAGTGGATATAAAGTTTTTGACTGTCGGACTTTCGGTGCGGAAGTTATAGCCCAAAACGCCTTTTCCTTTGTTGTAGCGCCACCTAGTGGCCGGGATGTCTGAATTTTTTCCTCTGCGTACGTACCATGGACCTGGATAAGCCATGCAAGTGGCATGTCCCAACCCTTTACGGTTTGGGCTGCAGCACCACTTTTACGCATGGAAGAATAAGAATAAAGAATAATCCCAGCAAAAACAATAGGGTTCCCTGCCCCGCAGGGCTTGGGAACCGCGTTGCTCTGCAAAACGCGGTCCCAGCCCTTCTCGGGCTTGGCCCCCTAATTAATGGAAAAAAAGAAAAACATCACTGTGAGTTGCCTGTACAGAACTCCAGGCTCCAATATAGATTATTTCATTAACTGGGTTGCAGAAAAATGTACAAAAACAAACCATAAAACCATGTTTATCTGCGGAGACTACAATATTGACCTTCTGAACCCAAACAAGCACAGAATGACAGACGAATTCATTAACACCTTATACAGTCTCAGTCTGTACCCTAAAATAACTAGACCCAGTCGAATCACCTCACACTGTGCCACGTTAATTGACAACATTTTCACCAACGTCCTAGATAACAACATAATAAGCGGATTATTAATAAATGACATCACTGACCATTTACCTGTATTTATAGTCTATAACTGCAACTACAATAAAACCTACAAAGACAACAGACCACAATACAGACGAGTCAGAACAGAGGAATCAATGATTACATTAGAAAACAATTTGATTGCTTATGACTGGGACTCAATATATAAAGAAAATGATGTGAATATAGCATATGATAAGTTTGTGAAATCCTTCAAACAGTTATATGATCAAAATTGTCCAGTTAGGGAAGACAGCAGAAAAAATAAACATAAAAATGATCCATGGATCTCAAAAGGATTACAAAATGCTTGTAAAAAGAAGAATACTCTATATAGAGAATTTGTCAAACACAGAACTAAGGAAGCAGAAAATAAATATAAGAAATACAAAAATAAGTTAACAAGTATTATCAGAATATGTAAAAAAGAATATTATAGTACAATATTAGAAAATAATAAAAATAATATTAAAAGCATATGGACCATATTAAATAATGTGATTAGAGATACCCCGAGACATATCACTTACCCCCAGTATTTCAGCGA
The DNA here is from genome assembly GCF_949987685.1 of Ammodytes marinus. Lineage (NCBI taxonomy): Eukaryota > Metazoa > Chordata > Actinopteri > Uranoscopiformes > Ammodytidae > Ammodytes > Ammodytes marinus. Next base: position 28,871,105 of record NC_137220.1, on the reverse strand, counting down.
AAATGATAAAAAAATTAATAAAATGGAAGAGGTGGTTAATCAGTTTAATAAATATTTTGTAAACATTGGACCAAATTTAGCGGAAAATATACCTATGACAGATACTTTAGCTCATGATGATACACCTATTAAGAAAAACAGCAGCTCAATGTACCTCAATCCTGTTCTTGAGAAAGAAATTATAGATGTTGTAAACAAATGCAAAAACAAAACTTCCATTGATTGTGATGACATTGACATAAAAACTGTTAAAAGGGTAATTAAGGGTATCTCTAGACCATTAGCACACATCTGTAACCTGTCATTCCAAACTGGACAATTTCCTAATAAAATGAAAACAGCCAAAGTCATACCGATGTACAAAACTGGCAATAAACACCACTTCACAAATTATAGGCCAATCTCTCTGCTCCCACAATTCTCCAAAATTCTTGAAAAACTATTTAAAGACAGATTATGCAAATTCATAGATAAATACAAATTACTCACCGACAGTCAATATGGATTCAGAGCAAACCGGTCAACAGCACTAGCCTTAACAGAACTCACAGAAGAAATCACTAACTTCACGGACAATAAGAAATTTGCGATTGGGACATTTATAGACTTAAAAAAAGCATTTGATACTATAAATCACAATATATTAATTACAAAACTGGAACAATATGGGATCCGGGGGGTAGTTTTGAATTGGGTGAGGAGCTATTTAGAGAGAAGGCAACAATTTGTGATGATGGATGGATTTAAGTCAGAATGCTTGGACATCGTGTGTGGGGTTCCGCAGGGGTCTGTGCTGGGACCACTGTTATTTAACTTGTACATCAATGATATTTGCAATGTATCGAAATCTCTAAAATTTATACTTTTTGCGGATGACACAAATATACTGGTTTCTGGGGAAAATTTGCAGCAACTTCTGTCCACATTGACCGCAGAGATTAGCAAACTAAAAAAATGGTTTGACAGAAATAAGTTATCTCTAAACCTAAATAAAACTAAAATTATGATATTTGGAAACTGTAAAAAATCAGAAAACATTGAGGTACAAATAGAGGGTGTAAACTTAGAAAGGGTATATGAAAACAAATTTCTGGGGGTAATAATTGACGACAGAATTTGCTGGAAACCTCATATAAAACACATACAAACCAAACTATCAAGAAGCATTTCAGTCCTGTCCAAAGCTAAGCACTTCCTGAATAATAAATCACTCCATATTCTTTATAACTCATTAATATTACCATATTTGTATTACTGTTCAGAAATCTGGGGAAACACATACAAAAGCTCTTTACAACCGTTGTATATTCTTCAGAAGCGAGCCATTAGAATAATCCATAATGTAAATTATCATGAACATACTAATCAACTATTCATACAGTCCAAAACTCTCAAATTTCCTGATCTGGTTGAATTCAAAACTGCCCAAATAATCTTCAAAGCCAGAAATTATATGCTACCAAAAAACATACAGGCAATGTTTTCTGAAAGGGAGGGACGTTATAAGTTAAGGGGACAGCTGAACTTCAAGGTCCACCACACACGCACAACAAAAAAGAGCTTCTGTATCAGCATCTACGGAGTAAAATTGTGGAATAAGTTAAGTGTGGAAGTACAGAAAAGCCAAAACATAAGACAGTTCAAAAACAGATATAAAGACATCATCTTCACAAAGTACAGAAATTTAGAAAAGCCTTTATAACATGGACATATGTAGACTGTAGTTTTGTAGAATACATGGTATTTGTATTTATATTTGTAATATTTATATATGTATAGTAACTTACAATATACATGTATGGGTATTTATAATGTAATATAAATAGTTTATAGTATATATATATATGATTGTTTATTATATACGTATATGTATATGTGTGTGTGTATGTATGTATGTGTATGTATATATATATATATGCACAAAATGATTCGGTACTCATGTATATATGCATTATTATAGCTTTTTATTATACTGACATGCTAATAACATAATCTATCCAAGCAAAATTGATCTGTTAAGGGGTAGGACTAGATAAGTTTTTTACTTCCTCCTACCCCCTTTCGAGCATGTCTGTTTTTCTTTTGCTTTTTTTAATTCTATTTCTTTGTTTTGCTTTTGTTTGTTTGTTATTTATTCATCTATTTTTTTTTATTGCATGTTCGAAATAAAGACAATCAATCAATCAATCAATCAATGATATACATGTATACAGTATATAAGGGATGTCCATGGTAAACCAGTCAACTGATAAGATTTTTAACCGGTAAATACTAACGGTTAAAAAAATTAAATCATCTTAATTTCTCTCAGACGACAGGAGATCGTTAATTTTTATTGATATTGATACCATTTTCGAGACTCCTTAACGATCCAAGTCTTTATTGATATCACTATTGATACTTTTCTATTATTTTGTTGAAATAGTACTTGTATTATTGCTTTAATTGCTGATATGATCATAGCTCAAGATAAGACATTAAACAGGTCATAACCATCTTTACTATCTATTTTATATTGCTGGGAAAACAAGTTTTCGCCAAAATCTAAAAAAAAATCATAGACACATCAATCATATTACTGAGCCGACCTGAACACATCACATTTGACATGTTTGCAACTTTTTTTTAAGCTAACTAGCTCTATATCGTTCCGATTTTAACATGGATTTAAAAACTAGATTACTATTTTTAACTGACGGGACTTTCTACACCGTTCGGTTGTGTGATTACTGCCGCTGCTTTGAATGACTGTTGATGCGCCGATGCCGACTCTCCGAGCCCGTCTGCAGCAGCAGCAGCTGACAGAGTTTTTTTGGACTAGACGGATACTGAGTTGAAGGAGTTTTTTTAACCCAAAGAGAGCAAAGGTACAACACTTTTATATAAGCCTACAGTCTAGTGTTAGATATGAACAAAATACAAGCTGTGGCCGCTCACACTATAGCTTTCCCACACCGCTTCACGTGCGGAAGGCTTGCTGTGGGCGTGCATAAACCTGTCGGCGGCTGGATTTAAACAGTGCCATGCCTACGAGTGACGTATTAATCGCGCGACTCAACGAATCGATGACCAAATTCGTTGCCAACGCTTTTAGTAATCGTAAAAGTATTTGATCCCTCACTGATGTTGTAAGTTTGCCCACTTACAATGAAATGAGCTGTCTATAATTTTAATGCTTGGTTTATTTTAACAGTGATAGACAGAATATCAAAAAGAAAATCCAGAAAATCACATAAAAAAAGATTTTAATTATTTTGCATTTCATTGAGTGAAATAAGTATTTGATCCCCTATCAAAAAATTGCTTAGTACTTGGTGGAGAAACCCTTGTTGGCAAGTACAGAGGTCAGACGTGTCTTGTAGTTGATGACCAGGTTTGCACACATCTCAGGAGGATATTTGGACCACTCCTCTTTGCAGATCCTTTCCTAATCTTTAAAGTTTCGAGGCTGTCGCTGGAGCTTCAGTTCCCTCCACAGATCTATTGGATTAAGGTCCAGAGACTGGCTAGGCCACTCCATGACCTTAATGTGCTTCTTCTTGAGCCACTCCTTTGTTGCCTTTGCTGTATTTTTAGGGTCATTGATGTGCTGGAAGACCCATCCACGACCCATTTTTACGGACCTGGCAGAGAGAAAGAGGTTGTCACCCAGTATTTCATGGTATATGGCCCAATCCATAGTTCCCTCGATGCAGTGAAGTCCACCTGTCCCCTTAGAAGAGAAACAACCCCAAAGCATAATGCTTCAACCTCCATGCTCGACTGTGGGGATGGTGTTCTTGGGGTCATAGTCAGAATTCTTCTTCCTCCAAGCATGGCGAGTCACTATGATACCAAATAACTTGATTTTGTTCTAATCTGACGACATCACCTTCTCCCAAGCATTCTCTGAATCATCCAGGTGCTCATTGGCAAACTTCAGACGGTTCTGTACATGTCCCTTCTTGAGCAGGGGGACCTTAAGGGCACTACAGGATTTCAATCCATTACGGCACAGTGTGTTACCAATGGTTTTCTTGGTGACTGTGGTCCCAGCTGCCTTGGGATCATAAACAAGCTCCTCCCGTGTAGATCTGGGCCGATCCCTCACCTTTCTCATGAGCATTGACACCCCACAAGGTGAGATCTTGCATGGAGCCCGAGACCGAGGGAGATTGATGGTCATTTTGTGTTTCTTTAATTTTCGAATAATCGCACCAACAGATGTTTCCTTCTCACCCAGCTTCTCACCAATGGTCTTGTAGTCTATTCCAGCCTTGTGCAGGTTTAAAATCTTGTCCCTAATGCCCTTAGACAGCTATTTGGTCTTGCCCATGATGGAGATGTTGGAGTTTGATTTATTGACTCTGTGGACAGGTGTCTTTTTTACAGATAACAAGTTGAGACAGGTGTGTTTTATACAGGAAACTAGTTGAGATTATGAATACTTTTTTAAAGCACAAGGACTAATCTGTGGGAGCCAGAATTCTTTATGGTTGGTAGGGGATCAAATATTTATTTCACTCAATGAAATGCAAAATAATTTCTATCTTTTTTTAAGTGTGATTTTCTGGATTTTCTTTTTGATATTCTGTCTATCACTTTTAAAATAAACCTAGCTTTAAAATTATAGACCGCTCATTTCTTTGTAAGTGGGCAAAATACTTATTTCCTCCACTGTATATGATAAAACATCACATCCATCAACTAAACAGACTCCACAGTGGCCTCCCTCACACCAAGGGGCCGAGAAGTACGTATGGGAATGAGTCAAACCTTCACCGAAATAAACTACTGCTTCTGTATAGCTTTCAAAATAAAAGACAGCGCTCACTGTTCTGTAGGCCTAGAGCATAACTGGAGGCAACTCCATCAACTCTATCTTAATAGATTAAGTACCCATAGCATATGTCCCGCATCAGAATGAAACCAAACCATCTCTTTATCGGCAATTATTGCACAGCGTCCAATTATGTTCGTCCGTGAGCAACAATGAAAACACAACTGCTCAATTGAATATGAAATGCATCATGGCTTGCACTCAGCCAGGGGCGTTTCTAGGTTTCTGAAATATCTGGGGCTTAGCCCAAGAGGGAATAGGACAGTGCACGCGCATTTTTTCATAATGCTTTACCTAAATAAACAAAATAGTCACTTTATTATAGCTTTAAATAGCTACCTGACTGATATGCTGCTTATCCCCAGACATCTAAAGTTCTATTCAAGTTATTTCAGAGTAAAATGAATACTAGTGAGACAGACCTTACATTGCCCATATCAGGGGTGTCAAACTCATTTTCACAAAGGACCACTCTATGATGAAATGATAATCACACTAAGAGCCGACATGGAGTTTACTGACATGTCTTCTTTTTAATCCAAAAAGTAAAAACAAAATACCTATGAATATATTACAACCTGCGTACAGGGTCATAGGCTAGGTTTCATTTCAACATTTTGGGGGACAAATTATAGGTGGGGGGTATGGGGGAGCTCCCCCAGAAATGTTTGAGCGTCAAACACTTAATTTTCTATATTCTGGTGGATTTTTATTCATCTATCTGTGCCTTTTCTGCATCATTTTATAGTGGAAATATTTGTTTTCTGTGAAGGAAAAGACAACATTCAGGTTCCTAAAGAATCAACTATAATAGAATAATGCAGTAAGGCTCTCAGGCATCCTGGATTTTTCAAAACTTTCTGCAAATTCAAAACATATCACATGTTTAGGGTATTTCTTTTTTAGGAATCATGACTCAGCACCAGTGTTAAAGAGGACCTATTATACTTTTTCGACTTTTATGACCTATAAACGTTGTTATAATGATTTATAGTCATGTTTAACCATACTAGCGTATCAAATAATTACGTACTTGCATTTAGACGTATTCCCTGCTGACCGTCTGGGGTGGCTGTGCAGAGCGCTAAACACTATGCTGTGTCTGAAATGGCGCACTTACGTAAGTGCACTTACATTGAGTGCACTTTATTATCCCTACAGTACACTTACTTATAGACGCAGTGCTCTCATTTCTACAGAGCACTGTCCAAACTGCCATCGCGCGCCTACCGGAAATGACTTTGCATTTTGACGGTTCTTCTTCGGTGGTATTTTTTTCTGCTTGCGTTACCGATAGCCAAAACAGGCACATTAGTCGCGGAAAAACTAAAACAATATATAATTTAACTTTTGTGGAGCGCGTCCGTCTCCACGGTTGCTTCAAGCTCCTCTATTTTGATTAGAATGTCCCGTCCTCTCTGTTACGTAGGCAAGATGGCGGCCGTTGAGTGTGGAAAGTGTCCATCGCTCCACACTCAAGTTTAAGACCGTTTTGAGTGCACGACAGAGGAACTTACAGTGCACTTCATTTTGGCACACTCTCCGGTTTTGCGCAAAGTGCACTCAAAAAAGTAAGTGTAAGTACAGAAGTGCGCGATTTCAGACACAGCTTAGGGCAGCCGGTCGAGAATTCACTTGTTCAAATCGGTTCAAATTTCCTGGCATTGTGTCGTCACGTTCCCGGATTTTTCCATGTAATGCTGCAACATGCCCCCACCTTCCTGCTCAAATCTGCCAGCGTGCTGCTGAAAGTGTTCCGGAAGGAAGGTAACCAATCACAACGGAGTGGGGGGGGAGGGGGCGGAGAAGCACAAAGCCGAGTGTGGACAGAGACTGTTGAGCGAGCACAGACGAGAGGAAGAGTTTCCCGAAAATCTACATGTTTTTTTGTGCTGTGATTCGTGTCAGGTCATAACTGAGAAATTAAGACCAGAAAAGTAGTATAATAGGAGATCTTTAACTATTTATGACACTTAACATTGGTAATGAAATGACAGCCACCATTGGAAATAAAGGGTGGTCAGCTAGCTAGTTAGCTAAATTGTAACTTAAAGCGGACCTATGATGCTTTTTGACTTTTATGACCTATAAACGTTGTTATGATGATTCATAGTCATGCTTAACCATACTAAATTATCAAATAATGACTTACATGCATTTCGACGTATTCCCTGCTGACCGTCTGGGGTGTCTGTGCAGAGCACTAAACACTATTCTAGCCAGTCGAGAAGTCACGTGTTCAAAGCGGTCTACCCTTCCGTAACTTTGTGACGTCGCATGTAACTTTGTGAAGTCACCACGCGGATGTTTCCATGTATGGTAATGCTGTCACTTCCCTGTTCGCGTCTGCCTCGCGCCCTTATAGGTCCATGCTCGCGCTTCCCGCCACTGAAAGTGTTCCGGAAGGAAGGTAACCAATCACAACGGAGTGGGGTTTGCAGGAGGTGGGGGGGGAGGGGAGCGGAGATGGCCGATCACAGGCGGAGGGAGCGGAGATTGCCGAAGCACACACACTCAAGTGTTGACAGGAAGTGCTGGATCGCCAAAATAAGAGAAAGAGCTTCCCGAAAATCTACATAGTTTTTTGTGATGTGATTTTCGTGTCAGGTTGCTCTATAGCAGTGTAAAACAAGAAAGCCAAAAGTTGGAAACAAATCATGTTAGCATTAATCCTTAGACACTTGACACAATCAATCATCAATATTAGCATGCTCTTTAGCCTCATAGATTGGCCTATTTACAGCCCACAGAAAACTGACATATTTTCTTCAATGCAAGTTCATCAATTCATGGCTTAAAATCTTGAGCAGTAGAAATTCCTAGCAGTAAGCTACGCAAGTGTCCTAACCAATGGGAGCATGTGCGTCGTGCGGATATGGCGCTGCATGCAGCAAAATATTTAAAAAAAAAAAAGATCCTGGGCTAATAAAATTAGATCCGGGGCTTTAGCCCCGAATAAAACAGCCTAGTGACGCCACTGCACTCAGCATCAATTTATCCAAACTTATTATTCAATAAACCCAAAAATTGTTTCTGACTCACCAATCTGACTCCCTGGCTGTAGAAAGAAGCAAGCCGATAGTAATCCAGTCTGACTGATAGCTAGCTGATCCTTCAGTTCATGTAGGCTACCCAACATTTTAAATCAATATCCAGTTTGTTAAAATTACTCCAGTCTGAAATATGTAGCCTAGTACTGCAGCTGCAATGTTGACTTTGAAATCCGCGGGGGTTATGATGTGAACCGGCGTAATGACATAGGTCTAAGCTGCATAAATGTCCAGTAATATCTCGATTTTAATTGGTCCGTGTATGAATCTGTAACGTAAAGGTTTCTGGCATAGGCTACCATATTTACGTAAAAATATGCAGAAATAATCTTGTTTAATTTGCATTGTTAATACAAAATCAAAATGCGCATACACTTTTTAAAAGTTATCACGGATTACATATACAAATCAAAAGAATGAACAGTAATAATACAAATACAAGTTTATTAAATAAAATAATTGTATTTATTTGTATTCATTTTTTTTTGCTGGATCTGTATTCTGGCAGCAGTGCGGACTGCCTACCCAGACCGCACGTCACTGGCTTTAGTAATAGCAATATCTCTGCTATAAAACAATTATTTCGAGGGAATTTGTCCTAGGTTCATGCAGAAATTTCTATAGCCTAGCTAGTTGTAAGGCCTTATTGGCATCTGTTTAAACTCCTACTTCGTCTGACAATTCTAGTGTTAGGGATGCTGGGCCCGTTTAAATGAGATTGAAGACGTAGGCCTACGGCACCGCCATTGACACAGTTTATTAGACACACACCTGACAGGTTCCAGTCATCATAAGCTTATCTGTCATGCTACTAGCTACTGACTCACGTCACGAGCTGCTGGCACCTGACCTCTTACTCTTCTTTACACAGGTGTCACATTTAAAACGCAGGACACGTTATTGTGGGCAGTTCATATGGTCTGTCAGTCGACATTTGTTTGTTACTAAAACACCTCATCGAAATGCTGCTGGAGCGACCACAGCTTGTATTATTAAGAATAATACACATATTGGAGCTGTATGGATCGTGACCATCCTCTCACCTCGTGTCCTTGACCGAACTGAAAACCGAGGTCCACCAAGTGCTCCACCCGGATGAAGCCGTCAGCATCCTCGTCACACACGTCGAAAACCTCCTTGAGCCTCCTCAGAAACAGCAAGAGCTGCTCTTGGTCGGGAAAAACTCGTCCTTCCATACCAGGGCTGGCTTCATCGGTAGAAAATTGATTTTTTTATTTGATTTTTTTTATCCCTCCCGCTAGAATGGAGTGTTGAAGAATCGGTTGACGTTCGCCATCATCGTTCTCGTCTTCAGCTCCGCCGACCGCTGCTGCCGCTGTGACATAAGCAACATCACTTGTCCAAGAGGCGCGAGTAGTTACGGAAAAGGGCGATGATTTACGACTCTGACACGAGGCATTGCGTCACAAGCCAGCTGCTAATTAATAATAGAATTGTGTTACCAGCCCGCTTTCGGTTTTCCACTCAAATAAAATGGGATGTTGAGAAGCTCTCCTGACCTAGAATGCCCTTTCTGCTGGTTTTCCACCCAGCTGCACTGAAAACTAACCATCTAATGACAGAATTGCCTTGAAGGGATAGTTCAGTAGAATTCGGGTGAATTCGGGTAGCCTAATCTGGGACGTTTTTCGCAATTTTGATTTAAGCGATTTATTCTGATATCTATCTAACACATTATATCAACAAATGATACATTTCTGAAATCCCTAAGATGTTTTTTAACAACACCAGAAGAGAAAAAAAAATAGATATCATACCGAGAGGAGAGATGCTATTAGTGTCCTTGGTGCCAAATTAAATATTCTGCCTAAATTTGATAATCTGAGACAGGTGATGTTGTAATCTAGGACAGTTGTATTAGCCTTTTTAAAAAAAAGCCTAAATCACATTATTTTCTGCAGTTCAGCCTCACTATCATCAAGTCCTATAAAAACAGTGTGGAAAAAATTACACAAAGAAAGCTGAATAAATCAAATACATTTCTACTATGTGAATTAATCCAAAACATTGTCTTTCGGTTGGCTCTCTTTTCCTGACATTGTGGCGCCATTGTATTCTGTAGGCCTAATACATTCAATTTAGTAAATTATAGGTCATATATTTTTATATATGTTATGAGATGTATTGTACTTTGCATTAGTAGGTAAACACTGTAAATGCATATTTTTCCATTGATCAGAATCCTGTGTCACTGATCCACTCTCGAAATTATCAGGGAAGCTTCTGTTTGATGAGTGGCCTGCCTCTTCCTGTGACATCCCCCTATGAAGTCATATAATTTCAGTTGCGTGACATTCATGCTAAACCTGTTGTAAAAGTTGTTTGGACAAAACTTTGTTAGAAAAGGAAATAAACACATTTGAGTTTAGGCGTCCTAGATTACCCAATGTCCCAGATTACCCAAATTCACCCTATATTTTTGAAGCGGGGTTGTATGAGCAGTGGCGAATTTAGCCATTTGGGGGCTCCAGGCGAACAGTTACAATAAGCAAAACATTTTACAATAATAAAAAAGGGTATAACAAAATAAAACACATTAAAGAATGAAAGTTATTTTTTTCCACATGTGATGGCGTATTGTCTTTGTGATACAGGGCAACGCAAATGCCCTTGTTCATGTCCGAAAAATGCAAAGAGTCTAAATCTTCACCTGAGCCAGTGTAAAAACGACTGACCCAAGCCGAGTATTGTCCTTTTAAAATCCATCCGGTGTCACGTTTCATATGTCCTTGAACATAAGATATTTGAGGCCATATTGCCTGCAACTGTTTAAAAGAGTCAAATCAATCAATCAAATCAATGTAATACACATAGCACATTTAAACAAAAGCACAGAAATTTTATTCTCCAAAACCAGATAGGGTACAGTCAAAACAACTTTGTACAAGTTACAAACCATGACCTTGAGTTAAAATCATCACCTTCAGAAAAAATCATATCAACCCTCATAAAAGGCAACCACATACGAATGGAAAAATCACATGTTAAAATTCATACCAGATTAATGAAAAAGATTTTGACACATTTATAACCGCTTTCATTCAGACTAATGTCACCATAAAAGACATAAAACTGTTATGTGAATAACAATCAAATTACAAAATCAAGCACACTATAAAATGAATAGGGTCAATATAAATCAAAAAGGAGCAGATAATATTTAGTAGATTAACATATGTAGGAAAAGTAACCGTTACAGACTCACTCTCATGTGGTAGAGAATGCATATTGCATTATAAGGTCTCCTGAGGTTCCTTTAAGAACGGTTTAGGGGTGGCCCCCCTCAGTTTGTATGTGCGAGCTGGTTGATCTTACACCGTTGCTAAGCATGATTGTTCTAATCAGTTTCATCCTCTCAGATGTTTTCCACCTCCACTCTAGCTAGAATAAGGAAAAACCACAAAGACAAAGAAACTTCAAGAGGTTTAATTATCCAGAAACTCACTTGAGACACCTGCAAATAAAACTTTGTTAGGCATTTTAACATATTCATCATAAAAATCAGAGTAGTTCAAAGAGGTGTCAAAGGTGCGCTTGTCCCTGTGGACAAGGGACTCCCCATAAGAACTTCATGAGGACTTAGTCCTGAATTAGCACTTGGTGTACTACAAATGGCGTATAACATAATAGGTAATACATCTGGCCATTTTAGCCCTGTGGTCATCATTGTTGGTCAGTTTCTCTTTGATTGTGGAGTTCATTCTTTCAACCTGACCTGAGCTCTGTGGGTGGTATGGTACATGCAACTCCCACTCAAAACCTAAGATGGATGAAAGGCTTGAGTGATTTTAGCTACAAAAGCAAGACCTCGCTCACTTTTTATCCCTTGAGGTACCCCAAACCTGGGCATCAACTCCTTTAATAAACACTTAACAACCATCCTTGCATCTTCTTTCCTTGTAGTGTATTCCTCAACCCATTTGTTGAACTGGCATCCGATCACAAGTAAATATTTGAGACCCTGACAAGGGGGAACATGTACAAAGTCAATTTGTGAGTTTTACAAACAGCCCTATTGATAATTGCTATTTAAGTACCTTTTAACCAATTCATTTTTTTTATTACGATTACTAGAACATTTTATTCAGATGTAAAACAAAACAAAGTTTTTCTTGACCTGCCTTGAGCAAAAAGACCAGGAAACCTAGATATGCTAACTTCCTGAATAACTGTTCTTTCTACCATCTGTTTTATTTTTTTAAAACACCTTGTAATGCTTTCTAGTCATTCACTAGCCAATAACATAATCAATAGATATATGTTTTGGGATGGTCCCCAGGTAGAACCCGGAGTGTAGATAATAATGTCTGAATTGTGTGTTGGTATTTGCAGCAAGTCTAGGTAATTCAAAAAGATAATTCAACTAGCCTATAACCATTTCATATGTCATTCAAAGGAAGGAGAGTAACTAGTTTCAAGTAGGGTGACTTTAAAGAGCGGTTGGGTAAGATTTAAAGACAAAGGGTTTAATAAGGTACAAGTTAAAGGTCACATATTATGCTAAATGCACTTTTTAAATGTGTTCTAACATATCCATGGGTCCACGGTGTGCCTAGAGACTGCCAAAATATTTTAAAAAATAACACTCTCCTTTTCTCACAATCCCCCTTTCTGAAACCCCCACCCCTCCCCCCCCCAATATACTCCAGTCAGAATTCTCCCAGTTTCTGACCTCACAAACTGGAAAGCCAGAAGCTTCCACTGTGCAGCCCACACCCCTATTTCTTATTGGTCCACGGCCCTGACAGACAGAGGGCGAGGCGTATCTGGCTTCGCTTCCGGACAGGGGGCGGGGGGAGCTCAAAGATTGTATATTTATGAGGGGAGCTGCAGCTCCTTTTTAAAAAATAGGCCATTGTGAGATTAAATAGGCCATTGAATATTTTATTGAGGTAATCGGTGCAGTCCAAGGCTTGTAATGTAATCGCTCGCTATAATTTCTGTCCCAGCTGGCTACTATAGGCATATAGCTGCTAGCTGCCCTACATGTCTCCTCTCGTGTCGTGTACTGTATGTTTAAAGTAACATCCCAACAACCAACACTGGGTGAGTTTAGAGTTTAGAATATATGGACATTTCATTAAGTTTTTTCGGATCTGTGATGCAAATCAAATGAAAGAGAGCCATAGGCGTGCACAGGTAGACCCAAAGTGGTGCTATAGCACCTGCCCTTTGCCCCCTGGCCAAATCAAGTGCCCTTTTGAAAAAATAATAATAATCTGAAAGTTCGTTTTTTTTTTTTTTTTTTTTTAAATAGTGTATGTGGCCCATGCCGACATTATCATCTATAAATGCTCGACGATTAAAAACTTTGATAATAATGCCCCAATAAATATGCCCCCCTCCCCTCCCCCTCTGCACACACTTCCTTTGTCAACGTGAACGCGAGTGGACACAAACGGAGGCGCCCCTGCCCTGCCCCACCAGCGAGGTAACACGTACATGAATTGAGTCAAGAGTGTATTGTTTGACAGAAACATTCAAATTGATGATGAAGCTGATTTGGATCTCATCAATGTTTTTATTGATGCTTATAGAGGCAAAATTCGTAAGAAATTGATGTCAAAATTATATTCCTGTTTACAAAATTCCCAAAAAACATTCTACACTTTATATTAAAACTAACTGGGAGAAGGAAGCGAACATAACCTTAACAGAAGATGAATGGTTAAATATATGTAAAATAAATTCTTCCAGCACCAGCTCAGGCCAATGGAGAGAATTCTCATGGAAAAACGCAGACTGGCATAGCAGAATCCGGACACTGCTGGAGACAATGTAACAATACAATGGCTGACCACTTTCATATCTTTTGGAATTGCTCTTCAATCTGGTTAGACATAATGTCAGAAATAAAATCTATTTTGGGCTTTGAGATCAATTTAAATTTTGGCACTGTATATTTAGGTAATTACCAACTGAACTTAACAACCAAGACAAAATATCTTCTCAAAATATTACTTGTAGCCAGTAAAAAAGCAATCACCAAAAAGTGGCTAAACAAGGAACCACCATCCAAAAGAGAGTGGTCAGCAATTGTAAAAGAAATATACGAGATGGAAAAACTTACATTCAGCCTTAGGCTTTGTATTGATACATTTAAGAAGTACTGGTTAAAATGGTCATCACATGAGTAAAATGAGTATATGCCCATGTTGTACTAACCTTATCATATGGAATGTACCGTTTTGTTTATTTATTTATTTAAATTTTTTCCCTCCCCTCCCACTTCTTCATCTGTGTATGGTCTGATTGAATTTATACTGGACTTTGAGGCATGCGTCTTGGATAAAAGCCATTAAGACTCAGCCACTTTGGTTTCCTATGCTGGATTGACTTCATTTGGACTAAAAGGACTATCTGAATTGTGATGACATGCTGGTGATACTCTGATTGTGTGTCCATCCCCTTAGTCCAGGCAAAATAGCGTTTTTCATAGAATAAATTGTAAAATAATTTTTTTCAGCTCAGATAATTTCTATGAGGTGTCCAGAACAACATACTAAAAGTCCTAAGAAATCCTAGTTGAGGAAATATGTTTAATTCTCATCAATCCGAGATGTGTGCCAATAAGGCGAGACACCAATACATCCAAATAGGGCAATTTTTTTCCTTTAGTCCTATCAAAATGAAACTTTACACAATGAAAGTATCCATGATAATTAAAATTTGTTGTATTACAAGTTTCTTTGAAAATTAATTTTAATATGCATATGAGCTATACACTAATCGTACACGCCCAAAATAAACCCAAATAGGCTTAATTTTTTCCTTTACTCCTACCACAATAAAACTTTACATAGTAAAAGTATACTTGAAAAGTAACTTCTTTTGTATTACAAGTTTCTTTTTAAATGAATTTGAATATGCACATGAGCTCCACACTTATTTAATATCCAATCATCGTACTGCCAATGGGTGATGGCGATGCTGCTTTTAGACTGGCCTCAAACCTGAAAAACTGCCTGGCTTACCTGCCAGGGGTATAACAGGTGCCTCTCATGAATTAGATTACCCCTCCCCTAGCTAGTGTAATTTTTTTACTTTTTTCAGTGCCATTCCCTTTCCTATGCCAAATAGACGAGATATTGAATCACAGCCTGAAATGGCATGGATAAAGAGGAGATTGTCACACACCGTGGGACCAAGTAACTCCTTTGTCTACTTTATGCACCATACAGTGCTGCTTGAAAGTATGTGATCAGGTGGGCCAAATTGAGTGATGAAATGGACCAATGTAATGAGAGATCTTTAGGGAAGAAATTGGGCGGCACTAGATAAAACACAAATAAAACCAGCCAGGTCAGTTTAGGCTCACCAAACTGAACCCATACAGATCAGACTTGCCAAGCTTGTGTGCATTCAGATCAGCATGATGCAACAAGAGTACTAACAAGTCTGTGTCATCACCAGTGTTGGGAGTAACGCGTTACAGGAAGTAATGCATTACTGTAATGCATTACGTTTTGCTGTAACGCGGTAATGTAAGGCATTACAGCAAACAAAATGGTAATATGTAACGCGGTACATAGCTCAGAAACGCTCGTTACAATGCATTGTAAACCCGAAATTGACTGGTTTGTTGTTTTTATACAAATTGGCCAACACCGCAAGTTTCGCAGAGGAGAAAAAAACCCACGCTAATGTTACTGCTAGAGGGGAAGAAAACTCGATTTGCTGCTACAATTGATTCCCTCGGAGGCGGTCAGTCTCGGAGCCGCCCCTCGGAGCGAGTCCCTGCCTGCTGTCAGAGCAGGTGACACACCTCCGCGTCCAGGCTGCAAATGAATCGCGCTGTTGTTAGGTGCGAAATCGGAGATAGTGTGCCACGAAGCTATTTATGCTGAAGATGAATATGTATTGCTGGATTTAGGAGTTATTTAGAGATATGGCAATCAAAAAGTTGACGAGTAGGGAGTTGGTGTTCACTCTTTCTACGGCCCCGGTCACGGTGCGTCCATGCGCAGCAGTGGCGCAGCCATGCGACGCAGCATTATATATATATTAATATTTTCATAATATAATGATAATAATGATGATAATAATAATAATGAAGAATAGAAGAAAAAAGGAAATAAAAATGGTGGTGGGTAA
Organism: Ammodytes marinus; assembly: GCF_949987685.1. Classification (NCBI taxonomy): domain Eukaryota; kingdom Metazoa; phylum Chordata; class Actinopteri; order Uranoscopiformes; family Ammodytidae; genus Ammodytes; species Ammodytes marinus. The sequence continues at coordinate 28,855,121 of NC_137220.1, read as the reverse complement.
AAAAAAAATCATAAACGCCTACTGTTTATATGAGTTTTGTGGTGTAGTTCTAGTTCTAGTTTACAACTGTTGGCTTACAACAAAGTGGACATTATTACAAATGGATGGAGGGGTGAATCTGATTAAATAAGTTCAACTCTCTTTCAAAATATCAGGTATTTCATGGAAATTACATAATAGCCTACAACACGGCCGCCACCATATGACGTCACAATATGCTAATTAGATGGGAACATTTACTCCCCAGATAAACTTTAGGTCATTCTCAATTTGTCTCATTTACACTTTGTCTCTATCTCAATCCACTTTCAATCCAGAGCCTTCTGAAATTTAAGTGTCAAAATCTAGTATTTTTAAAAATAAAACCCGGCGCCTAAAGAGTTTGCTTTGATGCAAATTATGAAATCTTAACATAACGGCGGCAATGATGGTGCGTAAAGGACAGCGCAGTTGGCAAGCTCTCCTCAGCACTAAAAGTGCAGCAGCAAAAAAGTCACAATAAGAGTTGATCGCTTTGTCGATTCATGCCTCTGACACACACGTCGACTCCCAACATAATGAGTGGATGCTTTGAATTAGCAAAGGAGATATATATTTAGGCTACTATTGTTATTATAAAATGTCACGCAAGAGAGACGATAAACAAACATAATGGGCTGTTATCATTTAGATTAGATGGCAAGATGATAAGGCAGATTCTTTGGAACAACTAAAAAAGGCAAAAGTTGATGATGATGTGAACAACTTGTTTGTGCTTTTAAGTCGCCAGAACGCAAGAAACAAATCTTTGAGGCTCAATTTACTTTTTCAATCTACAATAGTAGGCTCTAGCTTTAATGATTTTAATATAGGCTAAATAAATACCTAAAGATACAGTATTTCTATTATAAAATGTATTGCACCATGAGCCATAACTGTGACCATTATATTATATAGCATAGGCCTACTTGTGTTAGCCTTAAGCCTAGCTCAGTCATTATGCCATACCATGTCACCTCCTGCTGTGTAATGAGCTGCATTGAACACAAGAAGATCTATTGAGAACACCAAATCCATATTTCATGTTATTTTGGTGAAAGTAATGCAAAAGTAATGTAAAAGTAGTGTAATGCCTTACAATTCAAAGACAGTAATATTGTAATGTAACTAACTACTTTGAAATGCCAGTAATAAGTAATAAATACCGCATTACGCTTTTGAAGTAACTTGCCCAACACTGGTCATCACCTTCTGAGACTGTGTCTTTTGTTCTGGCAGAGGCAATGGCAGTTTGGACAATGAGAACATCTGCATCGTGCTTTGCATGGTTTGTGAAACACCATTTTTTGTCTTACAAGTTTCTTTGAAAATGAATTTGTATATGCAAATGAGCTATACACTAATCAAATATATGCTACCCAAAATATATCCGCATAGGCTTAATTTGTACCTTTACTCCAGTTCTACCACATTAAAACTTTACAAAGTGAAAGTCTACATGAAAAGTAAAACATTTGTATTAGAAGTTAACTTATAATGGTCAAGACTTTCCAGAAGGGGTTGGTCGAACGTCAGAACAGGGGTCACATCATACTGCAGAGCTTGAGTTGCCACAAACCTCAATGTTGAGTATATGCAGGATTCATCACTGGGATCAAGATCAATCATTGGAAGTAATGTTAGTGAAGCTCTCCCAGGGTGTTCATCTATCTAGTCCTATCAAAATGAAACTTTACACAATGAAAGTATCCATGATAATTATTGTTTTTTGTATTACAAGTTTCTTTGAAAATGAATTGTAATATGCAAATGTGCTATACACTAATCGTACATGCCCAAAATAAACCCAAATAGGCTTACTTTTTCCTTTACTCCTACCACAATAACACTTTACATACTGTAGTAAAAGCATTAGCAAGTAAGAGGAATGTTCTGTTTTGCAGACCGACCACGGCAAAAGCAAAATTTAACAGTTAACCCGCTGTTCGCTAAACGAACGGGGCTTAATAAGTCACATTGTTCATTGCTCTGATTGGTTGTAGTGCTATCAAATTGCGTGCAGTGGCATTTGAAGAGATAAGATAAGATAAAATAAGAAAAACTTTATTGTCTGTCACAAGTGACAGAAATTCATCTTTGACAGGGCAGGTTCAATGTACACAAAATAAATAAATACATACAAAACAGAGAGTCCCAAACAATGACAATAAATAAATACCAACAAATGCAAGCAGTGCAAAGGGGTGACTGAGTGGAGTGAGATATGTTGCCTATTTGTGACTGTTCAGTGTGGTGATGGCAGTGGGGATAAAATATTTTTTGTAGGTGTTTTTCCATGCCAACGGGACCCTGTAGCGTCGACCTGATGGCAGTAAATCAAAGGATTGGTGGAGGGGGTGGGTGGGGTCCTGTGTGATTGTATTGGCTTTCCTGAGTACTGACCGATCTACAAATCTAATTCATGAGAGGCACCTGTTATACCCCTGGCAGGTAAGCCAGGCAGTTTTTCAGGTTAGAGGCCAGTTAAAAGCAGCATCGCCATCACCCATTGGCAGTAGGATGATTGGATATTCAATAAGTGTGGAGCTCATGTGCATATTCAAATTCATTTAAAAAGAAACTTGTAATACAAAAGAAGTTACTTTTCAAGTATACTTTTACTATGTAAAGTTTTATTGTGGTAGGAGTAAAGGAAAAAATTAAGCCTATTTGGGTTTATTTTGGGCGTGTACGATTAGTGTATAGCTCATTTGCATATTAAAATTCATTTTCAAAGAAACTTGTAATACAAACATTTTTAATTATCATGGATACTTTCATTGTGTAAAGTTTCATTTTGATAGGACTAAAGGAAAAAAATTGCCCTATTTGGATTTATTGGTGTCTCGCCTTATTGGCACACATCTCGGATTGATGAGAATTAAACATATTTCCTCAACTAGGATTTCTTAGGACTTTTAGTATGTTGTTCTGGACACCTCATAGAAATTATCTGAGCTGAAAAAAATTATTTTACAATTTATTCTATTTTTGGCCCCAAAATGCCTTACTTTGCCTGGCCTACCTTTTAAGAATACTAGGAATGTAACCCGTAACGTGTCTTGATTGTAGATGTTAAGCTTTATTATGCCCTTCCTTCAGTGACCTAACTGTTTTGTTCTGTTTTTTTTTTCCAAATGTATGTTTTTCCCTAAAAATAAAGAGTGTATTGTTTGCCCCCTAAGCCTCAGTTGCCAAGCTAGCTAACTTGCATTTATTTGTCTCTGTTTTAAAGTAGCCTCTATCATGCAGCGCATGACATAAATTAGCCGACTGTCCTGCTTAACAAGCTAGCCCAAAACAAAAATAGATATGACGTAATGAACACAACTAATGTCGGCGGAGTACAGCATGTGAATCTATCAGTATGCTGAATATTTAGTGTTTTTTAGGTTTACTTTAGGCCATATAATTAACGAATGCAGTAATGTATTTGCTAAATGGCAGAAAAAGTAGCCTTGTGCCTTGTTGTAATAATAATAATAATAATAATAATAATAATAATAATACATTTTATTTATATAGCGCTCTTCTCTCACTCAGAGCGCTTTACAAAAACAAAACAATAAACAAACAAAAATAACATGTGGAGTTGGGTTGGTGGGTGAACTAGGGGTAGGCGGAGGAGAAGAGATCGGTCTTGAGTTTGGACTGGAAGATGGTGAGGGACTCAGAGTCACGGATATGTTGGGGGAGGCTGTTCCAGAGCCTGGGAGCTGCCCTGGAGAAAGCTCTGTCGCCAAGGCTGCAGAGTTTTGATGTGTGGGTGGAGAGGAGGATCTGAGGGCCCGGGGGGGTTGATAGGGGGAGAGGAGGTCAGTGAGATATGGGGGGGCCAGATGGTGGAGGGCTTTGTAGGTGAGGACCAGGAGTTTGTAATCGATCCGGAATGAAATGGGGAGCCAGTGGAGCTTTTTGAGGACTGGGGTGAGGTGGTTCCACGAGTTGGTGTGAGTGAGGAGACGGGCAGCTGCATTCTGGACACGTTGGAGTCTGTTGATGGAGGTGGTGCTGATGCCGGCAAGGAGTGAATTTCAATAGTCAAGGCGGGAGGAGATGAAGGCATGGATGAGTCTTTCAGCAGCGTGGGGTGTGAGGGAGGATCTAATCTTTGCAATATTACAGAGGTGATAGAAGGAGGTTTTGACGGTGTGGCGGATGTGGGGTTCAAGGGAGTGGGTGGGATCAAAAATTACGCCAAGATTGCGGGCCTGGGGGGAGGGGGAGACCGTGGTGCCATTGATAGTGAGTGTGTGTGTGTGTGGGGGGGGGGAGAGGGGGTTGTGAGTTTGCTGAGGGTGGATTTGGAGCCAATTAGGAGGAGTTCAGTTTTGTTGCTGTTTAGTTTAGTTTAGTTTTATTTGATTAGGACAGTGCATATTAATCAACATGTCAGCAGAGCATCAATGTAAATATGCCGCAGTTAGCATAAATGCTAATTCGCATCCGTAGTCCTAAGGACTTGAGTTTGAGGAAGTTATTTTTCATCCAGTGTGTTAGTGAAGACAGGCAGGATTCAATGTGGGAGATGGGGGGGTTGTGGGGGGATTTGGTACTGAGGTAAATTTGGGTGTCATCAACATAACAGTGGAAGTCCATTGAGAAATGGCGAAGTAACTGACCAAGGGGGAGGAGGTAAATGATGAAGAGGAGGGGGCCGAGTACAGAACCTTGGGGAACGCCTTGTGTGACGGTGACTGTGGCAGATGTGTAGTTGTGGAGGGAGATGAAGTGAGATCTGTCGGAGAGATATGAGTGAAGCCAGCTGAGTGCAGTACCTTCAATACCGAGGTTGCTGAGTCTGGTGAGCAGGATGGTGTGGTTTACAGTATCGAAGGCTGCACTCAGGTCAAGGAGGATGAGGAAGTTGAGGGAACCAGCGTCGGCAGAGGTGAGGAGGTCATTGAAGACTTTAAGGAGAGCGGTTTCTGCGCTGTGGAGGGGGCGGAAGCCAGATTGGAGGGATTCAAAGAGGTTATTGGCGTGGAGATGGGATTGGAGTTGTTTGGTGACTATGCGTTCAAGGGTTTTGGAGAGGAAGGGGAGGTTAGAGATTGGGCGGTAGTTACAGAGGGAGGCGGGGTCGAGACCAGGTTTCTTGAGGGTGGGGGTGACAGCAGCAGATTTGAAAGCAGAGGGGACAATTCCATGGGACAGTGAGGAGTTAAAGAGTTTAGTGAGGTAGGGGCAGAGAACGGGGAGGCAGGACTAGAGGGGTCCATGTGGATATTAATGTCACCAAGTAACAGCAGGCGTGGAGAGAGGGTTGATGCTAATGTGATGAGTTCGGTGAAGTCGGAAAGGAAGGAGGGATTAGGTTTGGGTGGCCTGTAGATGAGGATAACTGTCGTGGAGGAGGGGGCTTTAAAAGCAATGAATTCAAAGGATGATACTGAGGGGAGGGTGAGTTCTCTGATCAAATAATTATGTTTGTGGATTACGGCGAGGCCACCTCCACGGCGGGAGGGGCGGGGTTTGGCGATGTAGCTGAAACCAGGGGGCGATGCTTGGTTGAGGGAGAAAAAGTCATTGGGTTGTTGCCAGGTTTCAGTAAGTAGAAGGAGGTCCAGATTATTGTCGAGGATGAGTTCATGTATGGCGGGGGCTTTATTGTTGAGTGAGCGGGTGTTGAGGAGGGCAAAGTTGGCACAGCCAGAGAGTGATGGGATAGGGGCAGGCTGGAGAGGTCTGAGGTTAGCCAGGTTAGCTGTGCAGGGGAGCGGAGGGGAGGGGGGGAAACTGGGTGGAGGGGTGGTGGTGGTTGAGTATTTAGATGATTGGAAATTTGGTGGTGCAGATGTGATGTTAGGTGAAGTGATGAATGGGTGAGGGGAAAGGACAGCGGTGAAATCCAGTCCATGTTTTCTGTCCTGCCTGGTGAGCTGCTGCCTGACAGAAGCGGTGAATGGTCCAATAGCGGGTGAGTCCTGATGACGTGGCAGAGGTGCGACGGAGCTTGCAGGTAACCGGACGAATGGGATGGAGTTTCTGTGCTGGGTCAAAACAAATCTGCGGCGGGAGCCTCAATGGATGTAGCGGCGTAGGATTCCAAGTTGTTGAATGACTGAGATGGATGATGGGATGAGGTGGTTGAAAAGTCCAAACAGCTGTGCAGGTGAATAGGTGATCATGATGAACCAGGGGAAGAGTCTGACTTAGAGGAGACCATGCGGAGTGAGGAGGATGGATGTGATCAGATGTGGCTGACGGAGCAGCGATCGTTAGCTGAGCGAGGGGGCGACCCGCTAGCAGTCAGTAGCCAGTTTAGTACACAACACAGTGCGATCGAAGTGACCAGGAGGCGGCTGATGCGGGTGGGACCAACGATGATGGTCAGCCGGCAGCAGGTGAGGTGGTGTGTGTCAGGCTATATGAACAGTGGCAAGAAGCGGCGAACAATCAGCAGCCTCTTCCTGCGGTTGGTACGTGCCTTCGGTTGCCAACACACAAATGGTGTTATGAGATAAAGTCCCCGTTCATTCTTGAAGTAAGCTAGCATCCAGTGAATAGTTTTTCCCACACAAGTGGTAAAGCCAGCGGATTGAAAAAATATTCCAAGTGAAGCCAATCACACTGTCCGATTACTTCATAGAGGCTAAAAAATAGATAATAGTTTGCTAGTAGGATATCTCAAATCCCTGCAGAGAGTCCGGTCAGAACTCTGGTGGTGGTCGCAGGACCTCCAGTTCGGCAGCGGAATAGGCATCCACCATCATAGGGCTTGTAGGGTCCGCCGCCCCGTGAAGCTGGCGGGATGTGGCTTCCTGGTACACATGCAGGGTATGTTGTTGCTGTGGCAGGGATGGAACTGCGATAGTCACAACAGCAGCAGTCGGTGTTCGTTCCTCACTCTCAGGGTCGTTGCAGGTTGAAGATGGCTGCTCAGGCCACACCTCTGGTGGCAACTTAAGGAATGTTTGGCCGTGGGCCCCCCTGTGGCGATCACACCGGTCTTGAAGAGCGAGTCCGGAGATGATGTCGTCGGCTGGGTGGTCTTGGGTCGGTAGAGTCAACTCAGTGGTGAGCAGTGTTGGGCAAGTTACTTCAAAAGCGTAATGCGGTATTTATTACTTATTACTGGCATTTCAAAGTAGTTAGTTACATTACAATATTACTGTCTTTGAATTGTAAGGCATTACACTACTTTTACATTACTTTTGCATTACTTTCACCAAAATAACATGAAATATGGATTTGGTGTTCTCAATAGATCTTCTTGTGTTCAATGCAGCTCATTACACAGCAGGAGGTGACATGGTATGGCATAATGACTGAGCTAGGCTTAAGGCTAACACAAGTAGGCCTATGCTATATAATATAATGGTCACAGTTATGGCTCATGGTGCAATACATTTTATAATAGAAATACTGTATCTTTAGGTATTTATTTAGCCTATATTAAAATCATTAAAGCTAGAGCCTACTATTGTAGATTGAAAAAGTAAATTGAGCCTCAAAGATTTGTTTCTTGCGTTCTGGCGACTTAAAAGCACAAACAAGTTGTTCACATCATCATCAACTTTTGCCTTTTTTAGTTGTTCCAAAGAATCTGCCTTATCATCTTGCCATCTAATCTAAATGATAACAGCCCATTATGTTTGTTTATCGTCTCTCTTGCGTGACATTTTATAATAACAATAGTAGCCTAAATATATATCTCCTTTGCTAATTCAAAGCATCCACTCATTATGTTGGGAGTCGACGTGTGTGTCAGAGGCATGAATCGACAAAGCGATCAACTCTTATTGTGACTTTTTTGCTGCTGCACTTTTAGTGCTGAGGAGAGCTTGCCAACTGCGCTGTCCTTTACGCACCATCATTGCCGCCGTTATGTTAAGATTTCATAATTTGCATCAAAGCAAACTCTTTAGGCGCCGGGTTTTATTTTTAAAAATACTAGATTTTGACACTTAAATTTCAGAAGGCTCTGGATTGAAAGTGGATTGAGATAGAGACAAAGTGTAAATGAGACAAATTGAGAATGACCTAAAGTTTATCTGGGGAGTAAATGTTCCCATCTAATTAGCATATTGTGACGTCATATGGTGGCGGCCGTGTTGTAGGCTATTATGTAATTTCCATGAAATACCTGATATTTTGAAAGAGAGTTGAACTTATTTAATCAGATTCACCCCTCCATCCATTTGTAATAATGTCCACTTTGTTGTAAGCCAACAGTTGTAAACTAGAACTAGAACTACACCACAAAACTCATATAAACAGTAGGCGTTTATGATTTTTTTTTTACCCACCACCATTTTTATTTCCTTTTTTCTTCTATTCTTCATTATTATTATTATCATCATTATTATCATTATATTATGAAAATATTAATATATATATAATGCTGCGTCGCATGGCTGCGCCACTGCTGCGCATGGACGCACCGTGACCGGGGCCGTAGAAAGAGTGAACACCAACTCCCTACTCGTCAACTTTTTGATTGCCATATCTCTAAATAACTCCTAAATCCAGCAATACATATTCATCTTCAGCATAAATAGCTTCGTGGCACACTATCTCCGATTTCGCACCTAACAACAGCGCGATTCATTTGCAGCCTGGACGCGGAGGTGTGTCACCTGCTCTGACAGCAGGCAGGGACTCGCTCCGAGGGGCGGCTCCGAGACTGACCGCCTCCGAGGGAATCAATTGTAGCAGCAAATCGAGTTTTCTTCCCCTCTAGCAGTAACATTAGCGTGGGTTTTTTTCTCCTCTGCGAAACTTGCGGTGTTGGCCAATTTGTATAAAAACAACAAACCAGTCAATTTCGGGTTTACAATGCATTGTAACGAGCGTTTCTGAGCTATGTACCGCGTTACATATTACCATTTTGTTTGCTGTAATGCCTTACATTACCGCGTTACAGCAAAACGTAATGCATTACAGTAATGCATTACTTCCTGTAACGCGTTACTCCCAACACTGGTGGTGAGGGCCGCACGCAGCTCCAGGCTGGGGATGGACAGCTGCTTCTTGGGAGCAACTCTGGACCAGGTAGCAGGGAAGGAAACCTCCACCTTTTGTGGCTCTAACTTTAAAGCATGGCTTGCCTCTTCTAGCTTGCGGATACTGGTCTGGTAGGCAGCGGATTGTCCCGGGGCCTTTGCTAGCTGTTTCTCAATACCTCTCAGCTGTGACAGCTCAGCTTCTGGTAGGGTGTGCAGCTGCAGCATGGGTTTGACTTGCAGGAGGGGTGTAGCATAGCGCTTGAAGCTATTGACATCCACTCTCACTGGCTGCTTTTGAAGGTGGGGCACAGCTTTCTGGTCTTGGCTTGATCTCACAGTAAACTTTTCACTGTGATATTGAGGCACATCCATCTGCAACTTCTCAACATGAGAGAGCAGGTCGGTCGGGGACGATGTGGATGTGAAGAGACACTGTGATGTATCAGGGCTCTGCTTGATGCCTTGAGCTGGACCTTGCAGGGTCCATCCCAGGCGCGTCCTCACAGCAGCTGGACCACCAGCTGGTCCAAACCGAACAGGCTCGATGGGGGTGATTAGGTGTGTGCAATCGGAGCCAATCAGCAGCACAGGACAAACTCTGTTCAGCGACTGGAGAGGCAATCCAGCTATATGCCTGTACTTCTGCTGCAGCATACTTATAGGATGGGTGTGCTCTGACAGACAAAGCTGCTCGGCGGAGAATGCACTCTTGATCTTATACCTCTTCCTTGGCTCAGAAGCCGGGGATATGGTGAATGACACGGCCGCCCCGTGAAGCATCTGCGGCTCCTGTCTGACCGTGCGAAGGGCCAACTCTTCTGGCTTGCCGTTGAGGCCCAACTTCTTTGCAGCTGCATGGAGGAGGATGGTCCGCTCCGATCCGTCGTCTAGGACAGCATACGCCTCCAACGACCTGTTGCCATTCCGGATGATGACCTTGCTGATCTTCAGGAGCACTTTGCAGTTGTATACTGAGCGGTCAACATGCATGACTTTGCTGGCGGTGTTCATGAGACAGCAATCTGCATTGGCTGTGGCTGGTGGGTTATTCTCTGATCTCTCCTCTGCTCTATCATTCACCTCGTGCAGCACAAGCAAGTGTCTCCTGTTGCATGTCTTGCAAGGAGCTTTCAGGGTGCACTTAGCTGCTTGATGGCTGCGGCCACAACGCCAGCACCGGTGGTTAACTGTGATCCACGACACCTTCTGCTCTTTGGTTAGTTGCTGGAAGTTACCACAGCTGTTAAGGAAGTGCTTCTCATTGTCACAATAGGGACAGTAAGCTCTCCCCTTCTCTGCCTTACTGTGATAGTTGTCTGAAAGCTCTGATGTGGGCGGGTCTGCATGGTTGCTTGTCTCTGCAGCCTCCTCTGTGCTTAGGAAGATGGTAGTGGTCTTGCTGGTTTGCTTTGAGTCTCCCCGGTTCTCTCTTTCTCTGTTGGATGACTCGTTTCTCTTGTAGCTGACACACTTCACGCTGTCCTCTTGCACCTCAAGCTCGTATTCGAGCCACTCAGCAAAATTGATGAGTGTAGGGATAGCTACTCGGAAGGGGTAAATGAACCTCTTAAAGCTGGCAGTGAGGTCATAGGGTAGCTTAGACAGCAGTCTGGCCACGTGAGAACCACAGTGCAGTTCCACTTCGCCTTTCGTTCTCAACTGTTCTAGCATGCCCACTAGTGAGCGTACACGGAGAGCAAACATGCAAAAGGCTTGCCCATCCCCACTGCGTATATCTGGGCCATCCATCAACTCTGCAATGCGTTGCACAGCCAGCTTGTGAGGCTGCCCATACATCTTGGTGAGGGCAAGCATAGTGTCAGTGTAAGGCTGCCTGGAGTTGCTATAAGAATCTGCCACGAGTGAGGCCTCCTCACATTTCAAGTGGTCTGTGAGGATCTGGAACTTATATCGCTCAGTGGCGTCATCTGGGAGGATATTCTCCAACGCAATCTTCATCCTTGAGAACTCTCTTGGATTTGGAGATGTGAGCAATGGGATGGACGGCTTGGGCCCCCTGTAAGTAAGCTCTCGGGTAGGTGGCAAGACTGCATAGGAGGCACAAGGTGGGGCACTTTCTCTATATGTTCCATCTGAGTACCCATTCTGTGGCTCACGTTGTGCATAAAATGACTGCAGCCGGGTTCTCTGGCCATACTGGTCTGCACCAGGGTAGTATGCTCGTGGAGGGGCAGAATAATATGGCGTGTGATAGGGGTCTTCTTCCCTGTGGTTTGAGACCCTTAGACGGTAGAGATCCTCTGCTAGCTTGTTACTGGGGCCAGAAGGGAGGTCGTTCTCTTCTCTGTAACCAGCTGGACACCCTTGCTCTTGCCACCTGGCCGGTGCTGGATAGTGCCTTTCTGGCACCCCATACTCTGTACTTGATGGCAGGTGGGGCTGTGGATGTTGGAGGTATGCAGCAGGCCTGGAGGGGGCTCTTACCTCTGTCGACAATCTCTGGACCTGTTGCTGTAGCATAATATTGGTTTGCTGCATATTCTTTAATTCAGCAAGAAGTCCAGATACCTGGCTGAATGGTGGCCTCAGAGCTGTTTCACCCGTGAGGCTCTGCTGCCCTCTGGTGGGTAAGTTTGGCGACTGGCCCATGTCACGGTATGTGACCTCTTCGTCCATCTTCATATGCTGCTTAATCTCTTCCAACTCTCCCATCTGGTTGCTCGGGTGCGTTCCACTGGCTTGGCTGATTGGTGGGTTGGACCTGGAGCGTGCCTTCCTCTCTAGCGTATGGAACCGCCTTAGGGACCCTGGTCCGGATAGGTCATAGTCCGACAGGTGGGAGGGAATTGTTCCCTGTCTTATGGGTCGGGTGACCATCTCTGCTCGATCAGTAGTTTGCATCTTCCTACAGGGATTTGCTATCCGGCTCGAAGGACCAATAAAAAATAGATAATAGTTTGCTAGTAGGATATCTCAAATCCCTGCAGAGAGTCCGGTCAGAACTCTGGTGGTGGCAATAAAGGTGGTTCCAGAAGATGGACGTTTTAAGGGGTTTATTGAAGCACGTGGTGATACATTAACACCAGTGAACTTGTGATCTAATTTGTATGGTAATTTGTGGTTTAGCTTCATGCACGCACAACTCCCAACAGAACAAGCTGGTTAATACTAAACTGTGCATTTAAGCCTTAAACTAAATAGTTCTTGGTGAGCTAGTGGCGTCCGTGCCGAGCGCAAGTCAGTCTTCTCCGTCTGATTCCTCGAGCAGAGTCACGAGACATGTCCGAGCGCGCCCTGCTGGCCAGTAGTTTTCCGCTCACTGTCATGGCGTCTTAAAGTGACAGGAGGCCTTTTAAACAGAGGCGAAAATAAATCAAATTAAGGTATTGAAAGTTAAAAAGTTAAAACAGTTAAAAAGTTACCGGCGAGCAGCGGCAGCAAGTTGCCAGCGTTCACTCGTTGCCATGGTGTGTAATGTAACCAAGCAGTCTTATTTTATATGGTTGGTCTCTTTTTATTTACAAATTGCAGTATAATGCCTAGCAGGGGCGTGCACAGGTAGATCTGCAGTACGGCAGTCGGCAGTACATTTTTGTTATTTTCTAAATAACATTGTTCAGGGCTACGAAGATCAGGGGCCTATATTGAGCTAGTAAAAAGAAAACGAAGACTTCAAAGAAAGAAGGATTTTTCTTTGTGCTTTTTGGTAAAAACCTATGTATCAGCTCGGACAGCTCAGAGAAAAGTCTGATGAATGCATGAGAGTGATGGCCCTGGCAAGTTTCAGTAAGTTTACAGAAGTGCCACACTACTGTCTTTGACCTTTGGAGAAATGCATTTAGTCATTTTAAAGGGGAAAACACATTGTATTTATTAGTTAACTACTGTATATTGAGTTATTTGTAAAACAGCATGCTGGTGTAGACCTAAAAGATTTATTTTCTACATTTTCAATGCTGCTTTATTTTTATGTTTTAAATTGGGAAATACATGTTCTAAAACTAACAAAAACCTCTGTATTTAAAAATGAATCAAGCAAGTAGGCTAATAATCATTAATGTACACTCAACAAAAATATAAACGCAACACTTTTGTTTTTGCTCCCATTTTTCATGAGATGGACTTAAAGATCTAAAATTCATTCCAGATACACAATATTACAATTTCTCTCAAACATTGTTCACAAATCTGTCTAAATGTGTGATAGTGAGCACTTCTGCTTTGCTGAGATAATCCATCCCACCTCACAGGTGTGCCACATCAAGATGCTGATCTGACATCATGATTAGTGCACAGGTGTGCCTTAGACTGTCCACAATAAAAGGCCACCTTGAAATGTGCAGTTTTGTCTCACAGCAAAATGCCACAGATGCCACAAGCATTGATGGAGCGTGCAATTGGCATGCTGACAGCAGGAATGTCAACCAGATCTGTTGCTCGTGCATTGAATGTTCATTTCTCCACCATAAGCCGTCTCCAAAGGCGTTTCAGAGAATATGGCAGTACATCCAACCGGCCTCACAACCGCAGACCACGTGTAACCACACCAGCCCAGGACCTCCACATCCAGCAGGTTCACCTCCAAGATTGTCTGAGACAGCTGCTGAAACAATTGGTTTGCATAACCAAACAATTTCTGCACAAACTGTCAGAAACCGTCTCAGGGAAGCTCAACTGCATGCTCGTCGTCCTCATCGGGGTCTTGACCTGACTCCAGCTCGTCGCCGTAACAGACTTGAGTGGGCAAATGCTCACATACGATGGCGTCTGGCACGTTGGAGAGGTGTTCTCTTCACGGATGAATCTCGGTTTACATTGTTCAGGGCAGATGGCAGACAGCGTGTGTGGCGTCGTGTGGGTGAGCGCTTTGCTGATGTCAATGTTGTGGATCGAGTGGCCCATGGTGGTGGTGGGGTTATGGTATGGGCAGGCATCTGTTATGGACGAAGAACACAGGTGCATTTTATTGATGGCATTTTGAATGCACAGAGATACCGTGATGAGATCCTGAGGCCCATTGTTGTGCCATACATCCATGAACATCACCTCACGTTTCAGCAAGATAATGCACGGCCCCATGTTGCAAGGATCTGTACACAATTCTTGGAAGCTGAAAATGTCCCAGTTCTTGCATGGCCAGCATACTCACCGGACATGTCACCCATTGAGCATGTTTGGGATGTGCTTGACCGGCGTATACGACAGCGTAGACCCCCAATAAAGCAAAAAAATGCACATTTCAGAGTGGCCTTTTATTGTGGACAGTCTAAGGTACACCTGTGCACTAATCATGATGTCAGATCAGCATCTTGATGTGGCACACCTGTGAGGTGGGATGGATTATCTCAGCAAAGCAGAAGTGCTCACTATCACACATTTAGACAGATTTGTGAACAATGTTTGAGAGAAATGGTAATATTGTGTATCTGGAATGAATTTTAGATCTTTAAGTCCATCTCATGAAAAATGGGAGCAAAAACAAAAGTGGTGCGTTTATATTTTTGTTGAGTGTATATTTGTATTTAAATCTCAATCACTGACTGACTGACATTGCACCATTTCTGCTCTCTCTTGAATTGTTGTTGTGTATTCGTTTGTTTTACTGTTTCTAAACAGTATTTTTTTTTAAATATATGTTTAGTATGTTGTACTTTGAGAGCAAATGGTTACCATGTCAAATTCCTTGTTTGTTTACGCAAACCTGGCCAATAAAGCTGATTCTGATTCTGATTAACAGGCACAATGAGGTGTGGTTTGTTGCTATGGATGATCCAGAGTGCTCCTGCAGTGAGGAAATGGAATTTTCTCTTTTTGGTTGAATAATATGAGCCTTGAGATATGACAGATTACAGCAGCTAGATTATATGGAGATTTGTTGTAGCTGGACATTGCTTCAAGTCTTAATGTATCGTAAATTACCTGCCAGTGAGTGCACAAGTTAATGCATATGAATGATTTGAATACATCATGTGCTGCTGGTGCCAATGGTGTTTCACTATTTTTTCTTATGGTTTTCTGTTGTCTTTAATAAATTTGCCCTTTGGCAGTAATTTATTTAGTTTTTTCTTAACCAATCAAAGAAACCTTATGTGGACCCAAGGGCGTAGGATTATATAGGGACGGTAGGGTCCCGACCCTACCAAAATCCAGCCTCTACTATGTAGTCCCTACCAATAATACACCCGCTGTCCGTATTGTTTAGGCAATAATTATAGTACACAAAGGGTTAAAAATCAGTCTCTGCTAGAAGTCCCGCCTCTAAACAACTATCGCGCTTTGATTGGCTGTAGCGGTTTCCCGCAAACCTATATTCAACCTGATTGGCCGTCCCTGCTGTCACTCCATCTGCTTGTTAAAAAAAAAAAAAGCTACCGGCAATTTGCTAGTCCCAGACAGGAGGAGCAACAGGACGCCTCAGTGCATAGCTAATATCTGCATCTGCGAGTGTAAGTTCTGCCTTCGGTCACGTCAGCGAGACGGATTTTAATATCAGTGATGTCATTTGCAGTAACACTTATATTTGTGTGTGTTTTATGCTTGTGCGTGCGCGCGCTGTGCGTGCGTGCGTGCGTACGTGTGTGTGTGTGTGTGTAGGATGTCGAAGAAACGAAAACTGGACATAAGAGACTTCTTTAGAAGTCAACGTGTAAGTTAATTAAAAGGTTATATATTTTAGAGCCATAACAATACTGATATTGATTATTAGTCAGCATAGGCTATAATGCCAAAGAGATCCGCATTTTAAGGTATAGGCCTACCATTATTTTCATGTTTTATTTGTGTGGAAAGGGAGCAATGGTTTAAAAAAATGTTTTGGGATAAATAAACATTAATTAAATTTAATAACCTTTATTTTCCTTCAAGGTTTCCCTCTCATTTACAGTAATAACAAGCACATTGCAGATGCTCATGTGATTTTATACATATATATTTGGGGGGAATAAAACATAATAATTGTGTGAACATTTTGTCTACCCATGTATGTACCCTAATATATCTGTTCATATGTCATGCATCAACATACTTCTGTCAGGTGACAGACAGTGGAGAGACTGGAGGAGATAGAGGAGGGGAGACTGGAGGAGATAGAGGAGGAGAGACTTGAGGAGGAGAGACTGGAGGAGATAGAGGAGGAGAGGATAGAGAAGGAGAGACTGGAGGAGAGGATAGAGAAGGAGACAGAGGAGGAGATGCTGTAGAAGATGAAGGAGAGGCTAGAGAAGGAGAGGCTGGAGGAGATGGAAGAGAGGCTGGAAATTCACAGGTGAGGTTCAATAATGATTAATATGTTAGTCATGAGATTCAGCATTGTGTCAAATATTGACAATCTATTTCAACTTCTGAAATTTAAAGGGATGATGTACGTCTCAGTACTTGGTTAGCTAAATATTTATTTACAATGTTGTTGTTGATGTTGTTTACAGTTGCACCAGAGTAAAGTTGAAAAGTCTTCTAAGTTGACTCATTTTCTTTCATTAGTTGCTTTAACCTATAACATTACAGAATGCATATTCTCTTTTGATATTCAGATATGCGTTATAAACATGTTAATTAAGCCGATGTATTGATTTTTTTTTTCAATTATCATTGCGAATACAAAAAAAACCTATCAACTTTAGGAAGCACTTTCATATCCCACGGACCCCACCAATGTCCAAATCAAACCTACTCCCTTGTGTGGACCTATCCTAAACTGTGTCTGGTGTGTAACAATGGATGAAGCCTGCAAAAGACAATAAAGGTTGCGTTCCGAATCGCATACTTTCTACTATATAGTATGTAGAAAAAAGATTTAGGATGTCCCGGTTCTTGTGGCTAGATTTAGGATGGTTAGAAGTACCCGGATGTCCTACTTCATGCGGCCAAGATTGTTAGTGTTGAAAAGTGCATCCTATTTGGGCAATTCTGACCCACAATCCAGTGCGCACGTGAAGTGACGTCACATCGACGAAGCCTCCATATGAAAACAAACGGGGATGCGACGGATATAAAAGCAAGAGGCAAGATCAAGGCGCAATGTTATGATGAAATAAGAGAGTAAAGTATGTCCCAATAGTATGCCTACTGCATCCTAACTAGATTCTTTTTATCGTCAGATGTAGTATGTAGAATAGAAAAAAGAAAGAGTATGCGATTCGGAACGCAACCCTAGTCTCACTGCAGATGTAAATCGTTTTACCTTACACTACCACCAGATGGCACTACTCAGTTCAAGACTGACATTACTTCCGGGATTACACATACAGCCAAACAAGTCATGCTTTTCTGTGATATACTTGGTTGAATATATTTTATTTTATTTAGATTTACCGTCTGAAAGTACAGATGCGGTGTCGGATTAAAAATGATGGGTGAAAAAGGAGATTTTTCTTTTTTGGATAAACGTCATAATCCATTTACAATTAAACTAATGTGCAGGTGTCATAACCACCCACCCTTGAACTTCTCTATCGCGTTGACGTCACTGTGAGCTTCATGGAAGCAGCCACTACCATTTGGGCAATTGTGTGGCACCATATCGACTCTTCCCCCACTGGCAATATAACCATGGTGTCTGATTTCACTAATTGGCTAATATTTTATTATACTGATAAAGCAAAGTTCAAGATTTAACTGTCCCTCTCCTAAGGTGAATTATTCATCTGGAGTTTAAATTAAGTTAAGTGGTGGAGAGTAAGTAAGTACATTTACTTAAATACTGTTATTGGGGGCGCCCTTAGCTCAGTTGGTAGGGTGTTGTCGTCCCCCCCCCCCTGGGCGGGCCCAGCAGCAGACCCGGGTTCGATTCCCGCCCACGGTCGTTCTCTGCATGTCACTCCCCTCTCTGCCCCATTTCACCTCTGTCTCTCTGCACTATCAATAAAAGCATAAAAATGCCAAAAAATATCTTAAAAAAATTTAAAAAATAAATACTGTTATTGACTATACGTTTGATATATTCAAACTATAATGAAGTAGATCCATTTTGTGTTACTTTGGACATCCAGTCCTATACATTTCAAATCGAAATAGCAGGCTTTTTACTCCACTACATTTATATGCCATCTAGAGTTACTGGTTACTTTTTGGTTTAACATTATACTTAAAAAGGGAATGGTTTGGGAACCACTGGACTAAATAACCTAACCTAATTGTAAAACTAGCTTCACTTCAACCAGCTACAATTAGAAAGGCAACTTACAAGACGATGCAGCAATATTAAAAATATCAAAATATGACATCATTCACAAGGACCTGTTTTTTTGCTGCAGGAGCCCTTTTTAGACTTTTAGTACTATTTTGCTCATTATATCTCTATACTTGTACTTGTATGATTTTTAATTAAGCACTCTGAATGGAGTATTTTAACATTGGTGTGCTGGTAGCCTACTTTTAAAGGACCAGTCCGCTTCTTCCACCACAGAATAAATTAAGATTCATAATAATATCAAGGATTTAAAATGAAAAATAATGGCTGTAGTTTTGACTATGATTAACTGCACTCTGTAGTTTATTATTTTCTTCTCAGCTGAGCCCCAGGATGCCTCAATGATACAGGAGTGATTTCAGAACAGTAGGATTTCAGCACTGACTATCTGACTATCTCTCATGGAGGGGCTGGCTGGCCTGCGGACAGACTGACTGGGTAGGAGTGCCAGTCAGGACAGATTTTATGATACAGAGTACAGATCGAAGTCCACTTGTGGGCCTGGAACAACCATCAGTCCACCGTGGGAGTAGGGCCTGCCTGACGGCCTTTCTGTGGCTCTCCCGCGGTGTCTGTCTGATCTCTGCGGCAATGAAGATCAGGCTGGACTGACTCTGAAGCTCTTGTCCCATCAGTCAGAATGGACCTACCTGGTCACCAACAGCAGCAGCCCCAGTCTCTTTTCCAACACCCTGGCATCTACCAGGAGGATCTTTTCACTTTGGAAGGATCATCAACATGTGAGTACAAAATAGGTATTAAATAGTGCCCTTTTGGGCAGGTTTAAAAAAAATATTGTTTGGAATTGTTTAGCATTTTTTTAAACATTAATACCTTTATGTCTTGTTTTAAAGGTTTGGAGTATGATAGTGTCCGGAAATAGTAGTTCAGAAATGTTATAGATTACTTCCATATGGAAGAAAAAAGTGGTTCACCATTGTGCAATAGGTTTTCACATGGCATACTGGTGGAAGTCATAACCAGTGATCTTTGGGAATTATGTAAAGATCATATCTATGATCACAGTCAAGCAAATCATGCCAAGTGATAAGGTGCTGTCTGCAACAGAGGGATGGCCCTGTACCGCTGGCTTTTCTCTCAACAGCTGAGCAATAAACCTCATTACATGACTCATTTACATGTCAGCAGCATAGTGCTCATTCACTGAGTATTCTGCAGTTCTTTAAACTCAAATCTGACAGTATTTCTGTTTTCATACCAGATATACAATATATCATTAATTATTAATGGTCTTTGTGGCTGACTTGATATATTAACAACAGTGATTCAAAACTCTTGTATAGTTTTAAATTATTGTTTTAATTACTGACAAATAAAAGAAATGCAACAAAAAAGTATTTACATAAGTAAAGAAGATAAAGATGAAAGAGAACATTTGATCAGGAAACATGGCTGTAGCAGAATTTTCTCTCTGGAGCATGAAGCATATGTTTTAAGTAGCTTGGCACATTGCCATAATGATCTCAACTCAACAATCACCACTTGTTATCTCTCCTTGTGCCAAATGGGTCACTGTTACTATCAGATGACAGACCTTTGTGTCATACTGTTCATTTTAAAGATAATTATTTGGCATTTTTTTTTGCTTTAATAGATAGTTTTTGGAGAGACAGAGATGAAATGGGTCAGAGAGGGGAATCACCTGCAGAGACGACCCGGGCTGGATTCGAACCCGGGTCTGCTGCGATGAGAACTGAGCCTCATGGGGAGTGCGCTTCAACCACTACACCACCAGCGCCCCGCTCCCCATGTCATACTGTACATTTAACATTATGTGTTAATTGTGGTTTCATTCTCCAGCTGAGGAGTTAGAGAAAGAGACACACGGCAGATCAGAGTTAGAAGACAGCTGTCCCATCTGTGGAGACAAAGTGTCAGGATACCACTACGGGCTGCTCACTTGTGAAAGCTGTAAGGTAAGGAATCTGGTTTGGACAGTCAATGAAACATTTCCTAACGCTACCTGAAAGTTTGAGTGATTGAGACTCAACACAATTTAACAAACAAATTTACAGAGCCTAGGTTGTTTAATAACAGATTTTTTTCTGCGCACACATAGTACATACAGGTGGCGGATTGTTAGGAGATATCCACTGATTTTGACAAAAAAAAACCCACCTTAAAGGCCTACTTCACCGGTTTGAATATGAAGGTGTATTGAATTCTGAGATCCTATGTAGTATAAATGTGCAAAGAAAATTAAAATCGGTTCATCCTAGCCTGAGAAAAGGCAGAAAGAGTGTTTTTTTTTTCAAAGGTTTTTTTATTAAATCACAAAGTACTATCATGCAGCTGCAATACAATGGATTATTAATTTTTTTCCCCCTTTTTTCCCTCCCGCACATACCCCACCCATATCCCACCCAATCACAAACAGTCCTGCATCAGAAACACAAACACAAACACACACAAGAAACAAAAACAAACAACCAATATGAAAAAAAAAAAAAAAATATATATATATATATATATATATATATAGCCTATATATATATTATTAAAGAAAAAAAAAAAAAAAATTATATCAAATAAAAAGGGGGAGGGGGTAGCTACTCCTCAACCATTGTGGTCGGCTTCTCATAGTAGTCCAGGAAGGGGCGCCACATTCTATAAAATTTAGTCTCAGATTCATGGGCAGTGCAACGAATTTTCTCCAGATTCATACATGACATAATGTCTCTAAGCCAATGAGAGTGGGAGGGAGGGGCAGGATCTTTCCATTTGAACAAGATAGCTCTACGAGCAAGCAAAGAGATAAAGGCCAGTACCTTTAGCTTCACCTTAGGCAAGCCTGAATTGGGAGCTATGCCAAAAATAGCAGTAAAAGGGTTCGGCTCGATTTGATGTTGAAGTACTTCAGACATAGTTTGAAAAACTGATGTCCAGAACCCACTCAAGGTGGGACATAGCCAGTACATGTGAAAGAGTGATGCCGGTGCGCTCTTACAGCTATCACAGGTCG
Source organism: Ammodytes marinus (assembly GCF_949987685.1). Lineage (NCBI taxonomy): Eukaryota > Metazoa > Chordata > Actinopteri > Uranoscopiformes > Ammodytidae > Ammodytes > Ammodytes marinus. The sequence goes on along the minus strand of NC_137220.1, from coordinate 28,834,021 downwards.
GGTCTACATCGGGGAACATACGAGCTAGTTTAGTTTTAGATATGTGGATACGATGTACTACTTTAAATTGCACAAGAGCGTGTCGGGCGCACATGGAAGTAGAGTGTATCCGATCCAGGACTGAATCCCACATGTGATCTGTGAAGGCAGAACCTAGGTCCTGCTCCCACAGGGTTCTTATAGCTGCTAATGAGGGGCTATGCAACTTCGAAATAAGGTTGAAAAACACAGAAATTGAGCCTTTTAATGTGGGGTTTACAGAAAAAAACAAATCGACATGATTGGCTGGCGGTTTGTGAGGGAATTGGGGAATTAACTTCTGCGTAAAATTCCTGATTTGCAGATATCGGAAAAAATTAGTCTTTTCTATACCAAAATTTGTTGTCAATTGAGAAAAACTAACAAATAGATCATTAATAAATAAATCACCGATACATTTTAAGCCTTTTTTATGCCAGATCTTGAATGCGCCATCCACAGTCGAGGGAGTAAACAAATGATTAGCTGCAATTGGACTGAAAAGTGAAAAATTCTGCATTCCAAAATTCTTCCTAAATTGGGTCCAAATTCGAAGGGAGTGCTTAATCACAGGACTACTGTTGGGAATAGCCGAAGAGAGTGGAAGTGCGGCGCTTAAGAGGGCAGATAGAGACAATGGGCTAATAGCGCTGGACTCCATTGTTACCCAGACTGGGGCTGAGTCGTCAAGGTGAAAATGCACCCAATACATTAGAGAACGGATATTAGCCGCCCAGTAATAGTATTGAAAATTAGGAAGAGCCATTCCACCCGTTTGTTTGGGTCTTTGAAGAAAAGCTTTCCGTAGCCGAGGGTGTTTACCATTCCAAATGTAATTTATCATTAAAGAGTCAAGGGCCTGAAAAAAGGATTTGGGAAGAAAGATGGGGAGACATTGGAATAGATATAGGAACTTTGGGAGTAATGTCATTTTAATTGAATTTATTCTGCCTATGAGAGAGAAAGCCAGAGGAGACCACTTCGATAATATTTGCTTCGCCTGATCCAATAATTTGAGGAAGTTAAATTTAAGTAGGTTTTTAAAATTTCTGGTAAAACATACCCCAAGGTAACTCAGATGGTCCGTCACCACTTTGAGTGGGAGAGCTGTATAGTCAAGTTTAAGAGCTTCTTTATTAATCGGAAAGAGTTCGCTCTTGCTCAAGTTAAGTTTATAGCCAGAAAACTGACTAAAGACCTCCAACACAGAAAGAGCCTCCGGTAAAGAGGAGGCTGGCTTGGTGACAAACAAAAGTAAGTCATCGGCGTATAATGATACCTTATGTTCAATTCCTCCTCTCCATATCCCCTGAATCTGTTTGTTACCACGAATGGCAATAGCAAGTGGTTCGATTGCAATAGCAAAAAGGAGCGGGCTCAAAGGACAACCCTGCCGGGTCCCACGGTGCAGATCAAAACTACTTGAGTAACGGCTGTTTGTTAATACTGAGGCAGAAGGACATGCATATAATAATTTAACCCAAGAAGTGAAAACAGGACCCAAACCGAATTTTTCCAGGGTGAAAAACAAATAATTCCATTCTACTCTGTCAAATGCTTTTTCAGCATCCATAGAAGCGAGGCATTCTGATTCAGTATTTCTGGGGGAATATAAAATGTTCATTAGCCAGCGGGTATTATAAAATAATTGGCGTCCCTTTATAAACCCAGTTTGGTCAGGAGATATGATAGAGGGGAGAGCATCCTCCAATCTATGGGCGAGAATTTTAGCAAGTATCTTCACATCCGTATTTAATAGTGAAATTGGTCGGTATGATGCACAATCTAGAGGGTCTTTATCCTTTTTTAACAACAAGGAAATACAGGCCTGGTAGAACGAAGGCGGAAGTTTACCTGAGTCAAATGAGTCTGAGAGTACTGAACATAAAAAAGGCGATAATTCGGCTGAAAATTTCTTAAAAAAGTCAGATGAAAATCCATCTGGACCAGGAGATTTGCCTGATTGCATAGATGTTATTGCTGCAATAATTTCTTTCTGAGTAATAGGTGCCTCAAGGCTATGTCTCAGGTCCTGAGAAATGGAAGGCATGTTCAGGCCACTGAAAAAGGTTTCCATCACCGTTGCGTCTACTGTACAATCAGAACTATACAAATTTGAATAGAATGTTTTGAACTTTTCGTTTATCAGTTTCTGATCTGATGTTGTACACCCACTGTCTGTCCGTATTCCCGGGATGAGTTGCTTCGCTCTAGTTCCGCGCAATTGATTGGCCAGGAGTTTACCAATCTTGTCACCATGCTCGTAAAAAGTACTTCTGCTCCTAAGCAACTGGTCTGCAACCTGACGAGAGGAAAGAAGGTTGAATTCTGTCTGAAGTTTTAAACGTTCTTTGTAAAGTTCAGATGAGGGTGAGTTAGCGTATTGTCTGTCTATGTTCAGAATCTGATCAGCTATTTCAGTTTGTTTCTGTTTTGTACACTTATTCTTGTATGCTGCAAATGATATAATTTCACCTCTCAAATAGGCTTTCAGAGCTTCCCAAATTGTTGCATTGGACACATCAGGTGTTTTATTTATACTCAAGAAAGTTTTAATATGTGTAGAAATGTGTGAAAGAAAACTCTCATCTGTGAGCAACAATGGATCCAGTCTCCACTGCCTTCTTGTATACTCAACGTCAGGGAAAGCCAGTTGAAGGAGCAGAGGAGCGTGATCTGAGATCACAATACTTTCATAACTACATGACTTTAGGTCTGAGATCAATAAATTATCAACAAAAAAATAATCAATTCGGGTGTAAGTGTGGTGGACATGTGAAAAGAATGAATATTCTCTTCCTGTGGGGTATAAAAACCTGTATGGATCAGAGAGGCTGTAATCAGCAAGAAATGATTTGATATAACCTGCAGATCTGCTAAGAGTGGCAGGTTTGGGGGAAGAGCGATCTAAGACAGGATCTAGATAACAATTAAAATCCCCACCAAGAATAAGAGAATGGGAATTTAGATCGGGGAGTTGAGAAAAAAATCTCTCAAAGAATTCTACATCATCGGCGTTAGGCGCGTAGACGTTGGCCAAGATGACTGACTTATTGTAAAGTTTGCCTGAAACAATAATAAAACGTCCATTTTTATCTGATATAACGTTTGAGGATTCAAAAGGAATATTACTATCAATAAGGATAGCTGTGCCCCTAGCCTTAGCCCTGAAATTAGAATGAAAAAATTGTCCACGCCAGCATTTACTTAATCGCCCATGGTCAGAGTCATGTAAGTGGGTTTCTTGAAGAAAAACTATTCCAGCCCTGAGCCGTTTTAGGTGGGTTAAGACCTTACCCCTTTTTACTTGGTGATTTAGACCTTTGACATTCCAACTAATTAAATTAAGATTGCCCTTCATCTAGCTCAGTTATAATGAAAGTAGAAAGAGTTGCTCCGATAAGAAAAAGAGTAGCAAAATACAGAGGGAGAAAAAAAAAAAAAAAACACAACAAAAAAAAAGAAGAAAGAAAAAAAAAAAAAAAAAAAAGGAAAAACACAAATTACCAAAAACACAGCAGGTGATAACTTATCAGTTAAACCCCTGGTTAACACCACCCCATCCCACCCAGAACCCACCCCATGTTTTGCTCTAAACAGCAAACCCCTGGAGACCCTTACTAGTCTCACAACAGACATTCCAAGCCTTGAATATCTGACTTGTGCTAGCTTCCCACATACGTCTTGGGCAGTTCACCCCATAGCAGCTAGTAACACTTTGAACAATCTTGCAAACTGTCAATATGACAACACATATGATTAAACAAACAAACCGTGCTCACCTAACAGATTCGAAATACAAAAAAATAAAAATAACAAACAATAAGAAAAGTAAAAACAAAGAACCGACAAGCTTAACTAGCCGTTTTTAAATAAAGATACAAAATAAGAAAGGAAAAAAAAAAAAAAAAAAAAAAAAAAAAAAAAGCGAGTGAGCCAGACAATACGTCAAAAATGACAAGCAACAAAAAAAAATATCACGTTCCTCCAGCCAATTTACTCTTTTTTAAAAAAAGGGAGAAAAAAATGCATGTGGTACCATCAGTTAGAGAGTTCGGCTGGGGATATGAAAAAGGGCATTTGTCCAAAATAATATATACTCACGGCAGGCAATCGTATTCGAAATACCAGAAAAAAAAAAAAAAGTGAGTGAGCTAGACATTACGTCAAAAATGACAAGCAACAAAAAATGTCATGTTCACCCAGCCAATTTACTCATTTTAAAAAAAGGGAGAGAAAAAAAATGCCTGTAGTAACGTCAGTCTGAGAGTTTGGCTGGGGATATGAAAAAAAAAAACAGGATTTGTCCACATTATATACTCACGGCAGGCAGTCGTATTCACTTCGGAATCACACCCAATGTGGATATAAAGTTAGATGCTTCAGAGACAGATCTGAGCCACCTTCTCTCGCCGTTTTGGAGAGTGATACGAAGCTTCGCAGGGAAGAGGAGAGAGGGACGGAGACCGCGCTGATACAGCTCGGCCATGACCACCCTGTATTCAGCCCGTTGCTTCCCGACCTCCGCGCTGTAGTCCTCATAGAACCGTATCTTGTGGCCGTGATATTCCAACTCGCCCTGCTTACGTGCCTCTCTCATGATTAGATCCTTAATCTGATATCGATGAAGGCGTAGGATGACGGGCCGCGATCTCTCGCCCGGGCCAGGTTTGGGTGCCAAAGTACGGTGAGCTCTGTCCAGTTCCGGTGGAGAAGGGAGGATTTTATCCCCAAAAACCTCGAAGAGGAGCTCCGAAAAAAAGGCGGTGGGGCGCGGGCCCTCAAGTGACTCCGGCAAGCCCACCACACGAATGTTCTGCCTCCTACTCCTTCCCTCCAAATCGGATAGTTTAGCTCTTAGCACCTTGTTATCCTCCTGGAGTAAGGAGCACGTAGCCTCAACTTGCTCCAGGCGTCCGCAAACAGCTGCCGCATTCTCCTCAAGATCCGTTATACGTCTCCCTTGGCCCGAGACCACGACCTGGATGTCGTCCAACTTAGTGTCCATGCTGGCAAACAATGCTCTAAACTCAACAGCCATGCCTTTAATCTCAGCAGCTATCTCAGCTGTTATGGTTGCTCTAGTCCGCTCGAGCATATCCGGAATGGAAGCCACTGTGTTAGCACCATAGTCAATACTAACAATGCTGTCCTGTGATATATCTGTCTCCGTCTCTGTCGAAGCCTGTTTGGCTCGTTTCGCTTTCCTGCTTCTCGGCATTGTGTCCTGAAACAATACCAGTGTCACTGGCAACACAAGTTTAAAAAAAAAACGATGAAAATAGGGTTTAATCAGTTACTTATGAAATGTTCGGTGGGAGCTATAAGCTGTCGCAACTATCCCATGCTAACCCGGAACCGGAAGTCCAAAAAGACTTGTGGTGGAGTGTTTTTTTTAACCCTATATTTCTCTTTCTCGTGATGGTAAATGGACTTCTATAGCGCTATATCTCCGTTTATCACAGACCCAAAGCGCTTTACATTGTTTTTGTACACATTCACCCAGTCACACACACATTCATACAGCGATAGCAGCAGCTACCACGCAGGGTAGGCTTAGCACTAGGGTGCTAAGCTAACTATCGGGAGCAATTTGGGGTTCAGTGTCTTGCCCAGGGACACTTCGACATGTGGCGGGGAGACGGGGGATCGAACCTCCGACCCTGCACACCAGAGGCGAACTCCCTACCCACTTCGCCACTGCCGCCCCACTTCGCCACTGCCGTGACATCACAGAAAGAGAAATATAGGGTTAAAAAAAAACGTACTTTGTAAATATTACTGTGATGTCTCACAGTAATATTTACAAAGTACGTTTTTTTTAACCCTATATTTCTCTTTCTGTGATGTCACGAGAAAGAGAAATATAGGGTTAAAAAAAACACTCTTTCTGCCTTTTCTCAGGCTAGGATGAACCGATTTCAATTTTTTTCGCACATTTATACTACATAGGATCTCAGAATTCAATACACCTTCATATTCAAACCGGTGAAGTAGGCCTTTAAGGCACTTTGTTTTTGGTACACCAAATAGATATAGTCAGCAACTGTAGGAGATGTATTTTTACCTAACTATAATGATGCAGATGTTATACCGTCACTCAGGAATTTCCAGTCATCTGCAGAAAAACAGGTTTACTCTCTCCCTCTTTCTGCAGGGCTTCTTTAAACGCACGGTGCAGAATCACAAGCATTACATCTGTGCAGAACAACAGAGCTGCCCCATGAACCAATCGCAGAGAAAACGTTGCCCTTCCTGCCGTTTCCAAAAGTGCCTGGCAGTGGGCATGAAGAAAGAAGGTACAGTAAAGAACCCCCCACCCTCTTACAGAAACAGACGCTCATACAATCATGCATTTGCAATTCTATTCTGCTCCACTGAGATTTCTGTGTTCCACTATTCATTTCTCCCATGAGGCATATCTAGCAAGTCATAAACCATTGCTATAATGAGCAGGGTTATATATTATATATATATATATATATATATATATATATATATATATATATATACACACTTAACAAAAATATAAACGCACCACTTTTGTTTTTGCTCCCATTTTTCATGAGATGGACTCCAGATACACAATATTACCATTTCTCTCAAACATTGTTCACAAATCTGTCTAAATGTGTGATAGTGAGCACTTCTGCTTTGCTGAGATAATCCATCCCACCTCACAGGTGTGCCACATCAAGATGCTGATCTGACATCATGATTAGTGCACAGGTGTGCCTTAGACTGTCCACAATAAAAGGCCACCCTGAAATGTGCAGTTTTGTCTCACAGCAAAATGCCACAGATGCCACAAGCATTGATGGAGCGTGCAATTGGCATGCTGACAGGAGGAATGTCAACCAGATCTGTTGCTCGTGCATTGAATGTTCATTTCTCCACCATAAGCCGTCTCCAAAGGCGTTTCAGAGAATATGGCAGTACATCCAACCGGCCTCACAACCGCAGACCACGTGTAACCACACCAGCCCAGGACCTCCACATCCAGCAGGTTCACCTCCAAGATCGTCTGAGACCAGCCACTGAGACAGCTGCTGAAACAATTGGTTTGCATAACCAAACAATTTCTGCACAAACTGTCAGAAACCGTCTCAGGGAAGCTCAACTGCATGCTCGTCGTCCTCATCGGGGTCTTGACCTGACTCCAGCTCGTCGCCGTAACAGACTCGAGTGGGCAAATGCTCACATTCGATGGCGTCTGGCACGTTGGAGAGGTGTTCTCTTCACGGATGAATCTCGGTTTACATTGTTCAGGGCAGATGGAAAACAGCGTGTGTGGCGTCGTGTGGGTGAGCGCTTTGCTGATGTCAATGTTGTGGATCGAGTGGCCCATGGTGGTGGTGGGGTTATGGTATGGGCAGGCATCTGTTATGGACAAAGAACACAGGTGCATTTTATTGATGGCATTTTGAATGCACAGAGATACCGTGATGAGATCCTGAGGCCCATTGTTGTGCCATACATCCATGAACATCACCTCACGTTTCAGCAAGATAATGCACGGCCCCATGTTGCAAGGATCTGCACACAATTCTTGGAAGCTGAAAATGTCCCAGTTCTTGCATGGCCAGCATACTCACCGGACATGTCACCCATTGAGCATGTTTGGGATGTGCTTGACCGGCGTATACGACAGCGTGCACCACTTCCCACTAATATCCAGCAACTTCGCACAGCCATTGAAGAGGAGTGGACCAACATTCCACAGGCCACAATTGACAATCTGATAAACTCTATGCGAAGAAGATGTGTTGCACTGCATGAGGCAAATGGTGGTCACACCAGATACTGACTGGTTCTGAGTCCCCAGACCCCCAATAAAGCAAAAAAATGCACATTTCAGAGTGGCCTTTTATTGTGGACAGTCTAAGGCACACCTGTGCACTAATCATGATGTCAGATCAGCATCTTGATGTGGCACACCTGTGAGGTGGGATGGATTATCTCAGCAAAGCAGAAGTGCTCACTATCACACATTTAGACAGATTTGTGAACAATGTTTGAGAGAAAAGGTAATATTGTGTATCTGGAATGAATTTTAGATCTTTAAGTCCATCTCATGAAAAATGGGAGCAAAAACAAAAGTGTTGCGTTTATATTTTTGTTGAGTGTATATATACAGGTCCTTTTCATACAATTAGCATATTGTGATAAAGTTCAATATTTTCTGTAATGTACTGATAAACATTAGACTTTCATATATTTTAGATTCATTACACACAACTGAAGTAGTTCAAGCCTTTTATTGTTTAAATATTGATGATTTTGGCAAAAAAGTAAAGAAAAACCAAAAATCTAAAAAAATTAGCATATTTCATCCGACCAATAAAAGAAAAGTGTTTTTAATACAAAAAAGTCAACCTTCAAATAATTATGTTCAGTTATGCACTCAATACTTGGTCGGGAATCCTTTCGCAGAAATGACTGCTTCAATGCGGCGTGGCATGGAGGCAATCAGCCTGTGGCACTGCTGAGGTGTTATGGAGGCCCAGGATGCTTCGATAGCGGCCTTAAGCTCATCCACAGTGTTGGGTCTGGTGTCTCTCAACTTCCTCTTCACAATATCCCACAGATTCTCTATGGGGTTCAGGTCAGGAGAGTTGGCAGGCCAATTGAGCACAGTAATACCATGGTCAGTAAACCATTTACCAGTGGTTTTGGCACCGTGAGCAGGTGCCAGGTCTTGTTGAAAAATGAAATCTTCATCTCCATAAAGCTTTTCAGCAGATGGAAGCATGAAGTGCTCCAAAATCGCCTGATAGCTAGCTGCATTGACCCTGCCTTTGATAAAACACAGTGGACCAGCACCAGCAGCTGACATGGCACCCCAGACCATCACTGACTGTGGGTACTTGACACTGGACTTCAGGCATTTTGGCATTTCCTTCTCCCCAGTCTTCCTCCAGACTCTGGCACCTTGATTTCCGAATGACATGCAAAATTATAAAAGTACTTTGGACCACTGAGCAACAGTCCAGTGCTGCTTCTCTGTAGCCCAGATCAGGCGCTTCTGCCGCTGTTTCTGGTTCAAAAGTGGCTTGACCTGGGGAATGCGGCACCTGTAGCCCATTTCCTGCACACGCCTGTGCACGGTGGCTCTGGATGTTTCTACTCCAGACTCAGTCCACTGCTTCCGCAGGTCCCCCAAGGTCTGGAATCGGCCCTTCTCCACAATCCTCCTCAGGGTCCGGTCACCTCTTCTGGTTGTGCAGAGTTTTCTGCCACACTTTTTCCTTCCCACAGACTTCCCACTGAGGTGCCTTGATACAGCACTCTGGGAACAGCCTATTCGCTCAGAAATTTCTTTCTGTGTCTTACCCTCTTGCTTGAGGGTGTCAATGATGGCCTTCTGGACAGCAGTCAGGTCGGCAGTCTTACCCATGATTGCGGTTTTGAGTAATGAACCAGGCTGGGAGTTTTTAAAAGCCTCAGGAATCTTTTGCAGGTGTTTAGAGTTAATTAGTTGATTCAGATGATTAGGTTAAGAGCTCGTTTAGAGTACCTTTTCATGATATGCTAATTTTTTGAGATAGGAATTTGGGGTTTTCATGAGCTGTATGCCAAAATCATCAGTATTAAAACAACAAAAGGCCTGAAATATTTCAGTTGGTGTGCAATGTTGGTGTGCAATGAATCTAAAATATATATATATATATAATATATGTTGTTTTAATATATATATATATATATATATATATATATATATATATATTAAAACAACATATATTATATAACAAACATATATTATATATATATATATATATATATATATATATATATATATATATATATATATATATATATATATATATATGATTTATTTGTATTAAACTAATCTGAGTCCTCAAAATGTCATGGACACATTATCAGTTTTTATGAATGAAATTGTCTCAAGCAATGTCTGAAATCCTGTCGTAAAACCTTGATAATTAGTTTCATGTTCTGTCAACAGCTGTAAGAGCAGATCGTATGAGAGGTGGCAGGAATAAATTTGGTCCTCTGTACCGGCGGGACAGGCAGATGAAGCAGGCGAACACTGCTTCCTACGGGATTAAGATGGAAACCCAAATACACCGACCCACAGCTCCAAATGACCTTCACCTTATGAGTAGTCACACGAGTGCTCCATTGTCCTCTGATGCTTTTCATCAGTCCCACATGTATCCCCCTGGCTTTGGACAGTTGGGGGTGCCCATGCCTCTGGACTGCACTATGAACATAGACAAGGTTCTAACTCTGCCCTTCATGCCCTACCCTGGACTGTACAGCCGAACCTTGCCTGGATACCTCCAGGAGAAGGTAGACTCGCCTTTTAGCTCCTGCCCAGCACCTGCAAACTTTACAGTGCACCCAACTTTGAACAAATCATTTGCGCCAAGAAGCACACCAGCATCATTCCACTGCTCACAACCAAGCTCAAATAACCCTCTCTCCCAGGGTCCCACCCAAGCACCAGACACCTCCTCATCAGGCACTCTTGAGCCCAACTTCCTAAGCCAGCTCCTGGATGGAGAGCAGGATGAGAGCCAGTTGTGTGCAAAGGTCCTCGCAAGCCTGCAGAGAGAACAGGCCAACCGAGGCAAACATGATTGCCTAAATACATTCAGCATCATGTGCAAAATGGCTGACCAGACTCTATTTAGCCTTGTGGAGTGGGCCAGGAACAGTGCACTCTTCAAGGAGCTCAAGGTGATGAATAATGAAAGTAGAGCACCCAGAAAGAGCTATGGAATCTACTCTTTGCTATATGTTCGGTGCTCACTAAAGGTTGTAGCCTTTAATTTACTAATACAACAGATCAAATGTTTATGATTCTCACAGGTAGACGACCAGATGGGTCTGCTGCAGAGCTGTTGGAGTGAGCTGCTGGTCCTGGATCACCTCTGTCGGCAGGTGACTTATGGTAAAGATGGCTGCATATATCTGGTCACAGGACAACAGGTGAAGTTTGACATTGACTGGATAAAATGATGCATTTTTATGATATTCAAAAATTACTTTCGATAGGACATGATATGTCATTTTGGGGTTGCACCGAAACTTTTATTCTGATCACCTTTTGATCTCACTCTGATGCAGATTGAGGTGTCAACCATCATCTCTCAGGCAGGAGAGACACTGATTGGTCTAGTATCGAGGACCCAAGACCTGGTGTCCAAATTGAAGGCACTCCAGTTAGACCGACAAGAGTTTGTCTGTCTCAAATACTTAGTGCTATTCAACCCTGGTAAGTTTTTCCTTTTTAACCGGTGGTTAGATTTGACCCTTAGCCTATAGAATATATTAATCATTTGTAGCTTTTAGATCAACTAAGGAATTTTTTAGTTGTGCATTTTTCTTTTCGTGTTATTTCTTGCCACTTCTGTGGTCATAGATTATGTGCGCAGGTGTGTGTGTGTGTGTGTGTGTGTGTGTGTGTGTGTGTGTGTTCATGTATGTATGTATTGTGTGTTGATGATAAATGTGCCAGGTATCTTCTTTTTGCCCTAGATGTGAAGTTGCAACAGAGCTGTAGGCAGGTGGAACAGACTCAAGAGAGGGTGAACAGGGCCCTGATGGAGCACACCCAACAAAGTCATCCGGGACACTTGGACAAGTTCGGCCAGTTGCTGCTCCGGCTGCCTGAGGTACGCAGCATTAGCTTGCAGGTTGAAGATTATTTGTACCAGCGCCATCTTCTGGGAGATTTGCCCTGCAACTCTCTTCTCACTGAGATGCTGCACACCAAGCACAGCTGAGAGGATGCTGCTGTATCTTCAAGCCCTGGTGTCACATGAGTTTCCTGCTGTGAACTGATTGTCCTTTCAGACCCAACTGTTCTTTTTTTCTTTTGATTGGCAAACTGTCAATTAATCTTTAACAGCCCTTGCAGCCTCAATAACAGAAGTAAAAAAAAAACAGGATCATCGATTATGGGGAATATTTACAATGTGCCCAATATTACCAGATATTGATATCCAAGCAATACTGTGATGTTTTTTTGCTAAGCAGAAAGAGCTCAACTGTGTTAACAAAATAGAAATGCATCACTGAATAAAGAAATTAGCTTTTTGGATATGCCTATGTGTTCTCAAGATCCATTACTGAATTATTGCATCATGTATGAACATTGTTACATAACCAATGCGACTTTTTCTGTATCTGCCAGATAAGCTTTTTTCAGCAGCATGTTTTGCTTTCACTCAAAGGCGTAGTAGTAGTGGCATTGATGTTAACGGCACTCACACATATAAACAGTGCAATTAAAAATGGGATAACAAATATGGGAATGAAATAAGAAACAAAGATGAAGATGATTTAAAAAGGATTTTTATTTGTCCAGTTGCCAAGGAAAGTCAATTTATGAAATTAACATACGTGATGTGCTGGCACAAATGTAATTAACAGAAGAAAATGAAAAACAACATATATGTTATGACAACTTTTATGAAATGGATAAGTGATTCAACACCTTAACCAAAAAGGACACAAGGAGAACCTGAAACTAAACATCAAATGCACCATCTAATGAACATCTAATAAATACACCTCTGGGTGACATGGGAATTTCTAGGAGAATTCCACAGAATCAAAATATAGTATTTAAACTACCACATATTAGACATTTGAAAAAAACATAAATACACAGATCCAATCATTGCAATTGTGATCCTGATCCTGTGATTTGAAAGAAGACGGCTGCAACCCGGCAGCTGCTATAGTGCTATAGACTGCAAAGGAAGGGAAGCGGGCCAAGTTCCCACTCATCTTGTGGTGATACTGACCTGATTACAAACAATTGCAGGGTCAAGTGTTTCTCCTAAAAGCATGGACAGACTGGCAAAAAAGGAAGCATCTTGGCATTTTACATTCCCCCAGTTATGCATGAAAGAGTCTATAGAGACTGTGTGGGGAGATGAGGGCTGTTACAGTCCAGATCAAATCCTTCATTGAGAAACCTAGTGTTTATGTGGCAGGGCACACACACAGGGAATCATATAATAGGAAACAGACTCATAGTGACCTTAAGGATTTATTAAACCCAAGACAAAAGATTTCAGCAATTTTCAGCTGTTTAACAATTTCTATTCCTTCACATTCACTCATTCATCTCAAACATACACCTCACTAATTCTTAAGCAGCAGGCCAACTTATTTGTAGCTTACAAAGATCAACTTACTTTTTTACAAATCATTGTCAAAAAAAATCAAAACAATTAGCATTCAGTATATATTAAATCAGCATTGATTATAATTTTTAAACAGAATTGTCCAAGTAATCAAAAACAAGATTTCATGTTTCCAGTATTTTTTTTTCTTTACAGTTGAGCTCAGATAACATTTCAATTCATCACATGTTGAAAGCAAGTTAAGAGGAGAAAGTCACATTATTTAATTCTTCTTTCAGCTCTCAAAGAAGCAATTTGTCCAGCAAAAACATTTCAAAACTGTATAAAAAACATCCAGATGTCTACAGCTGAAGGAAAGTTAGAATGGAGTGAAATGCACAAGCTATGGGGGCAAAGGCAGTTTCTATTTGTCAAATGTCCACAGTAGCCACCATCAGTGCAGCCCAAGGAGGAACCACCCACTATGGTATTTTCTGGTCCTGACCAGGTAGTGAAAAACGCCCCTGAATGGAATGAGTGGTTAGTGCGTGTGTCCTACATTCATATGAGAGCAGTGTTTACTTGCTTTTAATTTTCAGCAGAGATCTCCCATCTATAATGAGAGCTGAGTCACTTGTGTCAGACTGGAGAGACAGTAAGCCCTGGAAGAAGAAGAAAAGGCAGCAAAAGGAAAAGCAAGCAGAAATTAGAGGGGCAGGAACTACTCTGGCCCAAAATACTGTTGTTCGGGCAAAGGCAGTGTGGTTGTCCCCTCTTTTTCTTACCTAAGAGTCTCAAAAAATAATCATGGGTCAGGGTAAGGCAAGAAATGAGGAGGCAGGGTGCAAGGTAGAGATAATTCTTCATCCTGACAGTATCCATCGCATTACATTTTACAATCAAGGTAGACCAGGCTGAGCCAATAAGAAGCTCTCAAGAGATAAACTATTTTAACTACATTGGCTGAAAGACAGTGATTGGCCCTTTCTCTTGGCATTGAGTTGACTCGATTGTTTTTCGTGGTCCAGGTTGATAGCTGACCAAAAGCCTAATCAGTCATGCAGTGGTGTAACTAGGTAATGAACAATCTCAAGTGCCTCACTTGCTAAGAAAATGGAGGACAATAGGAGTCAAGTTGGGAGTTGGTTCCCTGAATGGTAACATCTCTTCCCATTTTGGGTATGTCTTTATTTGGGCGTGCCGAGCTTCTTGGGAGTTCCTGGGCGCTTTTGCCAAATGTGACCAGGGATGGTGAAGGCATCAACACTCATAGACATGGTTTTGGACGGGATGGCAGTGAACTGCTTGCGGTCGGAACTGTATTTGTAAATGGACTCAACCATCTCAGATGAAATGATCCGGGGGCCAATGCCAGTTAGCCGTACCATCTCCTCAGTTTCAGGGTTCATGGTGTAAACTGCTCTGAACTGGCAGCTGGTATCTCTGAAGAGGATAAGGAAGTGATTTGCTGTGCTCTTCTCCATTTCCTGAATAAGGACAAACATAAATAAAGCAGAGGTAGGTTCAGCTGGCAACATAAATCAAAGTCACTTATAGCCTAGTTAGGGTGCAACTCTTTGTTGGACTATGACACAGCAGCATGGCTTACCTCTACAATCTTGTTTTTCTGTGGTTCATTGACCTTGCCGGCCAGGCAGCAGCGAGTGATAGCATTATGGATGATGAACTTGTTGGACTTAAAGCTAGGCTCCTTGTACAATTTTGGTCCTACAAGACACAGCATTTCAAGATAGCATTAACCCAACAAAACAGTGCCCAGTAAATTCATATTTTGTAATTGATCAGTTTCACTGACCTGTGTATTCTGGGATAGAGGCAGGGGAAGAAATAGTGGAACCATTCTCCCAATCCTTCTCTCCGTTTTGACCACTCCTCCTTCCCGGTGACATTAGCCGTGATGGAGAGTGTGAACGGCTACAGAGATTTAGTAAAGAGAAAGCCAGTTATAAGCCTTGAGGCTGTGCGTGCATGCTTTATGTTAGATGATCATGTGCCCTTGATACAGACACACATATTGAATACAAAATAAATTCCAATATCCTAACAATATACATTTTGAAAGATGATGTACCGTACTTTTCGGACTATAAGCCGCAACTCTTTCCCCATTTTTCGACCCTGTTATTACACAGCACAGTATATGTTCTGTAGCTACTAGGGATGGGCGTTAGTAATCGAGTACTCCTCGTTTCAAATGAACTCGATTGGTGGATGAGGAAAATCGTTTTTTTTTTAGTGTCTGTAGCCTTTAGGCCGGCAGGTCGCGGCTGCCTCTATTTTAAAATGTTATATACGTGTACAAAACGGCACAAAACGGATAAAATAAAGTTTAACAAAATTAAATATTTTGATGCAAGTGCAATAAACTGAGCGTTGTGTCAAACATCAACTGCAAATATCGGCCACCTCCGTGCCACCGCAGCGCAGCCTGTGTTCTCCACAGCACCGCGGAGCTGAACACGGTCTCTCCTTCCTCCAGAACATTTTCAGGAATATAGCTGTCCAATTATTTCAAAGCAGATGATAAAGTTACGTTTATAAAAAGGGGAGATGACACCTGTTACTCTCAGTTAGTAATGAGTAGACTCCAGGTGAGCATGCAAGGTGCTCTCCGCTTGGAAAGAAACAAAGAAGCAAGGCTTACTTCAGGCACATTCGCTCCGAGCCTTCAATAGGGAATATGGGGATAAGATTCAAAAACCGACGGGTGTAACGTTCCGTTAATGAGGAATTAGTCGCGGTAATTATTCACGGACACGGAGTGAGCATTACGCGGTTGGATATAGGCCTACAACAATCTGCTTTGGTGAGTTATTTATATGTATTTATATTATCTGCTGCCCTTCTTATTTTAAATGGTGACTTAGGCTATATTTTTTTGTTACAACTACAGCCCATGCTTTTTTTCTCTTTTTTTCTCCCCATCGCAGACCTACTCGATCGGTTTAAATTGTGGCCCGTCTATTTAATTACTTTCAGTGAGGAAAATGTGTTTTAAACTTGTGGAAAAATATCCTTAATATCATATGGCAACTGTGACTGTTTGACATAAGCATTGAGTGCTTTATTGCGGTCAACCGTTGTTCTGTAGACAGATGCGTTGCGTTCTAAAAATAGAAAAAAGTTTAATGAGGAATCGATTGATCCTCGAGGAATGCAAGCGATCACACGAGTAGCGAAAATACTAGTGTCCATCCCTAATAACTATTGCACTAAATGGTAACACTTACTTACTTGAAATGTTAAAAATGGGAGCTTCCTCAAGCAGCCATCTCTTTCTCGACAATCCCCTCTGTGCACAAACTCTTACATATGGTAATTAAACATTATAACACCTGCGGCTTATAGTCCAGTGCGGCTTATAGTGCGGAAAATACGGTAATAATGTGGAGAATCAATTACTCCAGTGAATTATAGTAAATCTAATAAAAAAAATGTTTTAGTTCTCTGGGTATTTAAGTACAGACTTCAGTTATTTATCAAGACAAGCAATAGTCACTGTGCAGGTTACCTGGGAGACTTCCTGACAGTCAGGCCTCCAGAGTCATTAGCCAGGGATGACAGGTTCATGGTTGATTGGGAGTACACTTTGTTCAGCCTGGTACCTACAGAGAGGAAATGAGGGATGGAAAATTTATTAATTATTTTGAGAAACCAACACACACCCATATGACTGTAGAAGGGCATACAAAGTATGGATGAACATCATAACTATTTACCCTTGAGAGGACTATGAGAGAGGACAGAGTCATCTCTGAACACAGTCTTGGGTCTTTGCTTCTTGACACCGCGAACCGTGGTGGGTTTCTGCCTGAGCACCTTGTCCAAGTTTTCCATGATCTTCAACTGATGTCTCCTCTCATACTCCTGCCTAGTGAAGTCATCTCTGCGCTTGGGAGTCCCCTCCACTGGTGTGGTGCATGATGGTGGAGGGGTGCCTGGGGTCTGGGGTCCGTCCTCACTCTTATTCCCCCAGCCCTCGATGATCATCCACTGAGGCTTGCTAAACGTACAGGATAATATGTAAAACGGAAAAGCGTCACCGAGAATTCAATACAAATGATAAGGAATAAGGAGACTGATGTCTCGCACAAGTGGCAACAGTTTGTGTAATCCAACATATGGTCATAAATCAATAAATCCTAATCATCATCATCAGTAACTGTATGTGCTTGAAAAAGTAAATGCCGGCCAGGCAGCAGAGAGTGATAGCATCCTTGAAAAAGTAAATGCTGAAGATTATTTTAGTCTTCTATGACACAATCTGGTAAGCAAAAACAGGTTGTTGAATAGAACAGGGTCTCACTTAGATTCTTTTTCCTTTTCCTGCTCAAGTTTGCGTCTTTTCATCTCTTCTGCTCTCTTCTGTTGTTTCTCCAGCAAAGCTGCTCTTCGCTGGGCCATCTCATCCTCTGGCCGCTCCTTTTCATCCTAATTAATAAAGACAAAATAAATGGACATGAACGCACTGACCCTACAAAAAAAATGTTTAGAATGAAAAATAGAGTAATAATAATCAGTTGTCTACCTTGAAAAAGAAACCAATCCCTGCTTTTGTCTCCGGCTCTGTCCGGTCACTCATCGAGTCAGAGAAAGCATCAGGTAATTCGTCATATTCCTCCCCATCTCCTCGCAGAGCAGACAGTGAAATCTCTATCAGGCTACTGCGTTTGCCATTCAACATTCCTGCAGGGGCATCACTCTCAAAGGAGCACTCTGATGGAGCACCAGAGCTGCAGCCCCCACTTACAAGCCCTTCCCTCTTTGCAGAAGGACCATGCAACGGTCCGGTCTCCAGGTCCATGCTAAATATACTTTGATCGTCAATGGAGCCTACCTCAGACTGGCTGTCATCTGCTGCAGGTAGAAGAGTCGTTGGTATAGGGGTAAGTGAGGCTGTGGGAACAGGAGATGGTCCTAATGAGCGCAGCTCATCTAGGCTGTCCGAATCACCAATGGAGAATGAAGACGAAGTCTGGACATGGCATTGCCAGGGATTGACACGACGAAGGTGGGGGATGCGGTCCACATTTTTAGGGGCCGCGAGAACCCTTGAAAAGGCTGGAACCTTAACGTCCATGGGGCGACTCTGGTGATGGTGTTTGGGGCTTTTAGGGGGCACAGATTGGGTTCTACGATGGACGCGAGGAGATTTAGGAGGAGTGGTGAGATTTGTGATTTTGCGGGATGGAGACGGAGAGGATGAGGCTGAATTTATATTTCGGGTGGATTCTCGCGAGAGTCGTGAAGTGGGTGCAGGAGTGAATGTTTCAGGACTGGCTGGAATGACCCAGGATTTGTTGCTGGAAGTTGCAGTTTTCGTTTTGATTAGCTGATTCTGCTGCTCAGTCAGCCGATGCATGTCACTTTGAAGGGAGCTAAGAGCAGCAGTCAGCTTGGATACAGCATTGTTATAGTCCCCTAGTGGAGCTACCATTTTCTCACCAGTTGTCCCCGAGCCCTTGTCTCCAGGTGTACCCTTCTTTTCTTTGGAGTGCCTGGTCTGTTTGATGTTACCCTCATGCTCCACTGAGGGGCGCTGTTCATCTTGTTCCTCCATCTCTTCCTCTTCCATTCGAGCTAGTCTTTCTTCCAGTGTCAAGCGAGACAGATCGTCTTCTGCAGATGAGGTGCTGACCTGGCCATTCCTTCCTTCCCCCTCACCTTCATCCTCATGCTGCTCCTTCTTTAACTGCAAAAAGGCACTCTTCCCCAGTCTTTGCCGGTGCTTTGCAAAGATGGCCTCAATGCGTTTCTTCTGGGCTTCAATAGCCTTGCGCTTTTCTTCAAGCCGAACCCCAAGCTCAGACATCTCATTATTGAGTTGTGGGCTCTTGCTGGGGCTTTCTTCAGACCTTTGTGCCAACGTGGTCAATTGAGGAGAAGTGGGGTCGATGACGTTGGGAGAATCCATAATCTGCTGCTTTTTGCGTTCTGCAAAGCTTGTCATCTTCACACCGCTGTCAGACACCTCTTTGACATAGCCTTTAGCAGAGTGTACACCAGCAGACAGTGTGGTTGGGGTGGACTGGCCCTTAGGCAGGTCTTCCGACGCATCAGAGTCCACACTGCCATCTCTCAAGACAGAGTCATCATCCCGTGAACATTCAGAGGTGTTTCCGGTGCGAGTTGGCTCCTTGGACTCTCCTGTGGGCCGGTACATCATTCCTGAGTGTGAAGGCGTAGAACAGCTGATGGGTCCTAACTTGTCATGTCGAGAAATAGAAGGGTCGTCAGACGAGTGGAGGTAGAAGCCATCAGGAGCACCATCAGGGTGTAAACGAGGCTCCATCTTGCTCTCGTTGTGGATAATTTGAAGAGCCTCTTCAATGGTAGGCAGCTCTCCCATTTCACTCCCTGCAAAGCCGTTCTCCTCTGCCAACCTAGGAATACTGGGAGTCTGAGTGGTCCAGGAGGCTCTCTGTGGACCGTTGGGGCCAGGAGCTTTGCTCAGCAAATGGCTTAGGTCTTCAGGTGGTGTGTATGGCACCCGTGTCATGGTATGGCCTCCTGGGTTGAGTTGGTCTGAGCTCACAGAGCGGGTTATCACAGGGTTGCCCATCACAATGTCAACATCACTGTCCAGGCCAAAAGGAATGCTGAAGGATACTGCTGACAAGGGGCGGCTAAAAGGCGACGAAAACAAGTATAAGTACAATAAGAATAAGGAAAAGGCAGTGTTTAAATGCTCCAGAACATATGGCTCCTACCCGAGAGGTTTCTTGCTCCATGTCTTTCCAACTCCTTCTATATGAGACATTGAGGTAGACTGAGTCAAAGATCCTGAGCACAATGGGACACACAAACACACACACACACACACACACACACACACACACACACACACACACACACACACACACGTAAACGCAAAAGGCATGCACACAGGGACGCACAACCCTACAAAGCAATACACCAATAACAGGAAAAGATATGCACACAACGTTTGACAAGAAAACAAGAATATTATACAACAGAAAACACAACTAAAAAGACAAACAAGGATTAACACTGTAGCTCGAAGAAATGATGACAAAGGGACACACTCTTAGTCCTACCTGACGCAGGAGAGGAGATGGGGAGGAAAGGCTTTTTGAAGATAGACGGGGAGGTACTTTAAGACAGAAAAACAATCTTTAGGTTAGGACAAGTGCTTCATCCAAAGACTATGCCAGGCTACTACTAAAGCAAAATTGGACTCAGAGAACTTATGTACCTGTTACCACTCAAGCTATTTGGTGGTACTAGTGTGGATCCATCTAACAAAAAAAGAAAATTCCAATAAGACTTTGTAACAGATGCTCAATGCCTTCACATTAAATAACAGGACTATAACATTTGTGAAACTTACCTAATGTGTCTAGGGGCTGAGCAAATTCCGGCCTCTGTACTTCAAACCAGCTAAGCAGTTCTTCTAGGAAGCTCAGCAAGTTGATCTAAACAAATCAGACAGAATACATCAGGTATTAGGAGGAGAACAATGCAGTTATTACTTAATATTTACTTATTTATTGTTTTTGTGAATGTGTCGATTAAACTTTTGATAATTTGGTGTTGAATGCAAGTACCTGAAGCTCCTGTGGTGTGTAAAGCATGTCTTCCAGTGCCAAGTGACAACAGCTCTTAAGACAGCTGTCACAGAATTCACGGATGAACTGCAGATTGTACAGGCTATCTGCTACAGACATCGACTCCTTCATACAAAGATCTTATAGGGAGAGGGGGAAAAGTGTTAAATTGACATTACGAACACATTGGGTACTAAAAAGCTGTTTGTGGTTAAAATGTTTGCTGGTACCTTCAAGTCTTAGCAAGCCAGGGCAATAATTATGTATGACTGCAGCAACAGCACAACCACTGGACAGGTCTTTGACTTCATTCACTACTGGAAATATAGGCTTTTGTTTGGACTGAATTTTATCTTTCCTGTAGCGGAGCTAAAAAAAACAAACAAAGAAGACAATCAAACATTGCAGTGTGACCCTAAAGGAACTTTACTCAGGTTTTTTTGTACAATATTTTACATTGTGATGTTAAAATAATCATCATCAAGTGGGGGAGAGCGGGGTTAGTTGTCACATGGGTTGGTTGTCACATTCGTTATATCTCGCCCCAGGAAGGCGCTGTCTCTGAAATGTTGGTATGGAAATGTCCAGAATTAGGATCAGAGGTCACCAACATAGCCCTCTTTGGAGTAAGACAGCTGAATTTGAGGTAAGAGGACTGTTTGTGTGTTTCATGTCAAATTGTAAATATCTAGCGCCTCAGTATTTTTCACAATGGGTTTATAACAACACACTTGTTACCCTTAAAAAGTGTGAAGGGAAAGCTATAGTTTCGATTGTTGTTAGCTAATTACTAGTTGTTAGATGGTTGTTAGCCTTGATGCAAGCAGGAAATTCCAGTTGGGGTTGGTCGTCACTTGTTATCTAAAGGCTGCAGCCAGGAAAGGAACCCAATAACGAAAGAAAAAGTCAAGCTGTATCGTTACTGACACCCCAGAGAAGGAGAGAATAGAGCAGGAAAAGGCAGCTAGCATGAAAAAGAAAAAAAGGCAACAAAATGAAAGCAACCAAGTGCATCCCAATCAATACCAGCTGCCAAGGCTGCTGCACTCCAGTGGACTCCACCCCAACTAGGGAAGAAGAAACAGAAGAGAAAGAGACAGGAGGAGGAGCCTTTTTGTTTGGTTTGTATGGAAACGTTCTCCAACAGCCGTTCAGGGTAGGCATAGGAGAAGTGGGCACACAAGCTCTGCTTCGTTGGAGTGAGCAGACCTTACATTATCCATCACTGTAAGGCCGATTCACACAGGAGGCGTTTGTCGTGCCTGCTAAAGCATTCTCAATGCAGAGAAGACAAGCGGGTGCACTCCCGTGGAACTATCACTTCCGTGCTCGTTGAACGCGTGCACGCACTCGTAGGAGCCTTTGTAATAGTTGAGAACTGTTTATCTTTTTGACGCGTCACTTCACACGGGGAGCGCAACGTGATGCCGCAGGGCCAGGCGACAACACGAGCGGAATGTCGCCTACCGTGTGAAACGGCCTTAACTCTGATAGTGAATGTGTGTAGCATAGTAGGCTATTATTGTTAGACCTATTTGTTTTGTTCTTTATGTTGTTATATAGGCTGGTCTTAATATGGGTTTCCTGTTCATCTTCCTTCCTCATTTTGTGTTAAGATGCATTAAGTTATGTAGGCCTAATTGTCAACTTGACAATGCAATTAAACTTTCAAATTTAGTTCTGCTTTCTTTCCTTCTTTTTAAGATGTTCAGCATTACGATAACATTGTGAGGGGGCGCCCTTAGCTCAGTTGGTAGGGCGTCCCCCACATGGGCCTCGGCCAGCAACTGACCCGGGTTCGAGTCCAGCCCGCGGTCGTTCTCTGCATGTCACTCCCCTCTCTGCCCCATTTCAACTCTGTCTGTACACTATCAATAAAAGCATAAAAATGCCAAAAAAATACCTTAAAAAAAATATATATAAATAACATTGTGACAAACAACCCCATAGTGTGTAACAACCATCCCTGTGATGGGGTTGGTTGTAACAATGTGTCTTTGATGGTTAATTACTTCTTTATTACAATAAGTTGGAAAATGAGAGGCATACACATTTCAAGCCAATGCCTTAAGCTTCAATTTAATGTAGACATGACTAATGAAAGATGTTTTGGTGATGAGCAATTCACACTAGAGTAAAAAGTGTGCCTACCATGCCCGTTCTCCACTATGTATGCAATTTGAATATCATACACTCACCGGCCACTTTATTAGGTACAGCGGTTCAATTTCTTGTTAACACATACACTGTGTGCAAAATTTTTAGACAAGTTGTATTTTTGAGGATTAATTTTATTATTGAACAACTGCAGTGCTCTCGGTCAATCCAAAATGTTAAAGAACCTAAACCTGAATGTTTACGAAAGTAAAAGTGAGGTTTTGTCTTTCTTACGAGAATATATATATGTTTTGCTATTATTAGGCAACTATTAGTATGCAGAATTATTCTGCAACTAAATAAAAAAACGAACATTTTTCCATCTCACTTGTTTATTTTCATCTGTTAAAGTGAGAATAATAAAACAACTCAAAATGTACAAATAAAAATTTCATTCAATTTGACATGTCAAAAAAAAAAAAATCAGTGACCAATATAGCCACCCTTCTTTTCAATAACTGTCACAAGCCTTCCATTCAAGGAGTCTGTCCAACTAGCTCATCTTTAAAAAAGGCAACTATTATCTTTAAAGATGAGCTAGTTGAACCTTTTCGGATTGAAGATGGCCTCAAAATCAACTCCCAAACCTACTGCCAGTTTCTAGAAGATACTTTCTTCAAGCAGTGGTACAGGAAAAAGTCTGCATCTTTCAAGAAGACCATGATTTTTATGCAGGACAATGCTCCATCACATGCATCAAAGTACTCTAAGCATGGCTAGCCAGTAAAGGCCTTAAGGATGAAAAATAATGACATGACCCCCTTCCTCACCCTATTGAGAACCTGTGGGCCATGCTTAAAACGGGATATTTACAGTGAAGGAAATCAGTACACCTCTCGGAACAGTGTCTGGGAGGCTGTGGTTGCTGCTGCACAAAAAGTTGATCGTCATCAGATCAAGAAACTGACAGACTCCATGAATGGAAGGTTTGTGACAGTTATTGAAAAGAAGGGTAGCTTGGTCACTGATTTCTTTTTTTGACATGTCGGACATTTTTATTTGTAAGTGTTGAGTTGTTTTATTATTCTCACTTTAACAGATGAAAATAAACAAGTGAGATGGGAAAATTTTTGTTTTTTTATTTAGTTGCAGAATAATTCTGCATACTAATAGTTGCCTAATAATAGCAAAACATATATATATTCTCGTAAGAAAGACAAGACCTCACTTTTACTTTCGTAAGCATTCAGGTTTAGGTTCATTAACATTTTGGATTGACCGAGAGCACTGTAGTTGTTCAATAATAAAATTAATCCTCAAAAATACAACTTGCCTAAAAATGTTGCACACGGTGTATAACTAATCAGCCAATCACATGGCAGCAACTCAATGCATTTAGGCATGTAGACCAGGGGCCGTATTCACAAAACATTTTAAGGCTAAGAGTAGGTCCTAATGTGCTGATTTAGGAGTAACTCTCAAAAATATGGGGCGTTTCAACTCCTAATTTTAGGCCTCCTAACTTTTTAAGATAAGTGTAATTCACAAAGCATTTTAGCGCTAAAACTAGCTCCTAAATCTATGAAAAGCTAAGAGTCCTCGAGAGGTGTCCTAAGTCACTAAGAGTAAATCACAGACAACCATTTGATGGTGTTTTGGAGAGGTACTGAGCTTTACAAAAGGTACCTTAATAGCTGTAAGGGTTTAATGATCTTAGTAAAGCTATATTTAGAAAGTATAGACACATTTATATTTAGTACATTTATATAAAACATTATTTATTAAGTTTCTTTTCCTGCAGTTGCTTTGGGTTTACGATGCACTGAAAGTTTCTGTTGGTGTCACGTTTGGGTTTAATTTGTTACTAGAGTAGGCCTACATGTGGCGCTTCGCAGCATCTCCTCCGTTCCACAGGTCCGCTACTGTATAATTGCGCGTCTCGCCTTTTTCCGCATGCACTTTACGATTTCGCCGGCTGTTGTTTCTAAATTGTGAATTTCCTGGTTTGTCGCTGTCTGACTATTGCTGCATAGTCGCCGTTGAGAATCAAATCATTGTAAAATTTAAAATGAACCTAGACCTATGTGGCGCTATTGTAGGCTAATTGTGAACGAATGTGTGGGAAACCCTGCATTATCTTGGTTTCATGTTAAATCAGTGTCACTTTTCATTAATTGTATATAAAAACTCTTTACTTTAATACAGCGACACAAAATAGATATCTCCCACAGTGTTTCAATCATAAATTCACTCTTAGCTCTCATTCCCTCTCAGCCAATCACTGTGGGCATAGAAGGTATGAACATGACATCATCCATAGCAACAGGGTCAACACCACCCTCTATTCTTAGTTTAGGAGTCCCTCCCATTCCTTAGTAAAAATTGGTCTTATCAGCTTTGTGAATAGGTTTTAAGAAATAACTCCTTACTAAGAACTTTTAGTGCTCCTTAGGAGTACTCTTAGGGGCACTTTACACTGTGAAAACGTGACAGTTTTCCAGTTTTTGGTTTAAAAAAAACCCCGTTCAGACACAATTTATCTGACATCTTCACCCGTACACAAGTTTCAGAGGAAACGGGCCGAAATCGCTGTAGCAGCAGTGCCAAGCCAATAGTCAGCGGTGACACAGCCTAGTAGATAGCTCTTCCGGTACAATTTTATGCATAAAACCTTACTGTAACCGAAAAGTAATGCCACTAACGTTCATAAAGCGGTTGGTGTAAGCTTGGGGTTACAAATATTGTAAAAGACAAGCTTTCTGTCCTCTTATTTCACCGCATTGAACTCGTAAAAACAGAAGACTTGCTGATAGTGAAGGGGCTTCGTGAGCGGATACCTTCCTGTTAGGCGTACTTCAAAATAAAAGTCAACTCACGTGTGTCTCGTGAAATGCTATTAATGTTTAGCCAGTGAAATGCTTTTACTTTGAAGCCGTAGCCTTAATGCTCCTTTTGTTGAACAGTAGCCGCTAGCTTAACCGCAGCACGCTGATAGTGTTTTTAATGTAGAGAGAGCCGTGTCCCTGGCATATAGAAGTGACACACGTTTATTTAGCTAGAAAAACAGGCAGAGCACAAATCTTTCCCCAGCCAAAGTGGCGGGTGGTCTCAATAACTTACTGCGGTAATCGCTTGGACTAAATTGGCGAGTGTTAGCCTATATTTTAGCGCTGCACGACACTCTCCGCTGATCACAGTGATGGTGCCGTGGAGACACCGTTCATGTTGTCTTCTAACTTTATAACTCGCTTGTGGGTATTTTGACAGCAAATGTTATAGACTACGCATGTGTGAGGGTGGAGCCGTGACGTCAGCGTTATCAGGGGAAATGGTTTCGGTGTTTACAGGAAACCAAAACCGTTAAGTTTTCCAAAAAATCCTCCCTGGGAGGTGATCTCAAAAACCTGCGGTTTCATGCCTGCGTTTGCTGTTTTCCTGTAAATTATATAGTGCAACCGCGGGAATTTTTCCGCGTTTGCACCGTTTCATGTTGTCGTGTAAAGTGCCCCTTAGTGCTAAGATAAAATGTTTTGTGAATACGGCCCCTGGACAGGATAGTATTATTGAAGTTAAAACTGAGCAACAGAATGGGGAAGAAAGGGGGATTAAGTGACTTTGAACAAGGCAATGTTGATGGTACTAGACGGGCTGGTTTAAGACAATACAAGACATACAACAAAGGTATGCAGAGTACCATCTGTGAACGCACAACACGTCCAACCTTGAAGCTGATCGGCTACAGCAGCAGAAGACCCCACCAGGTGCCACTCCTGTCAGCTAAGAACAGGAAAATGAGGCTACAATTCACACAGGCTCACCAAAATTGGACAATAGAAGATTGGAAATATCTTGCCTGGACTGATGAGTCTCGATTTCAGTTGCGAAGTTCAGATGGTAGGGTCAGAATTTGGCGTAAACAACATGAAAATATGGATCCATCCTGCCATGCACCATCAACCATGCCTCTTTCAAAGTAACTTAAACAACCTCTATTTCCCACTCTGATGCTCCGTTTGAACTTAAGCATGTTGTCTTGACCACGTATAGATGCCTAAATGCATTGAGTTGCCGCCATGTGATTGGCTGATAAGCTATTTGTTTTAAAAAGCAATTGAACAAGTGTACCTAATAAAGTGGCCGGTTAGTGTAAAATAATTGGATTATGAATTAGAGGTGGTAATGTTCACAAATTTGGGTTAAAAATGGCAGTGAATTAATCAGAGAAATAAGAAGAAGGTTTAGTGAGAATAAGGTTATTTGGAGGCAAGGGAGAGGATTTTTTTCCAGGTACAACTAAAGAGTATAGACAAACAGCCCACTGTCATCAGGGATCAGCTGACTAAAAGCATGTCTCTGTTTACCCCTAGCCATTGACACAAACACACACCTCTGTTGTACAGAAGACCAGAGGAACCGGTTGCACATGGCAGTTTAAAGGCCACTGAGTGCCAATTGTGATTCATGCCCCACTCAAAACAACCCCTTGGGTGCCCCTGTCTTGCCCCGCCCTATGAAATTTAAGGTGTTAAGTGCAATTTAATGCAGATGAGGATGTGACACATACTAGCATTCTCACACCAGCAAATGGAAGAAAAAAATAAAATAAAATAAAAATTACTGACCATCAGATATTTACTGATACATTTGATGAAGACACTGGAGGAATGGAGGGACAGGGGGAAGGAGCAGAGGAAAGGAGAGAACTTACAGGAATAAGTTTCCAGTACCAGCGATTAGGACACTGTCAGAGAGGAGGGGGGAACAGGAAACAGAAAGACAGGGACATAGGGAACAGTAGCAGAGGAAAAGGTATTAAGCCTATAGTGGAAGAGCTAGACAAACAGGAGAAAGGGTTGTGATGACAGCAATTTCTGGAAATTATGAGACACCTTTGTTGACAAAGCAATGACATTTCCCTTTATATTTTGCTTGTAAAGTATGAGTGGGTAAAGGCCTACAAGTGCAGCAGTACCAACACTATGAACATAATTAACAGCAATTTTTTTTTTTTTTTTTTTTTTTTTTTTTTTTTAAATAGCACTGAGTGCATGATCCTGGACAGATTATCATGTGTGTTTGGATATGATGATGTTTAACAACAGAGACAGTAATATACCTAATGCCATACTCACAAGGGGAACAGGTTGGGGCTCTGTAGAGGCCTGCGACGAGTCATTCTGGGCTACTTCGGTAAGTTCTCTCAACTTCTGGTTTAACTAAAAGCATTCCAAGAAGACAAAATAGTAAAACAGATCTATAGTATGAGGTCTTGTCATATTTTTAAAACAGAGTGAGAAATACAGCACCCTTTTTTCTGAAGCTGAACAGACACAGGAGCATCTACCACAGAGGTCTTAGGAAGATAAGTCTGAAGAAGTATTACTTTTGAAAGGATACAATAAAGAAATGCAGGTCTGAAACTAAAATGATTAATCTCTGGCTTTCTCCTTACCCCATTAACCCAATGAAGCAGAGCATCCTCCCAGCTGGAGGCTCCACCCAGAAGCTTGACAGAACCACATGTCCTCACTGCAGTTACTGTTTCCATGGCGCCCACGGCCATCAGGGCATCTATCACTGCCAGGTGAGCACTCTGCACCAATCACATGGGAGAAGGAAGAGAAACAGTCAGAGGTGGTACCAGCAGTATAGCCCAGACAACATCAATCAATTACAGCTAACAAAATAAAACTAGACACCGATATTTCTACTGTTCCAGCAGGGTATTGCTTACACAGATCACCTCTAACTGCTGCTGCGCTACCATTTTTTACCAGCTAGAGGTCGCCAGAAGCCATCTGTGAGTCATCTTAAACCCCGACAAGAGTTTTTGGCAAGCACACACACAAACACACAGAACAGTAGATGAACTTTGGACCTACAGTATGTTTGTACAATCATTAAATAATTGCATAGGCAGTGGACCTGTAATATGATAACACATGTCCAAGGACTGTCATTCCTCAGTTGCTTTACCTTTATTTGCCTTCTCTTCAACGCGCTTCCCTTCCCCTTTGTATAGTGAAATATTGCTGCATGACTCATGTCTAGAAGACTGCAGGATAAAATGGGGTGTTGTAACTAGATCACCAGGAAGCACAACATTGAACAGCATTTTCTGTTAGAAACAGGTGATCCATGTCTTTTCTGCAGTTTTGGTGTATAAATGTTTTTGTCAATTTAAAAAACTGTAATACTCCGTTTATACATATTTGGCATTTTAAAACATTTGTCTCAAACAGACAGTGTTTATCCACACACAGAAAAGACCATTAAAGAGTTCTTCCTCATGGCTTCAGCGCATTAAATGTACTTACAACATTATCAGCTCAGTCTGAAAGAGTGCCTTAAGTCCATAAACCTGTTATCTCATTAGAAGTTGTGAAGATAGTGCCATGGGGTTGCAATCAACAGTACTTTCTATGTCTCTAAAAAAGAGATAGAATAAAAGTAGACAAATGACACTGTGTTTGTCTACTTTTATCCTAGCTCTCTTTTTTACAATGAAGTTTATTACAGTAGCTTGTAAATAAAAGTTTCTTCTAGTTTAAAAAAAGCCCCAACACATGCTTATTAATCAAGATGAAACAGAGCTAGAAAAACAGAAGGGGGAAATTATTAATTGTGAGGCAATTCTATAAACGGCTCTTTAAAAATAATCATTCTTCATTGTTTACCAGTCAATTTGCCTTGATGACAGCAAACCTGTTTCACTTTTAGTTGCCATTCAACTGCAGTACTGGCGCCCCACTCCCCTTACTATTGGCTAACTGCAACAAACTCCTTGTTATAATAATTAATTTGGCCAACAGAGAGGACAGACAGGTCGCAAACACCCTATTCCTGTCATGGGGCCAATCTTCAGCTTTGAGCCTAATCTGTGCAAATCAGTGCCTGTTCCCTTTTAATACTAACAAATTCCACATTAGAAGCCAGACATTCTTGCCTAACCTCTTACGTTGCCCTAGATGGATACTGGTGGCAGTTCAGCTGCGTGCATGAGCCCTCTCTGCATGTCTGCCTACTCAACCCTGAAGTAAAATGCTGACCTAGGCAGACCCAGTCCTGGGGCGAGCAGGTCAGGCTATGCCAGCAGAGGCCTGTCAGATAGCATTGGGCCAAGCTCTCTAGATATGCTGCAGTCACTGGGAGCTGTGTGGCCCTGGCTAGCCTGCTCTCCCAACCTTGTTTCCAAGACAAGGACTACTGATTGTGTGTCTGTGACATTACCTGTCTGCACAATTAAAGTTGAATGGTCTGAAAAAATGGACTAGACACTTGGTGTGAAAACAAAGTTATTTAAAAGTCGTAACATATTTTAGGGGCGCCCTTAGCTCAGTTGGTAGGGCGCCCCCCCGTGGGCCTCGGCCAGCAGCGGACCCGAGTTCGATTCCAGCCCGCGGTCGTTCTATGCATGTCACTTCCCTCTCTGCCCCATTTAAAAATCTTGGGAAAAAAACAACAACATATTTTTCACAAAGCGTAATCATAGGTTGGAGCAAACATCATTGCGTAAAAAGGAGACAGGATGACAAAGAGAATAGGAGGAAATTAAAAAGAAATAATGACAGACTTAAGTGAAAGTGGTCAACCCTGGTGTCATGCTGTACAGTAGTTATTCAGATGAGAAATTAAAGGGTAATTCATGATCAAAAGTCCAGAATGAAAAAGGTTGCTAGTGCATTTCCCATTACAAACCCAGGAGAGCTCACTAATCTAAATCACAAGTCTCTCTAATGAGAGGGGAGAGAGGAGCAACTCATGAAAACCAAGCACAGAGCCTGCCAGATCACCATAACAACCAACCAGCTGACCCACAATGCATCTCAACACAAGCCTGATCGCAGCATTGCTCCGTGCCTCTGGCTTAGCACCATCTCTGTGCTCAGAAGCATTCAGCCAGCAAACAGTTAGCACCCCACAAACCGATGTAACAGAGGAAAAACTAGTAACCAATCAATTAACTTCATAAAAGATGGAATCTTTATGGCTTTATTTGGCCAATCTGCTTGCATAATTGTGTCAACAACTGAGTCAAACAAAGACTGACATATTGTGGATCATTAAGTGAGATTATGATGAGGCAAAATCTGATTATGTCTGAAATATGACTTTACCCCATCCCCCTACCCTGCCTAATGCCTACAGAGGGGACAAACAGGGGGATCAGGCAGGTCTGGGGCTCAGCCGGGGATTTAGGCTGGAGGTTCTCACAAAGCACATGGTTATATGAACACTTATATATGACCTGTATGCTTATCTTAAGCAAGGAATACAGTACCCGTCTGAAATAGCTTCATATCAAACTCACATATGGTAAATAAATTAAATTACTATTCCACATTTGGTTCTCAGTAAAGGCCCAAAGCAGAATAAATGGGGTAAGATGATGGTGAACCTTTCTGGTAGTCTGCAACTTTTTTCAACCGAGCCCCTGACTGATGCTCACTTGAGCAGAAACTGTGGACTCAGCAGTATGATTTAAGTCAAAGTGTCAGTGCCTATCCAAAACCAACAGGGGACTGGGAAGAGGGTTAGCTGCATTATGGCTACATGACTTACTTTGACACTGTGGGAACATATGTTTAACCCAGTCTCTAGAATGTGTAAACCCTGTACTATTGCTAATTATGATAATAAAACAAGAATACATATAAAAAGAAAAAGTCAGTGGTCATCTCTGGCGTGTCATTTTATCATGGATGATGACGTTCAGTCTGCATAATAGATTATCTCTAATCTGGGCTGGGCCACCACCATAAGGACAGTTACCACTAGGACACACACACACACACACACACACACACACACACACACACACACACACACACACACACACACACACACACACACACACACACACACACACACACACACACACACACACACACACACACACACACACACACACACACACACACACACACACACACACACACACACACACACACACACACACACACACACCCCCCTTTCAGGGTATCCCTTTGCCCTATAAAGATGCTGGTGCTAGTTTGGGTTGCAGTCGCCAAAGTAGGGCAAAAACTGATGTATTAATACTCTTGTAGGTGTTAAATTGACTTTATCAATCTAGCTACAAAGTTCCTTTTTGGTTTTGTAGAAAATATTGCAACTCAATGATACATCATTTCTAAAAGTATAACCAAATATGTGCAGAGTGGATGGGTTTTACAAGAACTCATCAAATCATTTGAACAAAGTATTTATACAAAATCTCCATCAAATTTCAAATGTAACAAAGTAAGACATGTTAGGAATAACGTATTTGAATAATTACAACATAGAAAAAAACAACTGAAGACTAAGTAAATAAATACATATTTTCTTCTTTCCTGAGATTTTGTCAACATATTTAATTGAAGAATCGGCCCTATCAAATAACATACAATTCAGGGGAAATCCCTTTCCATTTATCCCAGAACACACAGCTCACAACATCCATTTTCTTCCTGAATGTTTTTCTATCTAATTATTGACAAATTGTTCCCCCTTTAGTCTAGAAGCAGGCACAAAAGGCAAATCCTTCTTCATCCCCTAGCGGTAGTGAACAATTTGTTGAAGGGAATAATTACTGGACAATTCATCTATACGAGGGGTTCTCAAATTTTTGATAGCTGAGGGCCAATTTAGGAAGCCAACATTGGACCGAGGGCCGCCGAAGGAAAAAAAATTATAAAACTGAAATAATTTCAATGGCCAGCGTCTTTGCGTCTTTACAGTTTACATGTATTGGTCAGCATCCAATACTGTGTAATTAACACATTTAAAGTAATAAATGAAGGGCTAGGTCTCATTTCAACATTGGGGAACACACATTAAAAGCGGGGGTCTGGGGGTTGTCCCCCAGAAAAATTTGAGGTTCGAACACTTCATTTTGTGCATTTTGGTTAATTTTTATGCAGTAATAAGTGTCTTCTGTATTTATTTATTTATGGTGGAAATGTTAAGGAAAAGACAACTCGCTCCCATTGACACACATCTAATGGAATATAAATCAAGGCACTGAGGCATTCTGTACTGCATTAAAATATTTATTTTACTTTATTGTTCAAAACTTTCTACACATTAAAAACGTATCACCTTTTGGAGTGTTTTTTTGTAGGACTCACTACTCATGATACAGCAGCAGTGTTAACTATTATGACACTATACATTGGAAATAAACAGGGTGGGCTATCAGCAGTCAACTAGGCAGATAGTTCCATGGCTATCAGCAGCTAGCTAACGTTAGTTTGTTAGCTAAACTTTAGGCAAAAGAGTTAGAAACCAGATGTTAGCATCCATCCTTAGACACTTGACCTAATCTAATTCACCTTGAATGTGAGAAAGTGCATCGTATTGGGCTTGACAAGCTTACTATCTAACAACTTACATTGGGACCACTACACTGCCTGCTGCACTGCGGGAGGCTGACCAGCCGTCTGCAACGAGAGGCAGAGGCCAGCCGAACTTCGCAAGTTTAATAAGTGGGGAATGAATACAAACAATTAGGAGGGATATTTAAGTGTTTCGACCCCTGTACTGTTTTTACTGTTACGGGGGACGCATCCCCTCCGTGCGTTTCAATAAAAAAATAAAAATAAAATAAAATATAATAATTTTTCATTTTTTTTTTTTTTTTTTAATAATTCATAATTCAATGCGGGCCGCGGGCCGCCCGCACTTTGAGAACCACTGATCTATACTGATCATAGCACCAACTGTGTAGTTTTGCAATGAGCATGTCAATGCCGCTCCGTACTGATACAGATGGAACAGCAACGATGTGTGATGCATCAATGAAGATATGAAAAGTCAACAACATTGCCATGGCTTGGTAGATTTCATTTATCAGCGCAAAGCATGACTCAATATACTTTTTTGCACATGCACTATATGCTACCCTCTTGTCTGACACAGATATTTGAAGCTTTAATATACAGCAGTGCTGCAGTAGAGTGCTGCTGTTCCAAAGCTATTTACTGGCAAAGACCCACATTGAGGCTCCATCGTTCTTACGCTGCTGCAGCATGACCCAATTTCGTTGCTTGCCACACTGTACGGTACCAGTCAATGGCAGACATGGTCAGTGAGCCGCCTAGGGCCAAGCAACGACTGAAAGTCTCATAAAACCAAAGCAGCATTAACAGTAATAGCCAAAATAAGAGTAACGATTTGGATTTCCAGCTGACCATGCTGGCCTGCTCGACTGGAAGCATCAGCCAGAACACAGACCCAAGCAATCTGACAAATTCATGCATACACAAAATACAGCAACATCATGCATGTAAGAGATTTACTGCATCATGTGGCCATTATTGCTCCAAAGATCCCCATGAACCAAAGTGGCTAAGGAAACACAGTTGTAAGCCATTTTCGGAGGAAGATAATCTGTATGAAGGGAGGTTTTGCAGTAAAGCGTCCCTGCTACTACAGACTGTTATGATTCCTTGAAAATAAATGTAGTTATCTAGGTTTCAATGTTGAATACTTTTAGGAATATATTATGCGTGTACTTAAGAAAGAGAGAATAAGAGAGGGAGGTCCATTGTCATGTGCTAAAAGGAAAAACCAGTTACTCTTGATTTAACTCACTGAGCCAGCCCAGGGTGTTCCCTCGACACACTATATAAAGTTTCACCAGAACTGTTTACCCATTGTTCTGCAAACTGATCTGGACCATCCATTGAATCAAGACTCTTCCTCTATCACACACACCCGCAATTAAAGTCATCTTTGTGTCACCATGACTGCCTTAGGCCTTGTTCTCACGGCAACACGAAACGGTGCAAACGCGGAAAAATTCCCGCGGTTGCACTATATCATGTACATGAAAACAGCAAACGCAGGCATGAAACCGCAAGTTTTTGAGATCACCTCCCAGGGAGGATTTTTTGGAAAACAACGGTTTTGGTTTCTTGTAAACACCGAAACCATTTCCCCTGATAACGCTGACGTCACGGCTCCACTTCACGTATGCATAGTCTATAACATTTGCTGTCAAAATACCCACACGCGAGTTATAAGTTAGAAGACAACATAACATGCACGGTGTCTCCGCGGCACCATCACTGTGATCAGCGGAGAGTGTCGTGCAGGGCTCAAATATAACACTCGCAAATTTAGTCTATAGTCTTATTAGTAAGTTATTGATACCATGCACCCGCCACTTTGTCTGGGGAAAGATTTGTGCTCTGCCGGTTTTTCTAGCAAAATAAACGTGTATAGCTTAGGGACACTGCTCTCTCTACATTAAAAAACACTCCATAGTTCACAGCGGTTAAGTTACTGTTCAACAAAAGGAGCATTAAGGCTACGGCTTCACAGTAAAAGCATGTCACTGGCTAAACATTAATAGCATTTCACTGGACAAACGTGAGTTGACTTTTATTTTGAAGTACGCCTAACATGAAAGTAGCCGTAGCCGCTCACAAAGCCCCTTCACTACCAGCATGTCTTCTATTTTTACGAGTTCAATGCGGTGAAATAAGAGGACAGAAAGCTTGTCATTTACAATACTTGTAACCCCAAGCTTACACCAACCGCTTTATGAACGTTAGTGGCATTACTTTTCGGTTACAGTAAGGTTTTATGCATCAAATTGTACCGGAAAAGCTATCTACTACTACCTTGTACCTGGCAAGGCATGCTTACTACAGCGATTTCGTCCCGTTTCCTCTGAAAACATGTGTACGAGTGAAGAGGTCAGATAAATTGTGTCTGAACGGGGGTTTTTTTTTTTTTAAACCAAAAACGGGAAAACTGTCACGTTTTCACCGTGAGAACAGGGCCTTAGTCCCAACAGCTGGATCCATTCAACCCCTCAGATCAATGGGGGGGAGGGGGGGTAAGGGGGTGAGTTAGAATGAGTGTTTTTTTCATGTCCTTTAATCCCTAGAATCCAAGCATAAACAAGCTCCTATATCAACAACCAAGCCTACTGTACCTCCTTCTTTTCTACAGGCTCCTGGATTGCAGAGAATCTGGTTCCACAGGAGGAACCATTCCCCCCTTGGGGTGATGTACATAAAACAGTTTTCTACCCAAAACAACAGTTTTGACAACTCCTTCAGTCAATCCATGCAGGGCACTACCCACAATACAGCATGTCAGACTTGTGTGGGGTCATCTCACCTATTGTTTGTATTGTATACTGTTAACATAACCAAACCATAACATTACCATCTTGATTGGTTTGTGTCGGAGGTCTGCATCAGTCACTGGTGTGTCCTGTTCTCTGGAGACTATTCCTCTGTCAGTAAGTAGCTGAAGCAGGGCAGTGTTGTCTTTGGGCTGTGCCTCGGCTCCAGTGCGCCCTGATAAAAGGCTGTAGGTGCGGCAGTAGACCTCTGACGACTGCAGGAGGCGCGTGACTGGTGGTTTAAGGTGCTCCTGCTCATACTGGTCACAGTAGAATGGTTCACGCAGTTCTGCAGGGACATTCTCTACCGAGACACAAAACATAGAGACACTGTTAGATACGTTACTGCAGCAATGGTTCTAATGTGCAGGCATGCAAACTCATAAGCCATGAAAAAGGTTACATGTCCCAAAACAAACCTCTGTAGGGGGTTCTGGGGGCATTCCCCCCCGAAGATTTTTTAGTGATTTGAACATGTAAGAGAAGCAATTTGGTGTATTCTGGTGAAGAGAATTAAGGACAAAGAAAACTTTTATTTTTTCAGATGAATATTAAAATAAGCAAAACAAGTTGGTCAGCCAACCTTCTTGACTTTTCCCATACAAAGTGTGTCGGTATTTACCAAGAAAAACGATAAAAACAGCTTAGAAGGGGGCGCCCTTAGCTTAGTTGGTAGGGCGTCCCCCCCATAGGCCTCGGCCAGCAGCAGACCCGGGTTCGATTCCAGCCCGCGGTCGTTCTCTGCATGTCACTCCCCTCTCTGCCCCATTTCAACTCTGTCTCTACACTATCAATAAAGCATAAAAATGTAAAAAAAAAAAAAAACAGCTTAGAAAAACGGTAAAAAATGTAAAAAAAAACAGCATTAAATAAGACAGAAAATAACATGGAGCCTCAAATCAATCACACCAAATTCTCTTACAATAAACTATTTATATTGTGGCAAACAGGATTTGCATTATCTTTGCTACACAACCATTAATCAAACACATAAAAATACACTCTGTAGTCACCCATAGTTTCTCTTGTGTTCACGCTCACACACACACACTGGAACATAACGGTGCAAAATATGACGATAGTGGAGGAAACAGGTGAGTGTGTTGTTTCAGCTCTGATCTGCTATAATCACTACATTCACCTCAGGTGTGTCGGCCAGAACACCATGCACCATTCAAAAACCGTGAAAACAGCAATAGACAAAAGCACATTATTAACTTGAGGTGACACGTTAATCTGCAGTGACAATCCACAAATCGCGGCCGTTAATCAGTGTGCGTATAAATCAATGCAAACGGCCGTAAAACAACGGTTGGCAAACTCCATGAATTTATTTATAAAAGTGATTCACATAAACTAAGTAGGCACATTAACACGGTAAAATAATAATACTGCGGCTACTTGCACGCTCCGATAACTCGGAGAGGAAAAAAAAGTCAACTTCCCTGCAGACTGAGGTATGTGATTTCTGATTGGTCAAAATTAACATGAGCTGTACACTTTGACCAATCGGAGCGAGGCTCCGATTCTCTGTTCTTAATGGCTGTTGGGACTGTCCATTCACTTTGGCACGACTTTGTTGGTGTAGAGCGTGTCAGGGAGGGCTCAGAGGGGAGGGACCAAAGAGAACAAGTGGAGTGGTTGAGGTATTTGTATTCGAATCTCTATCCCAACTGCCATTTTCTCCCCAAACCTCCACCCCAGCTTTAATGGCAAATATTGGATCCGATTGGCCAAATGACCATCAATGCTTATATGATAGGAGTTACCATCAGTCAATCATAGACACACACGCACTGTGCTGGCCATCAGACCCCCCACCCCAAATATTTTCTTAGAGGATCTCCACGAATCACATAGGTGGCCGATTTCGTTTCCATAACGACAAATTTTGACGAAAGGTGACTAGTTTGCGTGCCTGATTATGTGACAGCAAGATTTAACAAACACCATGTCAAGGGACAGGGACTGCAGAAATAAAATGAAGTTCTGATAATGGCTTTCATTTTGTCATTAGCAGTCCCCTTCATTCTTCAGTCGAAGATCATCTTCAGCATGTTCTATTATTGCAGACCTGGAAACCTGTTTTCAGACAGGTTCAGTGGCAGATTAAGACAGTTGGTGTATACCCTAGAGCGATAGGGTATATACTCATATGAGTGAGTAGAGCAGAGCAAGCATCAAGGTCAGTGGGGCATGATCAGCTCAGAGTTTGGCATTTGAAGATTACAAGAGGCTCTGCCACTTGTTTCTGTTCTTTTTAAACCCCTTGCTTCAGAGAATAATATTATTGTAGCACTGACGTGATTGCTCTGAACCTTTACGACATAAAAACTTTTAAAATCAAAACACAAATTTTTTTGTCTGGTCTTCCTGGTAAAACATCACAGCAAACATTATCCTAGAAACATACAGCGGACACACCCTCTGTGGAACAGGTTTGTCTGCATCCAAACCAAACCAGCAGCACACTCAATAGCCTTTGTGTCTGTGCAAACATAGTGTAATAAGCATCTCACTTTTTTTTAAAGGCCATTGGAAAGAAATTGACAAGCTGAATTATAGTCTGCCTGAAAAGAGAAAGGAGCAACTTATGAGCTGAGATCTGATATTGTGCGAAACATAGAAACAGGGGTTATTACAAGAGAAGTGTCACTAAGCTGTTGTATTATCAAGTAATGTAATGGATCCACTGACATCAGAGAACAGAACAAAACATGCAGCTTCAGAGATTAAACAATGGCCCCTTCCCCGTGCTCTCACTTTCACTCCATGATGACAGCTGTATGACAATAATGTCAGTCATGCCAGAAGGCCCATTTCATTGTAAATATGCTCGTGTGTAGCCTACCAAAACAGCAATGCTAACTTTACTGCTGTAAACACTGCACACACACCAACCAAAATGTAAAACTTTAATCTTAGCTACACCTATTTACATAAAACATGTATAAGAAGTGTTCCCACAGTGACGTGTTAAAAAACAAAAGTAATAAAAACCCTCCCTAAAGGCAAAGCAGAATGCAAATGTCAAAACTCAGTGAGATTAGAACCATCGATAGGAGTATGATTTTCCTATGAGAAAGTCCGGCCATGAATGTGACACATATGCCATGGAAAAAAGCTGAATACAAATTAAGTTGCAAATTCATAAACAGTTGTGTAAAATACAAAACACATACAGTAAACACATCAAACTATGTCAATAGTCATTGGATAAAGCACATGACAGCATGTTAAAAGGAATAGGAGGCAACAAAAAGAATGACCAGCCGAAGGAATATGAAGGTACTTTTATCTTGACATCAATACACCTCCAAGGAAATACTTTGGTTAAAAACACAAGCGTGTGTGTTTGCATAAACTGGAGCAACAACCTTTCTGTCACTATCACAGGTCATGTGGTCAGTGCTTATCTACTGGTATGAGTAAGACGGTGGGCCTCTACGGATTCTCTTTTTTGCATAGGAAATTTCCTTTCCTAACGAGATGACCCGGAAGTACTTGGCGGAAAGGTGGTTCGAACTCCAAAAATGCTTAGGAAAGGTGCCTCGATGCATCCTTTAGCATAGGTTACTACTGACCAACCTTTACGAAAGGAAAGGAGATAGTTGTATCCCATAATCCTTTACGGCGGCAATATATAGCATCACGCCACCGACGGAGAGAGGAGAAGAGAAGAAAGGAAGATTTTACTCGACTAAAACAAAATAATCACCCCCCCCCCATAAAGATAATAAAGAACTCATAAGACCAACATAATAATAGTTATTTCCGTAGCACATAATTTACACCATAAGAAAATAAAATGCCAACTTCACATTTAATGAGGACTACTGGGGGGCAGTTCATTTCAACAGTGTCGCCTCCACATTTGAATTGGGATTCAAGTGGCCTTAAATATTCCCCTTGGCTAAGTCCGACCTAAGTGATTCTCACTTTGTTGGCGACAACCTGATTGAAATCAATATGACAAGAACGCATGGATTGAAGGAGCGCTTGTTGTGGTCCATTTTCGGAAAATAGTGTAGTTTCATGCTAAAGACTCACGTCAGCAATACTCGCAGTCGCGCAATGATGTCGGTTAGGAAAAGTGGAGTTGAATTAATTTTAAACAGTGCTGTCTTTTCCTATGTTCAAAAGGAAGCACATTTTCATCTCTCCTTGACCCGATGACGTTTAGGGTTAAGGTTCAGTAAAGAAGGCTTAAAGGTTAGGAGATTTGACTATTCGTAGAGGCCCATTATCATGGTGGGAGAGTTGGGAGATTGTAGCCTACTTCAAGTACAAAGGTTCAAGCAAGCATTTACAATCTACTGAGGAGCTTCTCACCGAGAGAATTGCCACCTGCAGGCAAACTGTGCTGCAACTGAACCATGATCACTGCTAACTAAGATTTTCTCTACAGCAGTGTCACATGTTGTTATATCATCACACAAAAACAAACCGAGAAAGGCAACCAAGTCTGCAGTCAATACGTTAGATCCCATCCAGCTGATAAAAGAAACCATTTGTCCTTCTACTACAATGACTGATTGAACTATGCTGCTGGTGTCATGTCACAAACATTATCACATGTGTCTTGACAGTAATCAACTAATACAGAGCAACATAAATACACCCAAAGAAAAGGTTGGATGACATAAGAGTGCCACACTGCAAGTGGAACAGTCAGCATTGGATTTAAAGAAGGTTACAGTGAACATTAAGTAGCTCTCTTTATGAATAGCACAATTTCTAGGGTGGCAGTTGCTCCGTCAAGTCCAGCATGCATTACTATTATTCCGTAGCTTGAGATCTGCACTGCCAAGGTGTGCATGAGCAGGGCACTGAACCCCTAACTGCTCATGTTTCCTGACCATGTGGCAGCCCATCCCTTTGACATCCATTCACAACAATGCATGTCTTCAGGTCATGGTGTGTGTGTAATAAAAGAAAATACAAAGTGAAAACATAACATTTCCCCAAGCTGAGTTGATAAAGTAATTTTCTTCTTCAGTACAGAAGCCTGCAAAACCTGTTTGATAGTCTCACGTTCAAGCTTAAATCATTTGTTAGAGCTCAGATATGTTCAAGTGTGAAAAATAAGCAATGGTGCAAGATGTTCAAAATTAACCATCCCAAAATTATGTAAAAGGCATCACCTATGTTTTCTTACTATGCCTCCTTAGGAGAATATTTTAGCTGAAACATCCTCATGTAATGGAATCAAACAGACAATTATTCACATTTATTTTTAGGACAAAGCAGGTACTGTTTTGTTGCCCAAAAATCCAGATGTAGCTGATTTTTTGGAAACTTTCACTCGACTACATTTCAAAAACTAATTTACCACCACATTTATAGGAAGTTTGTCGTTACTTGTTACGTTCAGTCTACGAAGCTTTGAAGTCAGCTGTTAATTTTTTTTATTTTCTAAAATGCAATTGCTCACATGAGGAAACCAATCATAGAACTCCCTCTCAGCTGGTTTTTATGCGAATAGCGAGATACGTCATCCAGGCGCACTCCTTCAAATAGACCAAATTGTGGTCATGGTGACGACAGGAGATAGAAAACAATACAAAATCAGAAAACCCATCGTCATATCTCGCAAACAAACTACATTTTGGCTTTTAAGGACTACATGTCCAACCCAAGAAAGCATGTTAAGGTATATTAATGTTATTTTCTCACCAGATCAACATTTAAAAGTATTTTTTCAAATGTAGTCATTTTTGGATGTTTATTTGATGAGTCATAACATTATATTTTGAGCAAGATATGTGTCACTCACTTCCATTATTGTCTTGATGGAACCTGAGTCCTAGCACTTTGTACTTTTGAATACTTAAGTCTTTTTAAAAGCAAACACTCTGGTACCTTAACTTGAGTAAACATTTGACTGGACAAATGGCACTTGTAGTTGAGTAATATTTGACCAAGAGTATCTATACTTTGACTTAAGTACTGGGATTGAGTACTTTGTCCACCACTGCTTACATCTGAATACTAGTTCTGAGTGATGTGCTAATGCCATCATGAACACTGTGGCTCAGATGACAAGGCAGCACTCCAACATAGTAGCTTAAATTTGCACTAAAGGGCCTGCATACACAGAAACACATCCTACAGTGGGATGACATTGTGAAAGCTTGAGATACTAACAGGAAAACATTGGATGAAAGAGCGACAAAGTGTGCAGGATGCATTCTCAGCAAGTATCTGTCATGCAGAAGGGTCCTAAAACAGCAACTACCCAACCAGAAATGTTTATACTCATCAACGAGATCGGACCTTTGACGTCCCTGTGTGGTGTGACAACTAACGCGCCCCACACACATCCTGCGTCTACCTCTGGAGCGCGTCGCGTTACCTTACTGCTGCCTCTCTCGGACTTTTCTCGGACACACATGCAACGTCTCAGCAGCTGCTGCTGCTTGTTGGAAGTTTTATTTTGAAGGGGACACCAGGAAATGGTGAAACTACAGCGAAAGCTGCCAGTATGAAGTCAATATGACTCTCAGCAGAGTATTTCAAAAATCACTTTACTGATTTATACGGGAGAGAGAGAGGGGGGTGTGGTCGGGGAAGAAGAAGGCCGTAGACACAGATAGAGCAACGGAAAACTGTTGCGCTCATCATGATCTTTTTTATTTCTTCACTATATTGGATCTCTATATGTGTCATTTATCCAAAAATGAAATGCCAGAACTAATTGAAAATTAGG
The DNA here is from genome assembly GCF_949987685.1 of Ammodytes marinus. Lineage (NCBI taxonomy): Eukaryota > Metazoa > Chordata > Actinopteri > Uranoscopiformes > Ammodytidae > Ammodytes > Ammodytes marinus. Next base: position 28,791,364 of record NC_137220.1, on the reverse strand, counting down.
TTTTAAATCCCTCGGATTTTGATTGCACAATTAAATCGTGAAATAAAGGGATTATTCGCGTATACGACTGAGGGATGTTTTATTTTGAAATAAACACACCGGGTAAACGTGTAACTAGAGTGAATGCTGCTGGTATGACTGTCAGCAGAGTATTTCTCTATCAGTTAAAGCACAGAGACGCGAGAGAGACGCGCTGCTCTCAGAAAAAAATAGGCGAGCCTCCTGAGGTGAAGGGGAGCGTCGCTGCAGACGTGCCTCCGACGCGCCTCAGCAGTGCGTCTGAGGTTGGATGTGTGCTCGCTCTACGTTGATTTCACAGTCTGTGACCAAAAGTCAGACGCAGACGCGAGGTAGACGCGCAGTAGAGGTAGGATGTGTGTGGGGCGCGTTACTTCTCTAACAATTAAGTTTTGCATTAACTTGTAACGTGCTGTGCAACTCAGTAACTGTATCGAGGGAGTTTACCAAAGCCAAAAGGACTTCTTACCTCTTTAGTAAACAAGAATAGCAAGGTAACAACATCCTCCTCAGGTCCTTGTCTCTTGTTGACTCACTACACTTACAATGATTGGGACAGGAGGAGTCATTTTGGGTTTTCAGTAATCCAATGAGCTTTGTAGCTAGGTGGAGCTAATTTGCTATAAAAAAAACAAGAACAAAAGGGTGTTGAAACATTCATGTAAAAGGTAGTTTGGCTTCATAGCTATTGATTACCAAACCAGGGAATGTTAAGCTGGACCATAAGATGTTTCATAAGGGGTCATTAAATTGTTCACTGATTAGATGGATTATAAACGTGAACAAATTAAGATAGTGGCATAGACTCAAAAAAAAAAAAAAAAAAAAAAAAAAAAAACATAATTTACATATAGCATCCCAATGAACATGTCATTTTGTCACATGTATGAACATGTGAGCATGTTTCTCCAAAGCCTAAACCAGTGAATCCAGAGTTTCTGGTCTCATTCCAAGTGTAAATGTTAAAATGTGTAAAATAGTTTGAGTCATCCTTAATCTGTCAAGTCATGCGTCAACCTCTTTTCTTTTAACTTGATAGAAATAATTATACATGAATTATATGTTATATATCACCTCATAAGCAGGACATAAACACTGAATAGCTGGATAACTACCACGTAGGTGTAATACATATATAGTTAAATAGATTTAAATAGAAATAGGCCAGTATTTGCCAACAAACACTTCCTTGCATCTATGACATATAAAAGGCCACCAGTAACCCATTACAGTATATTAAAGCATCTTATGATGTGACTTTATTCTGCTTCTTAACATTGTTATTATGAAACTCCCAAAAGAATGTTGCTGGGCAAATCAAACACAGTATAGGGAAAACCCACATTGAGTGATGTCTATTGCCAGAGCAAGGAATTGTGGGAATGGCATGATCTCCGTTTCTTTAGTAAACAGATTGCTCTATGTCCTTAGCTAAAGGAGACCAAAAAGAAAATTGCTGCAGCTCTTTCCTTATCCCTTTGAGAAGGTTAAGTACTATGTTTAAATTTGTTAAGCTTAGGTGGGGTTGTAAATTGGTACTCTTTTAAACAGAGAGGATCAACTTTACACTATAGGTTTGGTTGTGGTGATTTTTTGTGAAGGAACTGTATTCAGTGCACTTGCTCTTGTAGCCTTGTAATGGTTTTTTTAACGCTAACATAGGTATTTCAGTCCAAGCCTTTCTACGCAGCTTTCAGATTATTAAGATTGCGTATCGATTCATTTAAGGTCTATAAAAACTGGAGAGATTTTTGAATGTAGTTATTAATAGGGCTGTGAATCTTTTGGAATCCCACGATGCGATTCAGATTCCTGGGGTTATGATTCGATTCAAAACGATTCCCGATTCGAGTCGATTTCTGGATTCAGTTTAAAAGAGGATTTTAGGATCTACTCCAGTCCACTGTGTGCTAAAAGGCGTTATGGCAAATTATGGCATGAAATCAAATTAAAGTCCATGTCTATTTTAATCTGAAGCGTGTAATGCATGTGATTTTTAAGGCAAGTAAACATTACTGGGGGCAGCAAAATACATGTTTAAAAAATAATAAAAAAATCTATTGAATTAAAAAAAAACTCTTTTAATTATATATATATTTTTAATCGCTTTAGGCAAATTATGAATCGATATTGAATCGCAGGAGACAGGAATCCAATTTTTTTTTACATGAATCGATTTTTTTCCACCGATGTAATCAAAAATACATACAACATAACGCGCTCGACTCACAATGAAAAAACTGGGTGCTGGATCTTTCAGCAGAAAATACAATCTTTTAGCAGAAAATATAAAATAAAGATAAGGACAGTACTCCAAGTTTACAAATGTATTTGCAAAACAACAGAGACGTTTCGGGCCAGACGCCCCTCTTCAGTGTGCAAATGGCAATCACTGCAAGGTGTGCCCAATTGTAGGTCTCTAAATAAACGCAAACATGAAGTTACACATCAATACCAATCAATCATAGGATACTGTCTAGGAAGAAGCAGATTGAAAACAAAATCTAAATTTAGGAGTAGGAGTAATATACACTGGGAAACCCAAGTTAATATAAATAAGAAAATTATTAAAGATTTTATTCAAATAATTGAATATTTTTACTTAAATTATGATTGTTTTTTTAAATACTGCTCCCATTTAAACCTGTCTAACTTTAAATAATCGTCCCCCTAATTAAGTTCTGTATGGAATGTGTGGTATATGAGAGTCTTAGAAGCCATTGTATTGCAATGAGTCAGACATTTTAAATGTTGTCTATAGTCATCATTAGGTTAATTGACCAGGAAGAGCTGACAACCAGATGACCCAGTCTGCTGTGATATCAGTTGTTCTACCCAGATGAGTTTTTGGGAAGGGACTTGGTGTTATTTTTACTTGCCAGCAAATGAGTATAGTAAGGCAATTACTAAACATTGTATTGACACAGTATTGGTCCTCATTGTCCTGTAGCTTGGTTTGGGGAGTGACTTTGACCTGTGGGTGTGATTGAGTTGTTAAACAGAGCACACAGAGGCTACAGCAACCTATAGTGCTAGACCAAGCCTTGCCTGGGATTGTGTAAAATGCAACTCATGGTGTTTGAGTAAAATAAAGTTAACCCAACACGAGTGTTTTGTAGGCTACCCTCATTAGACACGTGTTTTAACTTCTGGTAAAATAAAGTAAGGGAGCATCATCATGCCGTTCTCAATTAGGGCAGTTTTGGTGTCTTCTTTGGGGTCTACATAGGGCATCAAAACAAAGAGACTTGTTATCACCTCAGGGTCAAAGATGAAACTGTTTTAAGACATGTCTAAAAAAAACTTAAGTGTCTTATGAAAGCCTACGTAGGCCTACGTAGAATGCAAATAAAACAGTTTTTTTAGTTAGGCCTATGTTTTGTATCATAAAGGCTGGGTGGTTTTCGACTAAGGATACTGGATGAAACTCTGACAAATTGTGATGGTATAACGGCCATTCACAAATGCACAATAAGCTTTTATACGCAGCCTTGATCCCAAATAGGAATTGTAGACGAAAATAATGTGTTCACATTGGCAACAAGGGGCTGTCAGAGACAGAAGAACGACATTGAAAACCCTCCACGCCCCATGCCATGTCTGTGTAACCGGATTAAAAACATACCCAGTAATTTGTGACTGAAGCCTGGCGGCTGGAAATACGACAAAATGGGTTAGCGTGATAAGGCCTAGGGAGGAGGCCCGTTTCTCTGTCAAACATTTACCTAGAAAATGTGACCACACATTGAGTGAGAACAAGTGAAATGTGTCAGTCAAAAAATGCATACAATGCATGGTAGGCTACCCCTTCTGCTCTTTGTGCTGAAAACCGCTGAGCTATCCTACACTACCCTGCATGCATTTGTTTTTCGCAACACTGCATAACAAAATATAAATATATTGCCAAAAAACAAAACAATGGTGTTATTCATTCAATCCGTATAAACATAACTCACTGGGCCTGCAGCCTAAACTAAAAGACCTACCTGCACTGCCGTAGGACTTTGCCAATAGCCATCCAACACTTGCGCATATTTTTGCTTTGGTACAGTCATACAAATCCAATGGTTTTATGTCTGGGACCACAAACGTCTTCCTCGTGGTAGGGGAGTCCACCATAGCGAGTCGGTAAAAATGGGAGCGTGCAAAAGAAAGGCTTCAAACAGTATCAAATATTCAAGCAATCATTCTTGTAGCGGACTATTCCACGCGACCGGGGCTGGGAATGTGGGAAAAGGTTTTGTCGGGTAAATATCCGCCCCGAGATGCTTCCAGGTCGGTTTATGTCCTTTTTAGTGTGGTTAAGGAGATGAAATCCCTGTTAAATGAAACCTTTCGACCAAGAAAAGCCCAGAGTTGCCGGGTTGTTAGATAAAAACGCACTATTCCCCTCGTTTGTTGCCCTTCTTCGTCCGCATTGCCGTGTAGTCAGTTGACGAGAGCAGCTCCACTGGGAGCCCAGCTGATGACTGACTACCAGGTGCTCCACACTGGGATCAGTCACTCATCCCGTCGGCCAATAGTAATTGAGTTTGAGCAATGAGGGCGGGATCCCGCAATGTGAACAGAGTCAGCAGGTAGAGGTGTGGTGTGACTTTAACTACGGGTCATTATGTAAAGTAAAACATATAAAAAAATAAATACAGCCTATAAGTGTTCCCTTTCAAAGTGTTACAATTATTATTTTTGCAAATTAGCCTACTATAATAGATGTAATAGGCTATATAGCCTCATACAGATTTAGAATGTTTTAAGATCCTGCATATAAAGGCTATTTTGCCTGATAAGAACTGGTACATGGGATTTGATAACATAATGTGAATCCAACCAATAACCCTAGAAAACGAAGTTTCCTTTTTTCCCCACACATTAAAGTGTCTAAATATCACAATAAAAAGTTTCCTTACAGGAGGATGACCCTGGGTCAATTTTATGTTATGACTCTTATTTGCTTTAATCTAGGCTAAGAGAGAAGAGGGTATTCATCAAAAAGTTTAGACAAACCTGTTCAGGCCATAGTTAATGTTGAGATGCAGCCACTTGGAACCCACCATGACACCCAGAGGCAGTTGATATAAATTAACACTAAAATGTTTGTTCTGAATTCAAACACAAGATTAAGTCAGCATGCATTCTTCATGAAAAAACTGTTTCTTATATACTTGATTTGTTCTCCCAGAGAGACATAGGTGCAAAAGCAAAGGATATGATGATCACTTTATCACAGAGGGATTTTATTACATCAGACCTATTCATATCAGCCTTTGATCAAATAATCATAGAGTTGCAGTCTTGGATAGCAGCAGTATTAAAAACCTGCATATCTTTTCTGTTGCCTATATACCTTTCTACACCTTAAAAGTAGCCTGTAACATAAACAAATGGGCTGCAGTGAGAGGAACTGAGTAAACAAACTAGGATTATATATAAATATATGAAGATAGGATTAGGGAAGTTACGTGCAGAAAATAGTTTAGTTTGTTTTTCAATTATTGTGACTAGAGAGTGTCCTTCCAATTGTTTTTGAATCCTTGTTTCCAGTAGCGCCATTCACAATGGAAAACAGAAATCTCAAGAGTGCCTCATCACATGATGTTGCTCAAAGTTCCAAGAGCACACCAAGTAACCTTGTAAAAAGATTGCCTCTCAGCTATTTTAATCTAATTATGAAAGAAAGCATTTCTTGATAGTCGGTATTTTTTCAGTCCTGTCAATTTAACTCTGAGGCGATGGCTGTTATTAAAAGCACAAGACTTTTTCCAATAAATACTGATACAGATCTACATCAAATTTAATCTTAAACAGTATTCCCTCTGGATACAAAGGCTGCAAATAGATAATTAGAGCAAAATGTAATGTTTAATAATGACTGAATAAAGGAGTTTTGCATGACATCAGCAAATGTTCCATCATTATGAAACGTGAATGCTTAGCTCCTATTTCAATGAAATGTTTCTTTCACAAAACTCCTATCCAGTGATTTCTAGAGTAGAGTTTTCCTCGGATACAAATGTATTTTTATTACAACTGTGTTTTCAAGACAATGTAAAGAGATTTTCAGAGATTGGAGGTGACCATCTTGTCACAGACAAACACTGCTAACGTAGGCAGTGTGGCAACAGGAAAACATATCAAACATGTTGATTACTAAAACACTGTCAAACTGCATTGGGTCACAAGCAGAGCCCTTGACAACACCGACAGAAAGCCATTTTACATTTATATAATCTACAGCCTTTAACATGATCAGTGAGCTAAGAAAACACATGAAACTACACAAAACAAATTAATTTTGAACTTTTCCAATTTTACATTAACTGCTGGGCTACTGAATTATTTTCAAAAAAATTATAGCGCTTTTGAAGATTGACATATGTATACAAGTTATGCAATATTTTGAAATACACCCACCTAGTAGTGATTCTAGAGCCAACAATGTGAGGCTTGAAAGCTCACAGAGAGAGCTTTTAGTAGGTGTAAAGGTGTCTTCACTGTCAACTCTTTTACAAACAGAAACCTTCTCAATGCCACAGTTGTCTACAGCTTCATAGATGTTTGTAGGGAAATACATAAAAGGCACAAATCCTGCCATTCTGTTGCATTCTACAAAACAAAGCAGATACATCTGCGCAGTAACACAAATATTAAAATAGAAGCAATTTGATTTCTACAAAAGAAATCAGAAAACTGCAACTTTCCAAAATTCAGTGAAGAAGCTATCTTTCAGTCATCTTTAAGGCCTCCAAAGACAGCTGTGGGGACACTTTTCTGTTCAAGATGAACCTCTGGAAAGGCCAAGAAGAGAGGACAATAAGCACACTTATGTTCATAAAAAAACATGTCTACATGAATGTTTTAACAAACACCAGATGTTTTTGTTTAACTGCTGAGGCTGGGCTTGTGTCTGTCACTCACCCTCTGGTCCCTGTTCTTCATCATCTTCATTCTCGTCATCATCATCAATGTCGATCTCATCAGGATTGGCTTGTTTGGCAAGCTCAGCCAACTCACTGCGAGAGGTGTCACTCCTGCACATATGCAGAAGAATAACACTTATCTATCTCCATTTCCTTTATCATGGTTCCTACAGCTTAATGCAAGTTAAATTTAAGACTTTTTAAGACCTTTTTAATGCCACTTGAAATTAAATTTAAGACCAACAGACCAAAGGAAAAATGTATTGTCTCGGTGGTCAGACACCACAGTAACTCTGCTTTCAGCGTAGACGTCATTATCTGTATCTGTTCAACCAACAAAATAATCTGTATATGTATCTGTATTCGGATATGAAGCCGGAAATGGCCGGGGCTTATGTCTGATTTTTTTTTTTTTTGCAATTAGTGTCCCTTCAGTGCATCAAACTGATTTAATATTGGCATATCATTAATTATGAGATACATTTCTACCTCATACTGTACTTTTCATCCGTTTCTCTCTCTCTCATTATAAGTTATATGAACTGTCTGAGCCCCACTAGCCCTTTGACTGGGGGATATAATGAACATTCAGAATCTGAAAAAGAACAGTATTTCACAGTAATTCAATTTGTCTGTTTTATTTAATTTTTTCATCTCTTTTTATTTTTAACTCAACAAAGTTTTATGATATATCGATCCGAGATCTAATCGATCTATTTTGCCCAATTTATTTCCCTCTACTCTCTCACTCACTCTATCTCTCCCTTGTTTTTCTAACTTGGTTCAATGAATAATTACTTTGGATCAGGAAACAGCGTTTAGTGCTCTACAAGTGTTCAACGCACAAAGATTATACTTTTTTCAGCTTATCTCTTAGTTATAAACAGATTGTATGAACTAAACAGGCGAAGCGTCACATATCGAATATTTAAAGATCGATTTTGTCTATTTAATAGCATTATACAGCCCGCTGCCCGCTACTAGAGGGACGTGGTCCATGTTCAGAGGTCTGAAATAAATGAAAGGCAGGAAGGGCTGACGGTGACACGGGCTGCAGAAAATTTCAGCGGAATGGAGAGAGACCGCGGGTAACGGAGCCATGCATAAATGCAGCCGGTCTTTCTCCTCTCCGCCGCGGCAGCGGAGATGAACAGCTGATCGGTGCCACTATAGTTAAGGCAGCACGCGCTGCGTCAATTTAGCGCTTAATAAATACATATTTTTCCCCCGAATATAACGAGACTATCGATCGATCTCATTATCCGTGCTTTTCCGAATAGCCTACACATGTTCGGATACAGGCCCATCCCTAGTACGGGTGCAACCGAACATTGTCTGGAGATTTGGTGCTGCTGTCCCGGTTGTTGATATCGGAGGTGGAGCATGGAGGGGTGGAGGCACGGCACGACGAGTAGAACAGAACAGGGAAATACCTGGCGTTTGCTGACAGCTTGATTTTGAGGCTTTGTGTTTCGTGCTGTGCATGTACAACATGCCTCGTATAAATTGCCGGGTACCGGTTTCAGCCAGGCAGAAAAATCCTTGTTGGATAGCCAAATTTTGTTGAATTTACACTTTCCCATGATGCGGGCCGACTGCTAATCATGCTGCTACTGCTACCTGAGCGACGTGCGTCTGCTCTGAGTCACGGCCGCAAACAAATGTTTTGTTGGTTCCGCTCCTTTCTTTATATGTCCATGTTCCGCTCTCGTGATTGCGCGACATTAAACTATTCGGCAATTTATTAAAAAAAAAAAAAAAAATTTACGTATTATTTTTAGATTTGAGACCAGTTACAGTCATAAAATCCTACTTACCATGTGTTAACATTTTTAAGACCTTTGAAAGATGGATTTAAGACTTTTTAATGCTATGTAAGGCCTTATTTTTAGATTTATGAATTTAAGACTTTTTAAGGATCCGCGGGAACCCTGTTTATGTAGTCCAATTAATTTTTTTAAGTTAAAAGTTAAAAAAATAAAGAAAAAAGAAAAAAAGACAAACCTGACGAAGAGAATCTTCTCTTTGGGCTTGGGTTTGTCCTGCTCGGCCTCCGCAGCAAGCTGTTGTGCTTTCTGCTCCAGCATCTTCATGTCATCAATTCCCATTTGGCCAGGAGCCAGATCTGACACTGGAAAAGATGACATCCATGTTTGGTCAAACAGATACAATTGCAAAAATATAGTACATACATTTTTGCACATTTCTGGGATTAAACCTCAGTATTTCGGGCAAATATGCAGCATCATACATCCCCTAAATGGCCTGTGCAGCGAATACAGTTTGTGGTACTTGCCCAGGATGAACTTGTCAGCTTTTACTGGTACCTGTGGAGCTTGTGGTGGCCTTGAGCATCTGAGAGGACATAAAGTTGACCTGGGTGTTGTATGTTGCCTGGACACTGCGTTTGATCCTCAGCATTTCCCTGATAGTGTCCTCATTTCCATGTCGGATCTCAAATTCTTTCCAGGTCTGCCAGAAAGTAGCTGTCACCTGAAAAATCAAGTTCATAAATATATCAAGACAAGTAAATTTTGAACATTTGAAGCAAAATAACAGTCTTCTGGAAATATCTCCAGCTCCGTCATGGTCTTCTTTCAGTCATGAGTTCTGGACCTGACCAAAACACTGAAATACAACGCCAGCCTTAAAGTCAGCGCATCACTTTTCTACAATTGCATTAGAGATTCCAATGCACCACCAAAAGTAGGGGGTGAAATTGGTACAGGAGAAAGACATTGGGGAAAATACAGTGAAATTAAGTCTCATCGAGCTGGCTGTTTAATGTTTCCCTAACTAAAAGTCCAGCACTATGTCTCTTGGGAATAATCTCTTGTGAACACCAGGTGTACGGCAGTAAAAAATCATGGTGTCGACTGGCCATGTTAACAGGATGCAGAACTATTCTGAGACAATGGAAATCAGTCACACCTTCATTCTTTGAAAATTTGATCGAACCGATGTCCAACATACAGCAAACTATGAAAAAGTCACATCCAGACTCGCTCGGCATCAAGACTTATTCCTGAACACATGGACCCCATTCCTGGACTTGATTAACTATAGACAACGACTGAGCGCACACACCATATTTCGAATGGTGATTAATCATGATTAATAATGATTAATCCAGAGCTACCCTGTCAGTGTTTCCCCTACCATTATACAGGCCTGGCGGCCCCGCCAGCCCAACGGGACCCCCCGCCAGGCCAACAGCAGCCTGACAAAAAAAATTAAAAATTCAAATCGTAAAATTTTCAAAATTAATCAAATAATCATTTGCGAGCGTCTGCGCGGCACTGTCGGTCTACCCCTAGTGTGCGCCTGTCTTTACAACCTCTCGTTTGATCATCCCATCAGCTGATCTGTGTGTCTGCACGCGGCGCGATGCACGTGTGCATTCGGTGCGCACTTGTTAAACACGGAAGCCAATGAGCATGACTAGCAAGCAAACGCTGAACTAGTGGCAAAAATAATGCTACTTTATTTTTATGTTTTACATTGAGAAATAGGCTAGATGAAATATAATGGTCGGAATAGGGAATTTGCCTTATGTAGCATACATGTTGATAGGCTAATCATGATGTGTAGCCTATGTTAATTCATTTATTTTCAACAATAAAAAAATAAATAAAATGTTTCAATAGGCTAGGTTCAAGGTGAGGTGATTCAGATTATTCCAGAAATGAGTACTAGACAGGAGCTGTCTATATTAGATCTTAGTGTTTATTGTTTTTTATTGAAATCCACGTGTTTTTCTTGAATAGTTTACATGGCTTGTGTCTCCAAATTATTACAGAAAATTATTATAGGCAGGACATTTGACAGCTGTTTACAGAGCACAGAATTCATCAGATTTCACCTCTCAAAGTGCACCAGATTGATGCATTTAACTTTAAACGGATAAGGTTTTCTTCTGCAGACCCCCCTAGAAGGTCCATTCTCACCCAGCAGGATCTAAAAATCCTGTGAGAAACACCACATGTACAAATGTACTGAATGTGAAAGCATAACCCTATGCCCTCATTTTTAACGGGCTGTCAAAAGCAGACCTGCAAACTCATAGGAGGTGAAAAAGGTGACAAACACCCGTCCCCTCTAGGGGGGTCGGGTGTTTTTCGCTGTCCAAACGATTGGCTATTGTTAAATATCATTCACACAACCAGAGTTCTCCACTATTGCCTCCAATGTCCAGCTGGGTGAAAATAATAGCCAGCTGAGATCCTGACCCTCCTAGGGGGGTCCGGGGGTATGCCCCCCCGGGAGATTTTTTTTAAACTTTTTAAAGTGAAATGCATGAATCTGGTGCACTTTGAGAGGGAAATTAAGAGGCTAAATCTGAGGAATTTTGTGTGAACAAATAATTTGGAGACACTGGGTCGGATGAATTAGAAGCTTCTTGGATTTTCCATTAAAATGTTCATTTAAAATAAAATATTATGCAGGGTCCTCTGGGTTGGGCTTGGTGCTCTTTTTCTTTTATGGGACATATTTCTCTGTAATATAATGAATGCATTTAAATGCAGTGAGAGGAATGAAGCAGAAGAACTCTGTTGTCCAGCTATCTTTTTTTCCACAGACGAGGCTGAAATAGGTTATACAGTGCATGGGCATCTGAGCCCCATTTCCAAATGTTTTTAAATAAACTCAATACACACTGGACGTGAACGTGACGTGATCAGTTAAACTTGGATTACCTCCCAGATGAACTGATTACATTATTGGGCTATTAACTAGGCTATCTAGATCAAAACATTGTATTAATTTTTTTGTATGATATAATAATATGATGTTAACATCAAACACACAAACTAAAAAATAAAAATAAATTGGGGCGGGGGGGGGGGGGGGGGGGGCCTGTCGGTCGGCTCTGATTGTGAGCGCACTGCAGACACTTCATTTCTGCAATGTGCGCTCATTAAACTGTCAGCTTCACTAAGAGTCCTGTGTGGGTCAACAGTGCAGTGTAAACTATGCAGCATAAAGTTATAACATTCGTCTACGACCGTGATGTTAAATCACCTTCACACAAAGTCTTCTCCCCAGCAAAGCAGCGAGTCGATCGCTGTGACGGTGAAAATCACCGGGACCCGGGAGACCCAGTGAGCGAGTGAGACGCCGCTCAGAAAAAACTCTGTGGTTTGATGGATGAAATCAGTCGGGGATATCCTGCCCGTTAACTTTGTCTACGGGAACGGCTTCCGCGATCTTTTTCTATGTCTCGAGTCTAACAGAGAGCCATGTCGGCAAACTGACAGCGCGACTAAATAAAGGGACTGCACAGTGAGCAGCGTCCCTCCGTATAGTTTCTGTTTCAGTAGGCTGTTACATTAACCTCTGAAGCATTGACAGTGTTTAATCAAAGCCTCTAATTTTTTATTATCAAAAGGGCTTCCTTTGATTGAGACTTTTAGCCAATTCTAAAGTCTGAACACACAGCAGCAGCAGTGATGCTTTAGCTTACTGTGCCCGATCTTAACGCTGATTGGACAATACTCATGACGTCTACCAAAGATGTTTTATTGCCAAGATAACGATATTCCCTTGTCTCACACTACGGTAACTCGCCCACACAGTCCAGTCTGGGAAGCGCTGGCCGACTTCTCTGGCAGCTGCCGCTACCCCCCCCCCCCCCCTCCCAAAAACAAAAACTCTTCGGATCTATACGATTCACGTGGGTCATATATTTTGATTCTAAACGGCGATTTTCGCCGAAAAGCGACGAGTTTGCAGGTATGCAAAAGAGGCTCATCCCAAATGGGGTTCGTTTTGGTCAATTTCTTCTAGAAATTTGGTACGCACGCGGCGCGCACTCTTTATGAGCTCTTACCACCGGGCCTAAAAAAAATTATAGGGGAATCACTGCCTGTGATTAATCTGATTAAAAAATGTAATGGTTTGACAGGCCTAATATACACTCACCGGCCACTTTATTAGGTAAAGCGGTTCATTTTCTTGTTAACACATATAACTAATCAGCCAATCACATGTCAGCAACTCAATGCATTTAGGCATGTAAACCTGGACGGGACAACTTATTGAGGTTGAAACCGAGCAACAGAATGGGGAAGAAAGGGGTTTTAAGTGACTTTGAACATGGCAATGTTGAGGGTGCCAAGAGGGCTGGTATGAGTATTTCAGAAACTGCTGATCTACTGGGATTTTCACTATAAACCATCTCCAGGGTTTACAGAGAATGGTCCGAAAAAGAAAAAATATCCAGTGAACGGCATTTGTGTGGACGTAAAATGCCTTGTTGAAGTCAGAGGTCAGTGGAGGATGGGCATACTGGTTCGAGATGATAGAAAGGCACCAGTAACTCAAATAACCACTTGTTACAACCAGGGTATGCAGAATACCATCTCTGAACGCAAAACACGACCAACATTGAAGCAGATGGGCTACAGCAACAGAAGACCCCACCGGGTGCCACTCCTGTCAGCTAAAAACAGGAAAATTAGGCTTCAATTCTCACATGATCCCCAATATTGAACAATAGAAGATTGAAAAATCATGTCTGGTCTGATGAGTCTCGATTTCAGTTGCGACATTCAGATGGCAGGTTCAGAATTTGGCGTAAACAACATGAAAGTATGGATCCATCCTGCCATGCACCATCAACCATGCCATGTTCAAAGTCACCTAAACCTCCTTTCTTCCCCATTCTGATGCTCGGTTTGACTTCAGTACATTGTCTTGACCACGTCTACATGCCTAAATGCATTAAATTGCTGCCAGGTGATTGGCTGATTAGTTTTTTGTTTTAATAAGCCATTGAACAGGTGTACCTAATAAAGTGGCCGGTGAGTGTATATGTTCTCAAAAAGCAGTGTAGTACATGTTGTAACGCAAAATAAAAAGGAGAAGTGATGATTAGATCATCTTTTGTGGAAAAAATGTCATTTTGATCAGAAAGGAGTAATAGCAGGAGGTTGTTAGTCTCACCCTGGGATCACAGATCTGGGAGCAGTAGGAATAGATTGCTCTGGCCCGATCAATCTCACCAAGTTTACTCTCCATGTCAGCAAACCGCAGACACATGTCCCTCGCATGCTCATCAGGAAGGACCTAAGTTAATATAAAAAAAAGGTACAATTTACATTTTACTCATTTTATTAATGAATATAACACAATCATAATGTGTGTTAACAGTAGGGCTGGCCCAAATGCCATTTTTCAGGCTTCGAATATTTGTTGGTTTTTCCGAGCGAATATTCGTTCCAGAAAAACACACCATCAAAAACAACATAAACATTTTTTTAATAATCCCTATATACGCCCTGGAACCGATTTTGACAGTAACTGCATATTTTGTTGAAGATTTACGCGCTCGGAGGTGAAGTAATGGATGCGCTATGACACTTAGTGATGTAATATCCTCCTAAATGAGCAATACTACTACTACTACTACTACTACAATATTACTAACTTTTATATCCAAATATAAAATTATTTGATGACATTATATTGCAGTACTAGCTTCTTGCAAAAAAAATTGTTGAAAAAAAAAATGAAAAAAAAAGAAGCTCCGAATACTAATTTAAGCTCTGAATACTAATTTTCCGAACGAGTATTCGAATAATTTGGGCCAGCCCTAGTTAACAGTATTAAAATTTTTTTAAGCTTTTCAGACATAAGGAAAAATCAGGGCTAGCCTATTTTCAGCAAGAGGAAAATCCTGATAATATATCAAAAGCAACACTTAAAAGCTCTATAGCATCTCTTCAAAACATACCGTGTAATTTTGTTCAAAGATTAGCATTATAATCCAAAGATAATATGAAACAAATAGATCCAAAGATAGTTTTTTTTCTGTCAAGTAAATGTGAATCTATGAAATATGAAAATTGTTCCATTTTCTTTAATATAACAGGTTTAGATGTAGATTTATTGCTTGTCTTTTTCCAGTTAACAGTAATAATGAGCTAATAAAGCAATGAGTTAAGAAAGTGCTACCATTGATGATTATTATCTTCAGTATTGCATTTGCATGTAGCACCTGAAAATGAAATTGATTCTTCAGGGGAAAAAATAAACTTCAATATGAAATGGCATGTTCATCAATTGCTTGACTATCTACCTCAATAGCTTTCTGGTGAATCGCTCTGGTATATGTGACTCCATAAATTTCCGCTGCTCTCTTGATGTAGATATTGAACATGTGATGTCTCTCCTCAGTTCCTACTGCTTGCGTTGCTCTTTCATAGACAGCCATGGCGTGTCGTGCCAATCCATAACCCTCCTCCAATTTGGCATACAAGAGGTAAATAGCTGGAAAGCAAGGCACAGTGGTACATTCGGATTCAGCACATTTCATAAAGAAGAAAAGGTTGAAGCAATGTGGAATATATGCATTTATGTTTCCAATGCAACTCTAACAAAGCAACTCACTCTTTGCAAACTTTGCAGGGCAGCCATCCAGGGCTTGTTCAAATAGATCTCTAGCTCTCTCCAGCTTCTTGCCCCCATAACGATCAATGAACTTCGTGAGGTAAGTGTTCCAGATGTCATAAACATTTGGCCACCTGAAGAGAGCAATACCGCGCTCATAAGCCTGAAAAAGATTGACCATGGCATTGATGAATTGTTTAGATGGGTGGTATGTTAACAAACACTGCAATACATACAGGTGAAACTCGAAAAATTTGAATATCGTGCAAAAGTTCATTTATTTCAGTAATTCAACCTAAATGGTGAAACTAATATATTATATAGACTCATTACATTCAAAGTGAGATATTTCAAGCCTTTATGTTATAATTGTGATTATTATGGCTTACAGTTTATGAAAACCCCAAATTCTAAATCTCAGAAAATTAGAATATTAGATAAAATCAATAAAAAAAGGATTTTAAATACAGAAATGTCGGCCCTCTAGAAAGTATAATCATGCATATGTATTAAGTACTTGGTTTGGGCCCCTTTTGCACGAATTATTGCCTAAATGCGGTGTGGCATGGATGCTATCAGTCTGTGGCACTGCTGAGGTGTTATGGAAGCCCAGGTTGCTTTGATAGTGGCCTTCAGCTCCTCTGTATTGTTGGGTCTGGTGTGTATCATCTTCCTCTTGTCCATAGTTTCTCTATTGGGTTCAGGTCAGGAGAGTTGTCTGGCCAATCAACACAGTAATACCATGGTCAGTCAACCAGTTACCTGTGGTTTTGGCACTGTGGACAGTTGTCAAGTCTTGCTGGAAAAAGTAATTCAGCATCTCCATAAAGCTTGTCAACAGACAGGAAATATGAAGTGCTCTAAAATATCCTGGTAGACCGCTGTGGTGACTTTGGACTTGATAACACAGTGGACCAACACCATCAGATGACATGGTGCCTCAAATCATCCCTGACTGTTGAAACTTGACAGTGGTCTTCAAGCCCCTTGGATTTTGTGCCCCTCCACTCTTCCTCTAGACTGTGGAATCTTGATTTCCAAATGAAACGCAACATTTAATTTGGATCAGTGATGATTTGGGGTGCCATGTCATCTGCTGCTGTTGGTCCACTGTGTTATCAAGTCCAAAGTCACCACAGCCATCTAGCAGAAGATTTTAGAGCACTTCATGCTTCTGTCTGTTGACAAGCTTTATGGAGATGACAATTTGCATTTCCAGCTAGACTTGGCACCTGCCCACAGTACCATAAACCGCTGGTAACTTGTAATGTTGACTGACCATGGTATTACTGTGCATGAATAGCCAGACAACTCTCCTGACCTGAACTCCATAGAGAAACTATGGATTATTGTCAAGAGGAAGATGATACACACCAGACCCAACAATACAGACGAGCTGAAGGCCACTATCAAAGCAACCTGGGCTTCCATAACACCTCAGCAGTGCCACAGGCTGATAGCATCCATGCCACGCCGCATTTAGGCAATAATTCATGCAAAAGGGGCCCAAACCAAGTACTTAGTACATATGCATGATTATACTTTCTAGAGGGCCGACATTTCTGTATTTAAAATCCTTTTTTATTGATTTTATGTAATATTCTAATTTTCTGAGATTTAGAATTTGGGGTTTTTATAAACTGTAAGCCATAATACTCACAATTATAAAAAATAAAGGCTTCACATATCTCACTTTGCACCTATAAAGTTGAATTACTGAAATAAATGAACTTTTGCATGATATTCTAATTTTTCGAGTTTCACCTGTATATTGCTGTTAAAACGATTTATTTAATTAGTGCAATGCTATTACTTTGAAGCTTTCCTCAAAGTAGTTGTGCTCTTCAAGGAACATGGCATAATTGATGATGATCTGTGGTGTGGCAATGCGGAGGTCAATAATGCGGTCATACACTGCTTTCGTAGACTGATTGGGTGAAAAAAAGGAAAAAGGAGACAGAATTAGAGTAAACATATCCAACTCACAGAGATGACTGACAGTTGGGATTTCAAAGACTCGGAGTGGATTAGGATTCAAAAGACCAAAATGAAAAATTGGAGAGATTAACTGAATGTGTACCTACTGCATATCTTTAGCTCATATGGAGTAAGATACACCTGATGTGTAGTCAACATACCTGGAAAGTGCCCAGGCTCTCCTCCAAGTCTGCCAACATAGACCAGACCTTCAAAGACTTGTAGACTCTGTTTTGGACTGGCTCGGATGCATCAAAGTACTCGGCTTTCTTGGATGGGATTGCTGTGGCTTTCTATATTCAAATATTAAAGACAATTATTAAAAGAAACGACTGATAACTATTATATCAATAAAAAATGTATACAAAAATATGAATGTGACCTCAGATTAAAAAAGGGTGCACTTACTAATATTTTACTCTGCTGAAAATTGCCATAAATCATGGGCAAGTACTATACAAGCATGGCTAATATATGCCAGTCATATCTCTGTAGCTTAGACTGCATTATCTCTAAATAGGAAGAGCTGCCCAAAATCGAATTTGTTGTCAATGCTCTAAACTCCTGACGCCATCACTTCCCATTGGGCACTATGCACATGGTTTTGTTTGCCCAAAACACAGAGGAAAATAAGTCTCAACGGTGGAGAGAGCGTTGGGCACAGAAAGCTTTTTTGTTGGTTAGTTAGTAATTAAGCTATTGGCTTTAATGGTTTAATGCCAAACTTCACTAAAACGTTTTAGGATATGCAGCCTCAGTGCTTATCTACTGTGGCAGTGACAAAGTTAGTTAGAAATTCATATTGATAAAGAATAGCATTTTTTGCAAAAGCTATTGTACTTCCTTAGCCTTGCCACTAGATGTTACTAATGGCGCTTTTCCACCGCACATGTAGCTCGACTCGACTCAGCTCAGCTTGGTTTGGTAGAAGCACGGGTCGTTTTCCACCCCAAATAGTACCTCCTGAACGTGGGCGGGGTTGTCGAAAGGGGCTGAAAGTCTACTCCGGAGCAAAGTAGCAAAGCAGAAATTACGAGCAGTTGTTGCACTATTAACTGAACCAACCGCCAAAAACACGGATGAAAAATGTTTAAGAAATACCCCCCTTGTATCTGTTTGCTAAAAGAAGTAGAAGAATATTGCTACGGGCCATTAAAAGGGATGGTTGTTGTCCCGATGTGTGACTCTGCCACACAGTCAGCTGTAGGGATGCGTCACGTACATCCCTATGCACGTAAACACGGGCATGATAAAGTTGACTGTTTAGTGCTTGTTTCAGGATACGTGTTTTCAAATGCAAGCCGTGTCTCAGCCTGAATATTTTATTGAGGTAATCAGTTCAGTCCGAGGCTTGTAATGTAATCGCTCGCTATCATGTCTGTCCCAGCTGGCTACTATTTAGCCTAGCTGCTAGCTGCCCTACATGTCTCCTCTCGTATGATAAGTAACTTCCCCAACAACCAACACTGGGTGAGCTTAGCGAATATATGGAAAAGAAATTCGGATCTGTGATACAAATCAAATGAAAGAGCCAGAGAAGGCTGCACGCGGCGTAAATACACTCAAAAGTCCCAGAGAGTTGGGGAGAATAAACAACAGAATGAAGCCGGTAGTCTCTGGCCACTGATTGGCCAGACAATAGTCTCTGGCCAATCAGTGGCCGGCAGTCTGCCGACGTCACCTTTTAGCATCGGCTCAGCTCGCTTGGAACCTAGAGCGAGGCGATACCAAAAAAGCAGCCGCTACCAGGTACCAGGTACCATGAAATTGTGGTGGAAACGCCAAAAATGCGAGTCGAGTCGAGCTGATACCATGCGGTGGAAAAGCGCCATAAGCATCTAGTGTAGATTGTGCAACTATTTTACTTGAATGCCTGCAGATGAGATACAACTGTCTCACCCTCAGTATGCGCAGTGCCTGTTCATAGTTCTCATGGCGCAGCTCCATCTCTCCATATTCACACCACACAGCAGAAAGGTCATCCACCTGCTTGTAGTTCACCTTGGTGGCCTTCTCAAAAATGGTCCTGGCCTGAGTGACAGTCAATAAATGTAAGACATAACAATAGAAAACATCTCTGATCTGAATGACCAGAATCCATGTGAAAGGACATCAATCACTTACATCATCTAGCTGGCCATTTTCCTCATAGAATTTAGCAAAGGAAACCCAGAGAGAGTGAGGCTTCCCTGTGGCCTTCATCGGATCTACAGTCTGTACTGCCTCAGTGTATGTGTTGATGATCTGCAGAAGATAATGCATTCATTGGTAAGGTAAAATAGAAAGGCAGGCTTACCAGTCAGTGCTTTGTTAAATGTTTCACTACTTTAGATGTTACGGTCAAAAGAAAGTTAAAGGCCTCAAACTCACCTGCCGTGGATTGCCATCATACAGTTTTACCCTCTTGTGCCACTCATGGACATTGTGAGGATTCTGTCGCAGTAGAACACTGTTCAACAGGAGGGGCCGCCGGGCTATCAGCTGCTCAAAGCGAGCCAGTCTGAGCTCCAGATCTATGTCATCTGGGAGAAGAAAAAAAGAGTAAAGCATGCATGCCAGGAGAACAAGAATGGAGTGTTGTCAATATAAATCAATCCACACACACCATCGTCATCTTGCCCCATCTCTGCAGTGGTTTCCATCTTTGCTGCGATCATGCTCTCTTCAAACTGGGCATAACTATCAAACACTTGTGTGAAATCCCTTACTGTTACCACTGTGAGGATAGCCTCCTCATAGACATCACGAGCCTGACAAAGCAAAGACACATTCATTATTACTCAGGCCAACACACAGTAAAATAATTGTTAAGCAATTGAACCATTTTTAGCTTAGGGATATATTTGGGGCCCAATTTCCACTGGGGAGATGACTTTCAAATTTGTTTATTATTTTTTTTTAACCGCAAGCTGTCATGGGCACGGAGCAGCAGCACACAGACAGTTGCCTCTGTGCGCAGGTGAGTGCGTTACCTCCCGTTGCTGACACCTTCATCAGTTTGCAGACTGACGTTAAGCTTACGTTTTCAGGTTCCTTAGCATTGGGTTTAAATTTAAAATATAACCAAATAGGGGCGTTTGCTTTTCAAAATCCTCCACCATCGTCAGGTTGGTAAACTCTCCTCTCGTTAAAGAGCACCTATTATGGTTTTTCAACTTTTATGACCTATAAAGGTTGTTATAATGATTTATAATCATGTTTAACCATACTAAAGTGTCAAATAATGACTTACATGCATGAAGACGTATTCCCTGCTGACCGTCTGGGGTGGCTGTGCAGAGCGCTAAACACTAGGGCAGCCGGTCGCGATTAAATTGTTCAAATTTCCAGGATTTATCTACGTAGATCAATCCGGATTTTCCATGTATGGAATGCTGCAACGTGCTCAGGCACACTCCGGCCATGCCCCCACCTGCCTGCTCAAATCTGCCCAAGCGCCGCTGAAAGTCTTCCGGAAGGTAACTAATCACAACGGAGTGGGGTTGGCAGGAGGGGGGCGAGGGGGCGGAGAAGGATGAGAGGAAGAGTTTCCCTAAAATCTACATAGTTTTTTGTGCTGCGATTCGGGTTGCTCTATAGCGATAGGTTGCTCTATAGGAGTCATTAATGAGAAATTAAGACCAGAAAAGTAGTATAATAGGAGATCTTTAAAGTCACTCAACTCGGCGCTGCATGGAGCAGACACTTTATATGCAGCATATAACAAATGAAGCTAGTTGGAGGGCACAAACCTTCTCAAAGTGACCACTCCTGATGTAATAGTCAGCTAAAGAGCACCAGAGTTTCCCAAGTTGGTCTGTGAAGCGGGTGAGGCCTCCTCGGATGATGGCCCCTACATTCAGAGAGGTCACCTTATCAGGGTTCTGGGAGATCAGGTCGCATAGTTCATGCCACAGCTGCCCAAGAAACAAGATTGATCAATTTTCCTTCTGAGCTTAAAAATAAAAACAGGCACAGGGAGGTGCTTGGGTTGAGAATACAATCTTACTTGATAGTTAGACTTGCCCTCTTTGGACACAAAGCTTTCGTCATTGACAACAGCTGCTAGTCGCACAGCTGCTTCATCCAAGCGGCCAACAGAATGTAAGTAGTCTATGTATTCCTCTGCATTCTCTGGAGAAAGCTACATTGTACAAAGAGTGGGCAGAGGACATTTTCATTCACAGAAAAAACAAAAAGTCACTAAAATTCAACATCAATTTCAATAGTAAATACACATAAAAATTCTAATCCTATTTTGTGGGATCATTTTTTTTATAAGAAATGTCTTTCACTTTCTAATCAACATTAGAGCTCTAAACGGAATGCTGATCGTCTTGATGATTGATAAAACATCCTCAAGACTAAACCCGCATAGAAAATAGCCTTTGACTTGGCTTAGGATCTTCAGACATTTACAGAACTTGAGAACTTCATACTTTGACCTACTAATACGCAGTATCATCACATACATTTTCCATAAATTGTCTCTGAAAGTGCCCAATTACAACTATCAGCTTAATCGTGAACCTTCTTAAGTTACATTCTAAATGACAGCTTATGTATGGAATTGGTTTTGCACTATGTTCTCACCTTAAGGTACCTGCGGTACACCCGGATGGCTGTCTCGGGCAGAGGCAAATTTCGTACAAAGCGGAGATACAGAGGCCAGATTCGTGGGTGCTGGGTAACAGGAAGAGCTCTGAGTGCACGGTCAAATGTTTGCCGACTTCTTGTGATCTTGCACTGAGACACAAGGAACTGGCAGTAATCAAGCCATATTCTAGGCATCTAGTAAAAGGAAAGACAGATGGTTAGTTTTGAGAACCCCCCCCCCCCCCCCCACACACACACACACACACACAGCACAATCTAATGTTATTGTGTAATGTGTACTGTAGTTCACTACGGAGATTTGTGTGAAGTATTACCTTATGCATGAAAACCAGGGCCCTTTCATGGCAATTATTGACCTCTTCATGGGCTGGTTCAGTTATACATTTTCCTTTGACTTGTTTCCGCCTTTCTCTCAGATAATTGTACCACAACTTATAGCTATAAAAAAGAAAGAAAGAAAAAGAAAAGGTTTGAGCATAAGCAAATAATAGTTTTCCCTCTTGACATCATCGTAATTCAAGTTAAATTAGCCTACTTATGCAAATGTTTAATGTTGAACAACGCACAACAGTGATAGGATAGTTATATATTAACCAGTGACTGCGCATGAAATATATCCCATATTTATGTCAAAACCAATATATTCGTGCATGTACTAATGTGGTTCCTATCTGTGGACTTGCACGTAACAACTTTGTTAAAACTTGTTTGTAACGTTCCACGGTGATGTTAGTTACCTGCCAGGCAACTCTTTCAGAGCCCGCTCATAGATCATGTTGAGGGTGGATTTGGACCCGTTCTGTTTGAATTCGATGTATCGCATCCAGCACTTGACTGAGTAGGGATTCCTGATAATCTCCTCTTCATAAGGAAGATCATCGTCCTCCTAAGAAAGAAAGATATCACAGAACATGCCACTTCAAGTTTAACTAAAATGTGTAAAATGTACGTTAGCTAAAGCTAACATTAGCGCGATGGAAGAAACGTCACTATTACGTTACCTAGATTTTCTTTTTCATAGATTGGAAATTAACATGAATCAATGATCAGTTACTATTGTGAGTTAAGAACGCAAATACTTGAACCACGCATGTTTGACAACAAATAATAATAATTCCTAGTTAACGATAGGCAACAAGCTAAATTCAGCACTGTTTAACACATAGCCAAGCTAGCACTTTTATACACGTTAGCAAGTACTCAACAAACTAATTTTAATAAAAGGTATGGTGTAGCTTACAAACATAACATCAGTTTTCCCGTTTAGCGAAGGCATTTTTTGCGAGAGCGAATGACCGTTCGAGCTTAAAAAACAAACAAACAAAAGTAATGCTAACTGCAGCTAACACAAGCTTGCAGAATTCTCAAGGCGTGTGGTCTTTAACTTCCGGTGTGGTCTTCTTCTTCTTCTTTTGCTTTATTGGCGGGTTGCAACCATAGCTTTCTTGGTGCATACCGCCACCAACTGTACAGGAGTATGTAACAACCGTATTTATGTTTTCCAATGGTCAAGTAATGCGAATAATGCTGGGCTTACACTAGACTAGGACTTTTAAAAGACTTTGTTTCAGGCCGTGACATCAAAACGAGAAACTCCGTAAGGATTGCATTCAAGCACTCCGCGGTCCCATTCGTGTAACTCACCGAAGGAGGTGCACGTCTCACAAAAAAAAAAAAAAAAAACATGAAAAAAGAATACAAATATTTTATTTTTATTTGTATTCTATGTGTGAACCTAACAGAAAGCGTGAATACACTTACCGGTTGCTCCCTGAGGTCCATTATCCTGCAGGTCTCTATACAGGTAAGGGGACATGGTCCTAACCATGGACAACAACCGCTTCGTTTTCCAGGCAATAGTGGACCACGGCACGCATCATGGTGATGTTATTTTGAATGTCCTGCCACTTAGACAATGTTACCTCGAAGTTCGGATCGTTTCCCACTAGAGAGAGAGTGTGTGTCAGTGTGGGTATGAGCGTGTGCGTGCACGCTTGTGCGTGCGCGTGTGGATTTCTGGGTTTCAGGGGGAGCACAAGGGTTTAGAGCTCTCCCCCACTTTCACGTCATTCCTCGTTCTGGCATTGACTTAAAGTTGTCTCTTTATGCTGACGACCTTCTTTTGTATATATCGGACTCCCTGACTACTATTCCGCCAATGTTATCATTGCTGGAGAGATTTGGTTCTTTCTCAGGCTATAAAGTTAATCTACTTAAAAGTGAATGCTATCCTATAAACACCCTAGCTTTACAACTCAAACAGTCCGATATTTCTTTTAAGCTCAGCCCCTCAGGGTCTAAAAATTTAGGGATTGATGTGACCCGCACCTTGCCTTCTCTCTATTCTGCCAATTATGTCCCTTTGGTTACCCAGCTCGGACTAGATTTCAAGAGGTGGAATTCTCTTCCTCTGTCATTGATAGGTAGGATTAATGTGGTAAAAAATGAATGTCTTGCCAATATTTCTTTTTCTTTTTCAGTGCACTCCTTTATTTTTGCCTAAAAAGTTTTTTAAGTCATTGGATGAGACTGTTACTTCCTTCTTGTGCAGAGGTAAGACTCCCAGGGTAAGAAAGTCACTACTGTAAGAATTCACATCTGACGGTGGTCTCGCCTTACCAAATTTTCTTCTATATTATTGGTCAGCACAAATACATAAATTAATTTATTGGCTTCAATCTCCCAAACTATATGGTGTAAGCTTGAGACCCAGTCGTGTTTCTCCTCTACACTACCGGCTTTACTCACATCTTCATTGCCCATTAACCCTTCTAGTTTTACTAAGAATCCTATTATGCTATCTACACTGAGGATTTGGTTCCAATTTAGGCGCCATTTTCTTCTGCATCCACTCTGATGCCCATAGTGAACAATCATCTATTTCCCCCATCTGTTGGGAATATCTCCTACATTTTATGGCAAAATCGAGGCATCAAAGTTTTCAGAGACCTTTATAAAGACGGCACTTTTGCTACTTTTTCAGACTTGTCTAAAGATTTAAATTTACCTACATCCCATTTATTTATGTACTTTCAAATTAGGCATTGTGCCTCCTCTCTTTTTTCATGTTATCCCTCCCTCTCTATTAACCAGCCATGGGAAGACCTTCTGATCTTAAAACTCCAACAGAAATCACTAATATCTAAGATTTATGACAAACTCATGGCTCTGGAAAACAATTCGGCTGTCAAAAGCAAAAGTGCTTGGGAGAGTGAATTTAGGATAAATCTGACAGATCAATGGTGGGATAAGGCTGTGCATAGTATACAGTACGCTCATCTTCTCCTTGTGCCAGGCTGCAGGCTTAAAGTATTACATAGAGTCCATTTCACCAAAGCAAAACTATCTGAAATGTATCCAAATGTTGTGGACCAATGTGACCGATGCCATGCCTCCTCATGTAACCTGAGTCATATGTTTTTTTTATTGTCCCAGACTTCACAGATTCTGGAATGACTTTTTTATAATCATGACAAAAGTTCTAGGAACCCAAATTAAAACAGACCCTTTCATTGCAATATTCGGAACCCCATCTAATCAACCCCATATTACACCCTTACAATCAGAAACATTAGCCTTCACTTCCGTTCTGGCAAGACGCCGTATTTTACTTATGTGGAAATCCCCTAATCCCCCATCAATTCAAATCTGGCTCAAAGATGTTATGTTTTTTTTTTAATTCGAAAAGATAAAATTCACAGTGAGGGGCTTTGCTGGTAAATTTGCTAGGAAATGGGACTCTTTCATAGCTCATTTTAATTCTTTGTCTGCCTTAGCCCAGGACTCACCCCCCCCCCAGGGCTGTACGCTTATTTTTTTTTGGGTGCTAGCACTGGTGCTAGCATGCAAAAAAATCAGTACCACAAAAATAAATTTGGTAGCACACAAAGTATGATCGAAAACTTGCATAGCCTTAATCCTTGCATTTCGCTCTAATTACCTTTGATCATGTTATCTTGGTCTCATTTAAGATTCTCAATTAATATTATATCCTAGTGTGTGCAGTAATAATTGTGGGAAAGTTAATAGGGGTGCACTGAACTTAGACAAAATAATCTAACCTGCCAATTGCAATTTTTTGATGATTCAGAATTATTTCTCCCCATAAAAATATAAAAATAATATCTATATCTATATATTTTTTGTATACACATATATACGGTGGCGCTGAGCATTCACCAAATAAAAAAAAGTTTCACTGCAGGATCTCGTAATTACGAGATAATATCTCGTAATTACGAGATAATTATCTGGTAATTACGAGATAAGGATCTCGTAATTACGAGATAAAGATCTCGTAATTACGAGATAAGGATCTCGTAATTACGAGATAAGGATCGCCCTCTCATTCATCAATAACGATGTCTGTGTGTGTGTATTTGTGTGCAGACGAGGTGAACCTAGCCATAGGAAAACGTAGGCAATAGCCTTAGTTTCCGGACTACAATGGGCCCCATAATCAATAAACTTATTTTAAATATTTGTTTAGGCTACTGTTCATTCATTAATCAGCGATCGCATCGGGTAGGCTACTGTGGGACACACTTTCGGCTTTACGCCCGTGATCAGCTGCTGAGGTCCGACTGGGCTTTTCTCCTGAATAGTCCCAGTGACTGCATATCTGCACAAAGTTGACATGGCTATACTCATTGTCATGCCCTCCTTGTAGAAAGTTCTTATGTGTTTGTATGAGTCATGGATTACACCGAGTTTAACGACTGCATTTAATCAAAGCATTCAATAAAACTGCGTTCCGATACAGTAACAAACAGGAGGTAAAAGTGAACTAGCCCACCGGGCATTCTGATTGGATGAGGCAACACAGTACGGTGGCTCCGGTGGCTCATAATGAACAAACTGCATATACAAAGTGAAAGTGTGTCCCTCATTTCCCAATGCGATCGCTGATTAATGAATGAACAGTAAACAAATATTTAAAATAATTGTATTGATTATGGGGCCCATTGTAGTCCGGAAACCAAGGCTATTGCCTACGTTTTCCTATGGCTAGGTTCACCTCGTCTGCACACAACACACACACACACACACACACACACACACACACACACACACACACACACACACACACACACACACACACACACACACACACACACACACATCGTTATTGATGAATGAGAGGGTGATCCTTATCTCGTAATTACGAGATCCTTATCTCGTAATTACGAGATCTTTATCTCGTAATTACGAGATACTTATCTCGTAATTACGAGATACTTATCTCGTAATTACGAGATCCTTATCTCGTAATTACGAGATATTATCTCGTAATTACGAGATCCTGCTCTGAAACTTTTTTTTATTTGGTGAATGCTCAGCGCCACCGTACATATATTATTATATTAATAATAATAAAAAAATGTGGACTGCACTGTATAGCCCTGCCTCCCCCCCCCCCCACACACACACACACTTTTTCCTTTCTTTTTTCTTTTAACTGTTTTTCTTTTCTTTTCTTTTTTATTTTTTGTGCACATTTTTATGAGAAAGTTTATTGTTTTTTTTCGTGTGATATATTTTGATTTCAATCAAGCCCGGAGACAGTTGTTCTTTGTTTGTGTTCTTTTTGTTGTAAAAAAAAAAATTGAAAACCCAATAAATAAATGAAACAAAAAAAATATATAGAAAGGCAGTTGACTCTGGTCGACGGAGTGGTAATGGACGTGTCGTTTTAATTTTTTTCGAGCTGTGCGAGGAGTTGTGGGGTGGTTCGCCTGCAACACGCTCCATAGCGTCTGGCATTGAAAGGGCCGATCTTCAGGTCAGCTCGGACAACACATCGGCTTCCAGCACTCGGTGCTCATCACCCACTTCATAGTCTCCTTTGTCTTCTCCATCGACCTCAAATGCCGAGGCTGTTGACTGCAGTTTACCACAGGTAGAAGTGAGGATGCGAAGACTTTTGCTCCAAGTAAGTTTGTTCATTACTGTTTAGCATCACGTATTTTAGGTATTTTTTTATACTGTATGCTAACGCTGGTGCTTTCATGCATGTCTTAAGGTGCGAACACACCAAACGCGTTGGGTGCGGTGGCGGCGTTGGAAAATCCTATTTTTGCATAGGGAACCATTGGTTTAGGTGCGATGATTCGTTAGCCGCGGTAAAGCGGTGCTTTGGGCGCGGTAGCCGCGTTACCAAAGCGTCACCGCACCATCGCACCAATGCGCGAGTTCCAAAAATTGAACTTTTAACGCTCCATCGCGTGACGTTTAGCCGCGTTGGCCAATCAGCGGTGAGCTTGACCCAACGTCATGGACATCGGCACGATGGGAGGACAACACAGAGGCTGAGAAACACCGAGTAGAAAATGTATTTGGGGCTGGCTGGTGATATGAAGCCGCTCGGGGTTGGGTTAGAAGACGTGGGGAAAGTGAGCCAGGAGAATGGGCTTCCTGGTTAATTCAGTGAATATGTGCGGCTGTGCTTTAGCCGATAAACCAAGTTAGCACCGGTCGGATAGCGTTAGTTAACTCACCCGGTTGTGTGCAGCGCCGTCGTATAGGGGGGGTAAGTTATGACGATTATAAGGGCCTACAGCCCGCAAGGGCCCACACAAACCCCCCAGTAGCCTCTATGACAAAATTATTATGCATACACTGAACTATTATATATTCATACGAATGAAACCTAATCAAAACAAAGCCACAAGTCATACAATATTCTAATTTCAATAACCCCCCTAGCCCCTTCTTAAAAAATGGTTTGGTCCATCCGCAGAGACCCTCGCGTCTCTGAAGAATCTGCCAGCTCCTCGCTGCGCTGTCTGTCTGTGTGTCTCGGACGAGCGTTTCGGTAAAATACGCTAATAACGTTCGGACTAGAATTGACGTGAATTAGTGGCTGGTTGTTACTGCAAGTAAGTGAAATAAAACATAAGTTATAAAGCCCAACATTGTGATACTTTAATATGTTCTGTCGGTCCAGAGACCGCAAGCTCAGCAGTTAACTAGCTAAACAAATTAAGCTGTCTGTCTTCTAATCGTTCAGCTTAGTTTGCCACAAATCATAAAATAATGCATATAGCGCTGCTGACTGAGACTAGTGTTGCTTTAAATATTGCAGCCGTAAAGGATTATGGGATACCACTATCTCCTTTCCTTTCGTAAAGGTTGGTCAGGAGTAACCTATGCTAAAGGACGGTTAAAGGATGCATCGAGGCACCTTTCCGACGCACTTTTAGAATTCAAACCACCTTTCGTCAGGTACTTCCGGGTCATCTCGTTAGGAAAATAAATTTCCTATGCAAAAAAGAGAATCCATAGAGGCCCTACTCTCAGAACCTGGTAGACTTAACCTGTGAACTACAAGAAAAACAGGAAACACTGTTACCTGTGTACTGTATGTGTTTTAGTTTTGTGCATTTGGGAGTAATTTAAAGCTCACATATTATGCACTTTGCTGTCAATTTCATATGGTCTACTCTAAGTAGTCCCTAATACTTATTTTTTTAGATGTTTGCTGAAAAACCCGTTCAGATCATTTATTGTAGCAAGCCTCTATACCAGGGGTGTCCAAACTTTTTTCACTGAGGGCCACATACAGAAAAATCTACGAAGGGCCGGGCCACTTTGCAAAAATAACACATTTATCAGGACATGTAGCTGTTCTGATGTTTAGTTTCATAGTGTCTTTGTAAATTGTAATCCTTCTTCATGGCAACACTTTCCTTGCACATTAAACAGACACATTTCTCCTCTTGTTTATATGCCATTGATACACCCAGTGTTTTCTGCCTTTGCGTCCAATGTCCAGCAGGGTGAAAATAGTATCCAGCCGAGGTTCCGACCCTCCTAGGTGGGTCCGGGGGTATGCCCCCCTGGGAGATTTTTTAAAGTTTTTAA
This sequence comes from Ammodytes marinus, assembly GCF_949987685.1. Lineage (NCBI taxonomy): Eukaryota > Metazoa > Chordata > Actinopteri > Uranoscopiformes > Ammodytidae > Ammodytes > Ammodytes marinus. Next base: position 28,761,602 of record NC_137220.1, on the reverse strand, counting down.
AGTGAAATGCATGAATCTGGTAGCCTGGCATTCCCAGACCTGCCACTAGGCGCTGGCAAATTAAATTTGCTGCGCGTGTTGGTCTGGAGACGCTCCGTTGAAGCTTATCAAGACTACCAGAAATCTGGTATAACGTTTCAATTGGTTCTATCTAATATGGGCGCGCCAGAGCCCTTTATATGGTGCTCTGGGGAGGACGTAACCGGATGACGACAGTGACGTGCATGCGACGTCGAAGCTGTGATAGTAAACATCAAAGATGGCTGCGGATATGTTGTGTGAGTTTGAGACTGCTTTGGCCTCGACCCTTAACGAATTGGAAGACGGGACTCATAGCTTTCACTAGCAAGTAAGTGGAATGTTCTGTTTTGCCGACCGACAACGGCAAACGTTTAATTGAACAGTTTAACAGCTGTTCGCTAAACGAACGGGGCTTACGTCACTTGTGCATCGCTCTGATTGGTTGTAGTGCTATCCAACTGCGTGCAGTGGCATTTGAAATGCACGAGTAGGAGCCGCCCCTAGAGTTGGAAATTACTATTGATCGTCGCCAGACCCTCTATCGTTCAAGATATCAGGGTCAGGATTTCCAGGCTATGAATCTGGTGCACTTTGAGAGGGAAATTAAGAGGCTAAATCTGAAGAATTTTTATGAAAAAAAATGGAGACACTGTGTCAGATGAATTAGAAGCTATTGGAGAAGGACACATAGATTTTCCATATTAATATTAATTTAAAATAAAATATTATGCAGGGTCCTCTGGGATGGGCTTGTTGCTCTTTTTCTTTTATCTGTAATATAATGAGTGCATTTAAATTATTTAAAAATTAAAAGCACCATATTACATTATATTTTTAAAATGTGCCACGGGCCAATCAATCAGTGTTTGACACCCCTGCACTAGTGGGTTACTAAGAAATGCAAAAAAATAAAAAATAAAAATTATTATAATTTTTTTTTTGAAAGGGCCATATTACATTATATTTTTAAAATCGGCCGCGGGCCAATAAAAAGCGGGCCGCGGGCCGCAGTTGGCCCGCGGGCCGTAGTTTGGACACCCCTGCTCTATACCCTGATTGTCCTCTGGTCTCAGGATGACCTATATTTGTGCGATCTGGCTAGCCCCTCCCACCTCTCTGCCGGGCTTTCTGGGGGGGAAGCATGGACATATAAAGAAAATATGGGGATGTGGCTGTGCCGACTATTACTATTACGTAATAGTCGGCGAGAATTCTGACTGGAGTATATTGGGGGGGAGGGGTGGGGGTTTCAGAAAGGGGGAGAGTGAGAAAAGGAGAGATTGTTATTTTCTTTGATATTTTGGCAGTCTCTAGGCACACCGTGGACCCATGGATATGTTAGAACACATTTAAAAAGTGCATTTAGCATAATATGTGACCTTTAACAGTATTTTGTTTTGTTGTAAAATCAATCAGCCTGTATTTACATTGTTCTTCCTTACAGGATTAAGATAGGGACAGACCATTCAACAAGAGGCAGAATAATCCTCTAGTAGGCCTTTCACACCGCCGCAAAATCGGCGCTAGTTCTGGGCTTGTTCGGAGTTAGAGCCAGTGTTTTGGTTTCACACCGCCAGAGAGCCTGCTCCGGGCCGTAAAAACCGGGGGAACTCATACCCCAGGATTGAGCTGGGCTTGATAAGAACTGCTTGCGCCAGCGGCTGGGGGAGGGATTATCCTGACCAACCAGAGCAACTCAAACCTCATGCCCGCCATATTTAAAAACACCGCTACTACGAGACGTAAACATAACATAATTACCGAACGTAGCGATCAAATTGACCGGCGAGAATACGCTGTATGGGTCCTGTTTGCTTAAGAAAGCAAAGCGAGAGCCAACACGTGTAAAAATAAGACGTATTCGCCGCTGTTGTTGTGCTTAAAGCTAGCGGTAGCTTTAGCGTTAGCCACAAGAGCAGCGGCGTCGGGTGACGTACACACACGTTTACAGTGACGTCATGACGTTGCTCTCTTGCCGGCTCCATGGCTGTCTCCGGTCGATGTGAAACCAACCGGTTCATAACTGGGATAAGGCTGTAACCAGTTTTGAACTGACCCCAACACCAGCCTGGAACTGACTCTTGGTTCATTTTGGTGTGAAAGGCCTATAAGGCAGGGGTGGCCAACCCGCGGCTCGCGAGCCGCATGCGGCTCTTTGCCCAGCTTCGTGCGGCTCTTCAATTCATATCAAATTATGTGATCATAATTTTTTTTTTTTTTTTTTTCTTATACTTTTTTTTTGTGTGGGCCTATGTGTGTGCATGTTCGCAAACGTTTCATGCGGCTCTTACGTTCGTTTTACATGTCTATTATTTCATTTTTTATTTTATTAATGTGTTGGCCCTATGTGTATGCCTGTTCGCAAATGTTTAATTGAGGACGCAACATAACGTTCGCAAACGTTTGGTGCGGACGCAACATAAAACTGCCCGCTCAGCTTGGAGGGAGGTTTTCCGTGAGTAAACTATTTGTGTCAAGTTCGCTCCGAAACAGAGTGGGAGAGTTCATATTTTTTGTTGAACGTTATGGCAGGCCATTCTGCCTTATATGCCAGGTGTACTGTGGTTCTGAGTCCAGTCCTGTCATTATCACAGGGGCGGCCTTAACGATCTGGGGGCCCGTTTCAAGTCCTAGTGTGGGGCCCCCTGTTTTTTTTTTTTTTTTTTTTTTTTTTTAATAAATAATGCTTGTGCATGCATGTGCAAGCTCCCCGCGAAAATAAAAACGCCCCCCCCCCCTGAAATCTTACTGGCCACCCCAGTGCCCCCCCCCCCAGTTCAAATGTTATTTTTTATTTTCATTTTATTTTTTTAATTACATTTTTTTCCTGATATGTATCCTAGTTCAGAGATGATATGTATTTTGTTTTCTTTCTTAACTTTTTTTGATAGGTAGTTGCCAAGTTCATCACACAAACACTCCAATCCACTGATATGAGATCAGTTTGCAATTTTCAATTACTAAATTAATGGTAGGACTGTGGCCACTAGAACTGGTCTCTGGTCAGCAAAGGTCTTGAAAACAGCATAAGTGTGCTTGTGACATGTGTGCCACCCATGCATGTGTATAGGCACGTGTCCCAGCAGATTTTTGAAATCTGAATAAAAAAATTAAAGTTTGTAGTTAGTGAGTGTAACATGTTCTTAGCAAGGGCAGACTTTCATAAATAAAGGTTTATTTTTTAGCAAGATATTTGGTCAAAAGCTAGTGGTCATCCGTCCCTCTGTGCAGTTGTTAGGCATCTGGCTGCTAGCAAGTTATGTTGTCTTGCTAATTTTACTATTCATCTGAGCTGAAATAAATATTGACTTTTTCCTTTATTATCTTCGCCAGAATGCACCAGAATGCTTAGATTACATGTTAAAAACACAAAAAAAATCTTCTGGGGGGGGGATGCCCCCAGACCCCCCTTCAGGGGTTTAGTTTTCTGACAAACATTACAATGGATACTAACTATAAATCATCTTTGAATTGGTTGTACAGCATATCACATGCTATTCATTCAGGGGTGCGATGGCCACCCCACTCTAACTCTTTGGCCCACCTTGGCCACCCCCAGTCAAAATTTCCTGGAATCGCCACTGTGTGTACCCGTGTGTATGATGTGGCTCTTTGCAGTAACACAGTAAAAAATGTGGCAGTTTTTCAGGTTAGAGGCCAGTGTAAAAGCAGCATCGCCATCACCCATTGGCAGTACGATGATTGGATATTCAAGTGTGGAGCTCATGTGCATATTCCAATTCATTTAAAAAGAAACTTGTAATACAAAATGTTTTACTTTTCAAGTATACTTTTACTATGTAAAGTTTTATTGTGGTAGGAGTAAAGGAAAAAATTAAGCCTATTTGGGTTTATTTTGGGCGTGTACGATTAGTGTATAGCTCATTTGCATATTAAAATACATTTTCAAAGAAACTTGTAATACAAAACATTTAAATTTTCATGGATACTTTCATTGTGTAAAGTTTCATTTTGATAGGACTAAAGGAAAAAAATAGCCCCATTGGGATTTATTGGTGTCTCGCCTTATTGGCACACATCTCGGATTGATGAGAATTAAACATATTTCCCCTACTAGGATTTCTTAGGACTTTTAGTATGTTGTTCTGGACACCTCATAGAAATTATCTGAGCTGAAAAAAATTCTTTTACAATTTATTCTATGAAAAACACTATTTTGCCTGGACTAAACGGCCCCGAAAGCAGGAGTCAGTCTGAAAACAGATGATCACGGCTAGTTATGATCACTTTTAAATCAAAAAGCAACATTATGAAATAGAGGCATCTCTGCCTCTCTCTGTCTATCTGTCTGCCGGTCTTTACTGTCACTCTCCAACAGCAGTCCGGCCACTGAAGTCGTCGGGGCCATTTCTTCTCATCATTTATCCACTCAACTGCCCGCAACGCGTATGGGTCATTAAGACGTTTCCTGTTCAATAGTGTTAATGTTTCCGCATAACCAATGTTATCACTCGCTGATAAACTGTTTTAGTAAGCTGACAACATCGCTATTTAACACCATGGACCTATAAAGAAACACCGCAACTGCAATACAACCAAACGGGTAACCGTGGCAACCAGCCAAACAATTTTTCTTTCTGCAGCTATGCAGCACGCGCATCCGCCGTGTTGATAAACAGATAAGGGGTCTATAAGGTAGGCTACACACAAAAGAGTAGTTACTCTTCCAAAAAGAGTAGTTACTCTTTTAAAAAGTTACTCTTTTAAAAAGAGTAACCACTAGAGTTTGTTCAGGTACAGAGTGAAGTGGATGATAATGTACAAGTAGCAAGAAATGCTGAGGAGAAAGCCAAAAAGGCTATCACTGATGTGAGTTTACATCCATAATGATCTTGTTATGTTTTTGATCTACTTGCGCTTATGTTGTTGTTTTTTTTTATTATTATCATGAATAAATTTGAGAATAATTCCAGGCTGCCATGATGTCTGAGGAGCTGAAGAAGGAGCAGGACGCCAGTGCTCACTTGGAGAGAATGAAGAAGAACCTGGAGGTCACAGTCAAGGACCTGCAGCACCGCCTGGATGAGGCTAAGAACCTCGCCATGAAGGCTGGCAGGAAGCAGCTGCAGAAACTACAGTAGTCAGATTGATTAAAATTAAAATTACACTTTAATTGCACAAAATAAACATAGCATTTCTTCTCTGCACTCAAACTTTGACATTTATCATCACATTAAAGGTGAGCTGGAAGCTGAAGTTGAAGGCGAGCAGAGACGTGGAGCTGATGCTATTAAAGGAGTCCGCAAATAGGAGAGGAGAGATGACATATCAGGTAAATAAAATTTTACAAAAAAACTAAAATTCTTATGCAATTATAAGAGGGTAAGTCAGAATCAACAGAAGGGTAAAGAATAAGTCAATCAAGCATAGCACTAATAAGTCAGCATACATTAACACACCCATGTGGGTGCACCATGCATCTCCATCTCGACTAAATACATCATTAGAATACTGCTTAAACTTAAATGCGTAAATTATCAATTAAAACCCTCTGTGCAGGTCAAAACACCACCACACATGAGGCAGAAGTGATATTTGAGTCGGTTTACCTTTGTGTGACGGTGACCATAATTTCATTTTTAATGAAAATGTTGCATAGTCAACTCAATGCTTTAACTCAATGCTTACTGAATGTAATTGCCCTCATACTTATAATACACCTCTTTCGTTCAGGGTAGTGACTCTACTGTATGAGGTGCAAGATCCAGCAGAGACATTTAGACACAGTTCATATAATATGAAGAATTTTCGTCTGTAAAAAACTGTTCCATTTTCTTCGTAGGCCTACTTGTTATATTCAACCTTGAATAACCAAGTTAGCTTAGATTCGTGATTAACAGATTCGTGAAATTGTAATACAACACTAGGCCTATATGTCAACATGAAGACCAAACTGACAAGTTTTTGCCTATATTATTGCTGCAATACGGTTATGATAACATGTTTCTCCTTTTTTTCATCATGATGTATTGAATTGTATTGAATATTATTGTTCCCAATGTTGAAGTATTAAATAGCAATGTAAAATGTCATCCATATCACATTAGTCTCACACAGCCAGACCAAGCTACAGCTGGTAGTATGGTCTGGAACCATGCTGTACTGTAGGTCTACACCACATCCAAGTTCACTGGAACATCAGGGGAAGATGAGGGCGATGAAATTATGAATAAACTGTTTGGGACGTGACAGGTGAAGCTATCACATAAAGACATCGGTGCAGACTCGCAGTTCACTCAACTTTCTGCACAGTAGATACACATTTGTCCAAAAAAAGACCGACTGCCTAATTGATTGGTATTTATTAGCTGCAAATGATAGGCTATTAATTCAAAAATATCTTAATTTTGATGTGGCCCAAAACTAAAGTGATTTCCCACATAGGCTATACCGTTCATTAGGGGACAGTGTCATACTCAAATTAGCCTACATTCCTAAGTGTGGGACTATAGTGTGAGCTATAAACAGTGATGTCAGTAACGAGTAATCTAATGCGTTACTATCTCCAAACCAGTAATCAGATTAAAGTTACTCATCAAAGTCACTGTGCGTTACTTTTTCTATCATTTGCCTTAGTGAAACATTTCACATAACTGCACAAATGACTGCGATTGCGATTTAATGTCAATAAATGTGTCTCTAAACGCTCCAACTGCTCCTCTCGTCTTTTTGGTAGCGCCCCTCGTCTCTGACATGCAGTGTGTGTGTGCCTGTGTGTGTGTGTGTGCAGCAGCATTACAGCCGAGTCTAAGCTGAACTGTGGCGCAAAACAAACTAAAACTAGGATTTAACTAGGAGAAATGGCTCACTAAATAACCAACCAAAAAAAAGCTCCTAATTAATGTTGGCATACATTTTATAGATATAAATGAATCAATTATTTTCCAAGTAAATAATGTCACTCATATTTCATCTCTATTATTGTTTCTCCAATAGATCATTTACTATTTGTCATACATGACTATGGTTAATTGCCTCAGCCCTTCTTATCTTTTCTTTCCACCGCCCTTCCCCTTCCCAGAATCCCCTTTGCATTTTTGTCCTCCTTGAGCCATTGTCTTCTGCAGCTGGGCAGTATGAACTTTCTCAATCAGAGAGAAGCAGTCTTCATCTGGACTAACAGGGCTGGTCACAAGCCTTCCCTGTTCATGTGGGCATGGAGTTTCAGAATGTATTCTGGTTGCTTTTCTGTTGGGAGTTGACGGCCTTGAGTAGGCTTTTCTAGGACTTGCACAGCTTGGAGAGCAATGCCAGGACTGAACATCTTCTTTTGGGACAAGGTTTAAGTTTAAGGACAGGGGTCTTCCAGGCGCAGGACTCAGAGGGATCACAAGGTTATCTCCGGGGACTCCCAGAGTCAGGAAGACTTCTGGGAACTGACATGGTTGGTCGGTATTCTTCTGTCCCTTTGACAGATAAGACGCAAATAAGCATGGATGAAGATATACATATTTTACTAAGACAATAAAAACTTGGGCAATTAGCTCAAAATCTACACAAGTTGTGGAAAGGCTTACCAGTTGCGGTGAGAAGCTCATGGAGAGCCTCACTGTCACCTGTAAAGAAATAGCATATTGTTCTTGAGAAGCGGGACAAAAGGCTGTCTTCCATATGTAACTGCTGTTATATTTAATAGTAAAAATATTTAAAAGTGTAGATGTTATTAGGGATCATGAATAGAATGTCTGGAGCACAATTCCCCTTAAATTTAATTGTATCAAATATATGACACTTGTTATCTTCTCACAACGTCCAAAACAGTGTGTCCTCAGAGAAGGTTTCAATCTTTCATATGTAATAAAACCTATTAAAAATGTACTTAATGATTAAAAAGTGCTTTTTTCATCAAAAGCAACACTAAATAATATCTCATATCAATAAAAACAGTTTTCTTCAACACATTTATGTTTTATATGGTTTCAAAGTGGTGGGACACTTTTTGTCACCACCGTCAGACAATCCATTAAAATGTAAGAAAATCAGACAAAATGAGGGGCAGCTGTCACTTTGAAGGACCTCTTGTCACAATCTACCTCTGCAGAGTACATTAGAGTCAGACAGGCTTTGATAAGTGTTGTAGTTTTAGAATATTTTACGTTACAAATCTTGAAAGTCATGCATCACAACTATGATACGTCAACACCGACTTACAATTTCTGAAGAAGTTATTTGAAATGTTTCGATCATTTTATTTTCCTAAAGTAGTTCATACTAGCACCTATCATCAACAGAAAAACCAAATGGCTACTAGAAAAACTCAATTTGTTCTGATTAAGAAACATTAAAGAGGACCTATTATACTACTTTTCTGGTCTTAATTTCTTGTTTTACACTGCTATAGAGCAACCTGACACGAATCACATCACAAAAAACTATGTAGATTTTCGGGAAGCTCTTTCTCTTATTTTGGCGATCCAGCACGTCCTGTCAACACTTGAGTGTGTGTGCTTCGGCAATCTCCGCTCCCTCCGCCTGTGTATCGGCCATCTCCGCTACCCTCCCCCCCCTCCTGCAAACCCCACTCCGTTGTGATTGGTTACCTTCCTTCCGGAACACTTTCAGTGGCGGGAAGCGCGAGCATGGACCTATAAGGGCGCGAGGCAGACGCGAGGCAGACGCGAACAGGGAAGTGACAGCATTACCATACATGGAAACATCCGCGTGGTGACTTCACAAAGTTACATGCGACGTCACAAAGTTACAAAGGGTAGACCGCTTTGAACACGTGACTTCTCGACTGGCTAGAATAGTGTTTAGTGCTCGGCACAGACACCCCAGACGGTCAGCAGGGAATACGTCGAAATGCATGTAAGTCATTATTTGATAATTTAGTATGGTTAAGCATGACTATGAATCATCATAACAACGTTTATAGGTCATAAAAGTCAAAAAGCATCATAGGTCCTCTTTAAATATGTCAACACCGTCGGATATCAAAAAAATTATATTCATTTACATTTTGAAAATATTTTTTGTGGCCTCTGTCAGTCTCGGTGAATATTTACGATCACTATACATCTCATGGGTCTAGCATTAATTGAGAGAAAATTAATTTGTGTTTTTTGGTGTCTGACGGTGTTGACACAAAATAAGGAATGGCAAGCCCAAAAAAAGCCCATTTTGATAAAAAGGACAAAAGCTGGGAGGTTGTGTCAAACCTTAGCTCAGTAGCTTAATATATGTTGGATACATACATGTAATTTAATTTGCCTAAACATAGGGTTTTTATTTTTTCAACATTGCACCCTGTTTTGTCCCACTTCTCAAGAATCACTGCTATACAAAGTGTTTCACTGAATCTTGTTCAGTTTTTCATTCATTGGAGGCTAACAGCAGAGCAATTCAGACGATACTAAATAATCACTTATACCAAATAGCACAGCACCTTATAAATGAAACTCACACGTGGGGCTCCAAAAAAAGGAGTATCACTTCCCAAGAACAAAAACCCGTAGTGGGGTAGGGTACGCTCACTTACGCTACATGTTGTAATAATTCAAATCATTGAAAGCTGGACTCTTCTCAATTTAATTTTTTTGGTGGCCTTTTGTGCAAATCATTACAAAACAACCAGATTGATAAATGCATACAGACATCACTCTTTTTTAGATGTATTTTCTATCCCCAGCAGTCACACTTTCATTTAAATCAAAAGACTAACAATTTACCTGTGCTGGGGAATTGAGGTCCTTCTGATATTCTGTCTCAGGGGTAAATGAAGCAGATTTGGGTAGGGGTCTTGGAGAGCCACATTCTAAGCAGCTTTTCCTTGATGTTGTGGGTGTACTTTCAGCCACAGTGATTTGTGGTGGAATAGCCTTGCAGGAGAAAAATAAAAACCAAAGGCACTTGATCTGTCAAGTATTCCACCATAATGCCATATGCCACGAAAAGTTTTTGGATTGCAGTACTGTAGACAGAAGAATGTGCCTGCACACTGACAGACACACATCGAGCCCTATATACCATTCACTTTGTGGGAGTGTGAAATAATTATACCAAGGAAACAAAATTGAGCAACATTCAGAAATATTTGCACCGCCAATAATTGCAATGTTGTGTAACTTACTGGGTTTCCAGCCTTTGCATTTTTACCCTTTCCTTTTCCTTCAGAATTCCCACTCATCCCAGGCAGGGTAGGAAGGGAAACACGCTGAACGTCTAGCCGTCTTCCCTGACTGGAAGAAATGATTTTGAAGAATCCGTCTGCTTCTGAACCTGTTATGAAGTCATTTGAAGAGTTATTTCTGTGATGTCTCAGACATGCATACTTGACTTATGTGCCCTGTCTGTTTTTCTGACCTGTGTGCACATTATTTGAAGCACTCCCATTGTGTGTGGGTGTGGTAGGTCTACTGGGCGGTAAAGAGCAACGTTGCTCATCCATACGTCCCTTCTGTGCATAGCTCATCATTTTAAGGAACTTCTCTTGCTCATTTGGAGACGCCTCCTAAAAATGATTTAAAGAAAGAGAGGGGTTGAGAAGTGGGAAAACTCACAAAATGAAACAACCACATTTTTTTCTTCAAAAGACTATGAAGGATGACTCTCACTGTTAATTGGAAAACATGGATCACTGCACAGTAGAAGCACTGGCAAAACTAAGAGCTATGTATTGTACAGCACGACATCCCACCTGCCGATGTTGGTCGGTTTTGGCACAATTAAAGGAGGCAGACCTCTCTGCAGCTGCAGATGCGGTACCTCCATTCTTCATCCCTGGCAATGAAGGAAGAGACACTCGCTGGTCATCAAGCCGTCGGCCCTGAGAGCTGGAGAGCAGGCTGAAGAACTTATCAGAGTCTAGTGCTGTGAAGGTAAAAAAGAGACGTTTTCATTTTATGATCAAATATGTATATGTACACAATTACATCATTACACGAAAGAGCACTGACATTATCATTGTCAAAACATTAAAGGCAAGACGCAAACCAGGAAGAGGTTTAAACCTTTGTGCTCCGTGTTGTGACTGGGAGAGGCTTTATCCCTACTTCTTGGTCGTTCTATCTCTGAGCCAGGGCTGAAGGAGGCTGAACGTGGAGGTCCTAAATCTGACCCACACTCCTTTTTTGTAGAACACTGGGTCTTCGTGGTCAGGATTTGAGGTAGTGAGCACCTTTGGTCTTCCATCCTGGAACCCTAAAAATGTATGCGGCTATCATTTTCAGTATTTTTGATCACAACGCACACTCCTTCTGTGGAACACTTAAAGCGGCAACGAGTAACATTTAAATATCTTTTAAACAGCCTCATGTTTCCTCTCATAATCATAAATTACCTTTAACAGCAAACGAGACCATCAGTGCAAAGAAAGACGTTTTTATATAGTTTTTATTACTGCATTTGATCTGGTCGTACACCCAGTCCGATTTTCAGTTCACGCGTGCATGCTCTATGGTCACCTATCCGTATTGGTCGCAGATTTCAGTGTGGCGCAGGAACGCGTTTTGAGAAGCCTATCACTCCAGGTGAGGGAAGAGGATAGGGAGACCAGATCCCAATTCACCAGATGTGGGACAAAGACTACGTTTGTGCGGGACAATGCGGGACAAAGTGCCGTTTTTTTAGCAAAATAAACTCGTGTCACCACCGGTAATGCCAGAGACACGGCTTTCTATATTAAAAAAACACTATCTTTAGATCAGCGCGCAGCAGTTAAGTTAGCTACTGTTAAACAAATAGAGCATTAAGGCTGCGGCTTCACATTAAAAGCATTTCACTGGCTTCACATTAGCATTTCACTTGACAAACGTGAGTTGGCTTTTATTTTGAAGTAACAGGAAGGTAAACGCTGAAGCACTGCAGGCAGCATCTTCACAGAGCCACTGAGCCCAGCAGCCCGATACACACACACAGACAAACACACACACAGACAAACGGAGACTGCTGTCTCCTCACAGCTATCGGATAAATGCCAGATTATAAAACACGCATTTAAAAAGGGGGGCTCACTTTCAATAACAATGCGGGACAACGTCTCAATTTGCGGGACGTGTGAAAAGTAATGGAAATGCGATCTGGTCACCCTAGAAGGGGAGCGGGAGCCTTGTTTGAGACAGTTATTTGTCGTCATAATGACTGATAACGGGGCTGAACCATCAAAGAAAAAAAAGAAAATGCAATGAAGAAAAGCTAAAAGGGAGAGTGATAGGCGGGCGGGAGGGCGTTGCCAAGCAACGTATACACAATTTCACGGAGTGAACCTAGACTGCAGTGTTTACTCCTAAATGAATGAGCGGTACTAAAACAAAGTTTACTTTGCCTCACCAGCATCATCAGATGACCATTATTCATCTGAAATAGTCATTATTTACAACAACATAAACACATTACCTCATCGTGATCCATAACTAACTGTCGTCTCTCGTTCATTCGCTTTGTGTGGGGACACATACTCGTTCAGCTCCGTGAGAGGTGACAATGGATCAACTCATTGCAATCAGGTGTAGTTGATGCTGTGTCACTAACCACTCTCACCGAGCCGAAAGGAGTCCGGTGCCCTCACACTTTCAACACACGGACACGCACTATATTGCTTCCTGATTATTTGAATCTTGCACGCCCTGCACGAGCTAGAAAACAGCTTCACGACGGCTGGCGTCGTAAAAATACTACCGCTTTTGTTCAAAGGTGTCACCAACGTGCCGATTTACTCGTTGTAGCTTTAAGGTTCCCCAGAAGATCTGTAAATTGAGGCTGTTTGGCTTTTTGCGGCAGCCGTTAAATTCTATATTATTCTTGAAATATTGTGAAAGATGGTTTCCTTCTGTGCAACATTAAAAGCGAGAACCGACAGTATCACTACAGTATTTTCATCAATTGCAAATAAAAAAGACCTAACCTGGACTTTAGAGACCATGAAACACAAGTAGCTAGAATCCCTTCCAGCGGTAGATGTGGCATTTTTGTTTTGTAATCCTGATGATGATGGAAGAGACACTCGCTGGTCGTCCAGCCGGCTGCCCTGAGAGTTGGCCAAAAGGCTGAACATCTTATCAGAATCTGAGCCTGGGAAGATGAAATGAGAAAACAGATGAAATAGTTGAGGGGACATCAATAGAAACATACATTTTAACTGAACATGGATCTGTCTGGGAGAAATGGTAGGTAAATGCAAGTATTGCAACACACTTTTGGAATTATTTGCTTTACAGAGATGGAGATTCATGATTAAATACAATTTTAACAATCACCTGTTTGATCAGGCTTCCTGTCTGTGTGTTTAGGAGTGCAGGGAGAACTCTTGATAGGTTGGAGGGAACAGCGCTGGTTGTCCATTCGTTCCCGCTGGCCATGGCTGATCATATCCATGAAATGTTTTTGTTCATCAGGTGCTTCTGCTGCCTAGGGACAAAAACCGTGTAATAATAATAATAATAATAATTTATAAGATTTATATAGCGCTTTTTTGGAGGTCACTCAAAGACGCTTTACATCACATAGAATATACAATAGGCCCACATAAGAAAAACAAAAACAAAAACAACGGAAAACAAGATATAAATTCAAAATTAGGTTTGGAATAGTCAGGTGTGGTGTGGGTGGGTCAGGGGTCATATGCTTTCTTGAAGAGGTGAGTTTTGAGTTGGCTTTTAAATGAGTTGATTGAGTCTGCATTTCGGATGTTTGTGGGGAGGGAGTTCCAGAGGGTTGGGGCAGCAATGGCAAAAGCTCTGTCTCCTGTCGTACGGTGCTTTGATCTTGTGATGGGGGTCAGAAGGTTGGTGTCAGATGATCTGAGTTGGCGAGTGACATTTGAGGAGGTTGGTGAGGTGGTGGTGGGGGGGGGGGGGGGCAAGGTTATTGAGGGCTTTGTAGGTGATGAGCAGGATCTTGAAATTAATTTGGTGTTGTATTGGGAGCCAGTGAAGTTTTTTGAGGATGGGAGTGATGTGTTCTCTAGAGCGGGTGTGGGTGAGTAATCTGGCAGCAGAGTTTTGGACATATTGGAGTTTATGGAGGTGGGTGGAGGGGAGGCCGTAGTAGAGGATGAACAGAAGGGGACCCAGAACGGAACCTTGGGGGACACCATGTGTGACTGGGGTGGTTATGGATTTGCAGTTATTGATGGAAATGAAGTGGAATCTGTCTGAAAGGTATGATCTGAACCAGGAAAGTGCGGAGCCGGTGATGCCAATGGATGATTGCTGGCAATTGAGGAGTATGGTGTGGTTGATGATGTCAAAGGCGGCGCTGAGGTCGAGGAGGAGGAGAATGGTGAGTGAGTGAGTCAGATGCGAGCAGGAGGTAATTTGTTACTTTGATTAGAGCTGTTTCTGTGCTGTGGTGAGTTCTGAAGCCGGATTGAAATGTTTCATACAGTTGGTTTGAGTGGAGATGTTGTTTGAGCTGGATGGCGACAGAACGTTCAAGTAATTTGGAGAGAAATGGGAGGTTTGATATAAGTCGGAAGTTGTCAGGGTTTTCAGGGTCCAGGCCGGGCTTTTTGAGGATGGGTGTGATGGCAGCAAGCTTGAAAGAAGGGGGCACCGTACCAGAGGTGAGGGAGGAGTTTAAAATGTCAGTGATGAGCGGGGTGAGATTAGGGAGACAGGCTTTGACAAGGACAGAGGGGATAGGATCCAGGGGGCAGGAGGAGAGTTAGATGCCAATTAGCATTTTGGTAACTGGCATCAAACTCTCCTCCTGCCCCATCCCGTGTGAAACAGATTTGACCATATTAAGATGAGCAACATTTAATGCGTCATATAATTGGTCAAATGGGTCAGTCTTGGCAACCTGTAATCAATAAAGCTACCCAAATGACAAGGCAGAACAGGATATACCTGTATGGAATTGGAACTGCCACCCTGAGAGTGAATTCTCAATTGGTTGGCTGGCACCAACATAATCTTCCTGTTTGAATTTGGAGTACTCTCTGTTACAGATATCTGTGGTGCTGAGCGATGATGGTCCTGAGAAAACAATTTGAGTTGAATACAGTCATTTTCTATCAACATTCCTGTGCATGAATATATGAATTATACCCTTTGGTCTAGTACCTGGTAGATTAACCCTGGAAATGGCACCCACGGGTCATCAAGGAGTTGTTGCTTGTTGTCCAAGGTGTGGGAGAACTCCTCATGGTTTAAACCTGTCGGGACCAGGTGTCAAACAATCAACACTAAACAAAAGGACACATATAGTGCAGACCATATATTGGTGTCCTTATTCCCAACCTGCAGGCGTAGTTTTGATTTGTCCAGTTTTAATAGGATTCAAGGAGCAACGCTGTTCATCCATTCGTCCACGCTGTGAGTATTTAATTATGTTGACCATATGCTCCTCTTCCGAGGCTTCCTGTTCAACATTGTCCAAAATAAAAATAAAATGGAGTGACCTGTCACAATTTATAGACAATGTTCACCTTGCTATTAAACCAGTAACACAAATCATTAACTACACAATTATGGCTCATGGGTCAATGTAAACCTTTACATGAACATAGTTATTCTTAAAATGAAATATTTTCCCACACTCTCCGTATCACCATACATACTGTATTTTGAAACCCATGTTTGGGATCAATGAAAAACATGAAAGTTAACATAAAATGTTAACTATTAATGTTTATTGCATTACCAACACATTGTGATAAAATACTTAATATATGGGGGGAAAAATATATAACAGCTTAACATTTCTATATTTTTTGGTAACCTTTGGATATTGAATATAATTCTGAAAAAAAAATAGCAAACACAAAATATAAAAAATAAGAACCAAAATTTCAGTCAACAATATAGGAAATTAGAACATAAAATAATCACACTACTGACAAAATGTACACAAACTTTAAAGCAAAAAGTAGTGTAGTCTTACCAGCACAGTGTTGGTAGCTTCTGATTTTGATTCCAATTCTGCAGCTGCCATCATGTAAAACGATGCAAAAAAAGTTAAGTAAAATAAAACGTAATAAAATGTGAAACAGTACAGTCATTACAGTACTGTCATTGATATAGAATCCATTCAATACAACTTAGACATTTTGTATGTGCAATGAAAATGTAGATCCAGATTGATGCTACTCCAAACTTGTACTGGATATGCCTTGGTGGAAAGCTTTTAAATAGAGTTAAGTCCCGAAAATTAATCCATTGCCATTAAGACCCTAGCCCGTGCTACGATCAAATATTACCATCTGTAATCTCAGATGAAAACATAATCCTGCGCTCCGCATAGAAAGGGATGATCTTTTTCACTGATAGGTGTACATGTTCTTCCTTTCTGACCTAACACTGTACTTAAGTTCATGTCTGCATTTTGGAGCCCTCACATTGTCAATATATAATGGTGCAAGTAGGAATATTCCCGGGATTCAGTTTTGAGATGAGCAAAACCGTGATAAACTTAGTTATTAGTGTGATATTTGTACAGTTGGTTAATTTCAACAGGTGAAATATTTGAACTAAAAGTTGAAAGCATGGGACATCGTGAGTCTAAAGGAAGCTTTGCATATAAATACAATTAGATTAGATTGGTTTCTAGAGCATAGTTTGAACTATTCAAATTAGAGACAGAGAGAACACATTTTAGTGTATTTTCTTTTGAAGACAAGATTTGGATAGTACATTAAAAGCTATCAAAGTCAAAAGATCTCAACGATTCCAAATGATTCTAAGCATGGCAGTTCATTCACGCCTTCAGGCTCAGTATGTGTGGACCAGGTGTCACACATTTAAATACACTTTTAATGCAGATTAACCCTCTGAGCGCGTGCGCGCATATCTTTATTAATTTCTCCCTGAAGATATGGCTGAAAAATAAAATGAAAACATCATCTCAAACTAGAGGTCCTCCTGTTTCCGGGGAATGTTCTCGTGATACTGTCAGTCCCTTACAGGCTTAGAAAACACCGTGAGAAGCAAGACCCAGAGGCTCCCCAGCTACCACTTAGCTTGTAAATAGTGCATAGAGTATATACATAGTGTGAAAGTAGTTTACTATTGTTTTTATATTTACTTAATGGTTTGTTTGAAAAATGTTTTGTGATGCTTCCTCTTTTATTAGTGTACATCCCATGAATCCTTATATGTGGTTCAAAGTCTTCATTCAGTCTAATTTCCTAATGTTTTTTGAAAGTAGAGACAACATTTCTACCAAAAAGCATGTTTTGTGCACTCCCCTACTGTGTTTTGGAAAATTTCCACTGCATTTTTGAAGCTAAGGCTTAGGAGAAGCAATTTCAAGAGCCAAAACAACTCAACAGGATGACTAAAGGTTCTTCTTTCACACAAATGTCCAGGTTTTTCAAAAATCGCAAGTAATTTTTCAGCATTTAAGCCAATTATTTATATACACAATGGTCTAGGACAAAAGTAGACCTCAGAAAACAAAGGCCTAATGTGTTCTGAACATTTCCATATGAAACACTTTGGTATAATTTATCTTCTTGCACATTTGAAATAGGTATTTATAGAAGTATGTAAAATCGGAGAAAATACCCCTAGACCTCAGAGGGTTAAAAGTCCTCTGAAATACCAGGCACGATTTAAAGTGAATATTAGGTTTCTTTTATTACTAATTTTTAACAACAAAGAAACAAACACCCACCACACTTGCTCCCAGTATTAAGAACATGGTAAATGTTCAAGATTTCACCAGACATTTTGTCGAAGGTTACATTTCCCAGATATGGAAAATAATAAAAGGTACCCAGAGAAAAACAATGAGGAATTCCACACTAAATATCACTTAATATACGATACATACTTATTTTGACTTTAATTTTGATCTACATTAGAATAGAAAAATCCAGATTGGAGTACAAAATTTGGGGAAATTAAATATATCTTGTAACAAAAATATGAATTTGAATGAGAATAGGAAAATAATCCGTGTACCTTCCGTTCAATCCATACCCGTTTGGAAATCAAAACACGAAAAACAAAAAAAAAAAACAGTTTGATTTCATTTTTTAATTATTTGTTTCATTTGGAAAAAATAAAAAACTGACTGTTTATTCAAAATATGCCTGTAAAACATGAATTGATTGTCATTTCTTATTTTTGATTTTCCATGTCGCCCTTTACATACGAAAATGGGAAAGGAGACAAACAGAAAATGTAAAAAATTTGCATTTTAATTTTTGAAGTTCCAAATAATAATGTATATTAATCAGCGGGTTAAACTGTGTCCCGCTGCCACAATGCCACGAGCTATGTGCGGCCAGCGCCGTGATGGCTCTGACCCATAGACTGATCCAGATCAAAACGGGACAAACCACCGAATGTTTAATCTTTTTTGAGAGGGGAAACATATTTTGGCTGGCTGCCAAAGGCTGCTATGTCATTGTCTGTCATAGGCTACCATCAAGAGCCTTATTTTACAAAATGCTCAATTCAGATAGCCTATAGCCTAAACGTGGACAAAATATAGCCTAGACAAGTTTCTTCTTTCCTCGACACACACACGCGCCCCCTTAAACTGGGCGATTCCCCACTTTGACTCGGCAAGTGAAGTGAAGACGGGAAAAAAGAGAGAGAGACGACGATCGCCTCAGACGCAATTTTCACTCGTGGACCTAACCAATAGAAATGCTTTCATATGCAGCTGTCTGCACTGGGGCTCATGCCTCAGCTGTATCAATAACATTATCAATAATGTAGGATGTGTCCCTCAGTTCCCAGTGCGATGCTGACGTCTGCACGTAATCGGTGATTAATGAATGAAGAGTAAAACAAACATGTATTAGATGATTATGAGACCCAAGGCAATTGCCTACCTTTACGCAAATGTTAAGTTTGCCTCAGGACACGCACGCACGCACGCCACGCGTGTGCATGCACTTCTTTCACTAATTGAAACATGTATTTTTCAAAATCAACATTTAGGCCATTATTCGCATATTTGATTTCCTGGTCATGAATTGTGATTAAAAATGGATAAAAACGTGTTTTAGTACAATATATAATGTAGATGAGAGGATGATTATTAAAAAAACAGGTCACTTAGTTTTTCGTGTTTTGATTTCCAAACGGATATGGATTGAACGGAAGGTACACGGATTGAAAATAATCAAAAAAATGAATAATGTTTAATTAGATATTTGAATATAATTGCAATCACATACACAACCCAATTCACAACAAACAATAAAAGGAAATTCATTTAGACGTAAAACATCTAAAAAAGAAAAAATAAGAATCACGTTTCCTTCCATGGCCACATCTAAGATATCTGTTCATATAAGACCTCATAGACACTGTGACAGTTGATCAGCAATCATCATCTAAAATAAAGGCTGCTTTTCCCTGTTCCAGGTCTAACTATCAGGATTAGGAACTTGGTCCAGACTCTTCAGGTCATTGAGGAAGCTGGTTGGAGTCAGAATGTGAGATGACCCTGTCCAAGAGGAAAATAGTGTTAATAGAAAAAGAGCACTTGAATGCTTAAAAAAAAAAAAAGCCTCCACAACAGGGATCACTTACCAATCAGAACTTCCCACTTCCCATCAGTGGCTCGAGTGACTTCATAGGCAGAGCGCATTTCTGAGTGTGACAGACCACCAATTACAAATATAATAAGCCGAGGGCCAGAGCGATATTCTGTTGGAGATTTATTTTTGTGCCAGTGTCCAAACCGTGCACTGCTGTAAAAGAATAAAAACAATAATTGGGCAACAAGTAATCATTGGTTAAATTTAGGCCTGATTATTTACAGACGGTTTCATTACTATTAAATTAATATCTATCAATAATCATTCATTTCCAATATGCAAACACTTCAAATAGTACGCAATCCTCCCCCTTGATATGATTTTAACTTAATATTGACCCAAGTAAATAAATGTGAGAGTAAAATAATCAATCAATCAATCAATCAATCAATCTAATCATTTAATGAGTCCTATTGGTATCATGTCAGAACATACAACTTTTCCCACATTGAGGCAAATCACAATCATCACAATCAGTTGGGGATGTTTGAGGAAGAGGAGAGTGCAAGCAGCCCTGTTGGTCAAACACTAAGACTAAGTTTACATTGCACTTATTGGAATTATTTGCTTACCTCTGCTAATCAGTTTCATAAGAAAAAAATAAAGCCTCTTTCTCAAGTGCCATATCTGTTATTTTTTTCAATAGCCAGCCCTATAAAGCCAGCCTATACTGTATAGTGTTGATATTAATGACTACTCAGTTTTATTTCTGCACTTTACTAAAAGAGGAAGTAGACATTATGGAATTATGTGCATTATGCAGATTATGAGTCTCAGGACCATGAAAGTGGTTTGTGTAAGCACTATCATCATGACAGGAATTCCACGTGGGATTAAAGAGTGTTCAAAGTAAACACTGGCTAAGTTTCACCTTTTCAACTCTTTGTCAAAAGGTTACAGGGATAAAAGCTTTCATTTGATAACATTCATTTGTCTGTTACCCCAGTTGACATGTTTGGTGCTTTAAATATAAGCTAATTTTTTTTTATATTTTTTTCAAATATTGCCTTGGAACATAAGAGATATTTTTCTAGCTATCATGTTTATTTATGTATCATGAATTCTATTGAAGTAACAATGTGCTTTTCTTTTACATGATAAATATATATTTTCTGTTTTCAGAACCAACCTGACTGCAGTCTGAGTTGTGTTGATGGGAGCAGGATCAGAGATGAAAGGCCACTGGTTCCGGTCCAGTTTGTCCTCTATGGCATTCTGTGATAAACACAACGAGAGTAAAAAAAAAAATTAAATAAAAGACAGCAAAACTGAACAGGTGTGCCAACAGCACCAGATCCATAAATATCGGCTTTAATACCTCCATGACATCTTTGATGACGGGTGTCCATCTAGAGAGCTGATACGTGCTCTCTGTGCGCTCCTTCCTCTCTGGCAGTGTTTTCCCAGCATTGCGGCCCTAAAAAAACAACATTTACAGTATGTAAAAAAAAAAACTCAAGGAGTACATTTATATATCAATAACATTAAAACTAACCAAACTGCAAACAAGAGATTTACCCCAGTTATGATGTTACAGCCCAGGTTCTGCAGGTTGGTGATGATGTTGCTCTCAGCCTGTATGTTTGCATGCTGGATGAGCTTGGCAAGGTTCTCTTCCCCAATGCCTACAGGGATAACCAAACTCCATATTTTAAAACGGTGAGGGCAATGATTAAGATAACACTTGATTGATTCTTGGCTATTTGTACATATCAGAGCTTTTAGGTCATGTTAAGCCATCAAATTAAAATTCATACACACAAGTACTCTATTCTGCAGCAAAAGAACATTGGGTTTAAAATGTTAAATTAGTTCATATAGAGAGTTTTGACATGTCACACCTTTTTTCTTGTGGAATATGAACAGCAATATGATGCGGATTTTGTCATAGGCATCAATTTCATTGTTGAGGAGCACAGGAACAATGCTCTTCATGGCATCCTTCAGAGCTTCCCCTTCTGCATTTGCTCCTATTGCCAGGTCCTGTGTAAAACACCCATGGTTAATGATTAACTACAACTGGAATCTGAATAGCCAATTACGACATAAATCAGCTGACCGTTAACTCCCAGGGGACTTTCCTTTCCACCTTATTCTATTTATTTGCCTACAATTCTCTTTCATGGTTATACTATGATTTCTAGAATAGTGCATTAACACTATTGCTCGGACACTTTCACTAAATAACTTAAAAGGTGGAGTCAGCAATTATGGAGAATGCCTGTTGTCAAAATCACTTTGTCAAAATCAGTGAATATCTCTTCGCAATCTGCTCCCTGTCTGTACAGTGTGAACAAAGAAAAAAATCCATTGTTAATACACAGCCTAGGCTTTGTAAATATGCATGTTGCTAGCTTCGTTTACAGAGCATAAGCTGTGTATTAACACCAGATTTTTTTCCATCTCACACACAGTGCGGAGAGGTATCGTGAGGAACAAAACGTTATTTCGACTACAATCATTATCCAGAATTGCTAAATCCACCTTTAAAAAAGGTGCTTAATTAATGGCATCGCATTTACTGTGGACTCAGACTGCTATTTAAAATAAGTTTAGAATATTCACAACATTTTCAAAAAAACAAAAGAACAATCCATGGTTGCATAGTAAACTCCTAAAGTTGCATTTGTATCCATTGAGAATTCCAAAAATAATGACAAATATTGGCCACTTAACTTATATTAGGCTTTAATACTTACATCTAGTTTTGGGATTTCCCTTTAATGCAATCCTAGACACGGTGTGACCTCCTTTAAACCTCTTGCTAAGCTTTATGATGAATTTGGACTAAGCTTTGTTAAGGCCAATAAAACAAATACAATTGAGAGTAAAAAAACTGGAGAGTGGCTGGGAGAGCAGATACATACATATACTTGTACTGGACTGCATAAAAAAATGTACAACACTTAAACACATGACGGCTGACAGAGTTGCTGTTTGGATCACACTGTCCAGCTTAGAGCCAAAACATGCCGATTAGAAGAGGCAGCTTTCAGACCTCCTGTCAATCCATTAGTGCATTTAAGTGATTCACTCATACAAAAAGACACCATTAACACTTGCATCTTATAAAGCCACAACCATGCATATAGCTTATCATTGCATGTGTGCTTGTGACTCATGATACAGGACTAAATGGGAGACAAAGCATTTCAAGTACATACAAACAACACACTGGGGATTGGCACTGGTCTGGACTGTGGCTTCATCCCAGGCTCATGGTGATAGATTTATTTCTACATTACCAAGTAGTACGTCAGGGAAGTATTATTAAATGCCTTTGCACTCAGTAATGACATAGCAGCTCCTTCCGCATTTCCGTAGATATGTGGGTGTTAATGTCCGGTCCCAAGCTTCTTATGCAATATTATGATTACAATTCTCCATTAAATATCACCACACCATGCCAGGGGCATTTTAACATATCCCAACGGAGCTATAAATAAAGACACCATCATGCCGGAGTCACTTAGAGTGCAGATGAGTGGGACCAAGTATATCCACCTCAGACATTCTCTCTAAGATACTTACTGTCAGCAACTTACACAGTGGGACATTAAAGTGATCCCGTGATAGAAAAGCTGCAGGCTGACCGGCTATTGTGCCAACAATAGATGAACAGACAAATTCCAAAAACATTAAGTTAAATGGCTCAATGGTCATCTATGAGTGCCTTCCACTTCAGGGTTCAACAGAACATTATCATGTTTCTCTTTATACCTCTAAGTGCAGATGTACAGGACAACTATAGCGTCACTCATTGCCATGTATCTGTAGATGAAATGGACCTTAAATCATTACAACAATTGTTTTATTTCTTAAATCTATCAGAGTTTTGGTTGCTACAATGACAGCGCTTTTTGTGTCACATTTTCCCTAAGTCAAAATGTCAATGATACTGTCATTACATAGTTTATTTGATTGTAAACCCAACAAGAAAACTAACCTGTTCCACTTCACAAAGCTTATCAAGAGAGGCCTTGAATTTCTTCATGCAAGCTTCGGCTAGGTGCAAGTGAGTAGAGTACTGTGAATGAAGATGAATTATTGTTATTCGTGATTTGTTATTATTTAAATTATTAGTAATTAATTAATCTGTTTAAATCATCAAATGATATTTAAAGCATATTAATCTTTTTCTTTCTTTTTTTTTCAACAAATTTGAAAATTAAGTTAGACACGATTGTTAAAATCGACAGTCAATGGATGGGCAAAACATTCTAGAATGTGGGCAAATTCAGATATGTTCAAACTACAGCTAGGCTAAGCAAGAGCAAACTAGTAAATCTAATAGTTTTCAATTTACTGACTGTAGTGTCTCCAAATAAAATATTTTCAAAATACACACTGAAGGAAATATTCCCTGTTGTCATTAGTTAGGTCTTAATCTTTAACAGACAACAGTCCCTTATAAGGAAAGTTTATTCACTAGATGGTGATACTAAAAGTCTTGGTTCCACTCACAACACTCAGCTCCTTCTGATACTGAGGCATCTTCTTTAACATCTGGGAGAGATCTTTGATGTTAGCCTGAAACCAAAAACATATTTACCAACTTGCATCATTAAATGAAAACACTGTTCCCCTTATATACTGGACATCTGACATAATAAATGAAGCAGAATGAGTACTGCACATGATCACTCACATTGTCAGTGCACATTCTCTTGCTCTCACAAAAGGTGCGAAGAAGCTCTGTCACTTTCCTGTGAGAATGAGTTTAAAAAAAATTATTAGTCACCAATGCTTTCTTTACTAACCTTCTGCCTGGGAACATTAACTGTAATTATATAATATAAGTTATAATTATAACTTAGGAACCAAATTGTAATTTTAGTTAAGATTTTTACCAACAGGATCAAAATTCGAACCAATTGTTACATAAACACGTAATCAAACAGTACATCCTCAAAGGCTCATTTGATAATGCACATAAAAAGAGCCAACTTTTTTACATTAACAGACAGAACATATTGTACAGAATCTTTTTGGACAAAGGGCTACCACATGATTCTAAAAAAATTATTGAGTCTGATCATGATTTTACACCAAATATAATGCTCTAAAATGTAACTTATAACTTAATGTTTTGGCAGAGTATCATATAAAATGTATGGATGACCAGGACTTGGGAAGGATGTTAATGGAGATATGACAGATATACACATCTAGTTGTGACAGACTTACTTAGTGACATCTGCAATGTGCATGTGTCTCAGCTGAACCCAGAGCTCATCATCTTCATCCAACAACACTTCTCTCTCTTTTGAATTCCCAATGCCCGTTGTCTGATAACTTCATCAAATAAAAAAGCACAAAGGAGTATGAACGACAGGTGTGCCCAAGACATACAGACTGACCCAGCAAAGCAAATGTCAAGCAGCAGATATATAACATCTTCACTCACGCATAGATGTCCTGTTTGATATCGATCAAATCGTAGGCCATTGCCTGCAGGGTCAGCTCATGTAGGATTGGTGAGATGGGATCAAACCCACGATCAACAATCAGAAGCTGGGACCGCGCCTTATCTGGACCCTAAAAACAATGAACAACATTCTAATATCACCATGTACTTCTAATCAAATCTCTGATTTACTTAACAGATGCACAATAAATGATGATGTAGCCTGCAGTACACATGTAATATAGGGCCCCGCAATTGTTTTTTTGTGAATCTGTCACATCCTTCAGCAAGCTTGTGGGTCAAGTATAGTGAACAATAAAGAGAATGCTAAGGCAGCACAAGATTTAAGGTGTGAACAGTAATACATGCCTCTTAAGGCCCATCGCAGGAGCAAGGAATATTCAGCTAAGAAAGACAGAAAAGTGGAAAAGAAAAGGGAAAGATCCAGCAAAGTGTGAACAAATAACCAACACAAAATAAACCCAGAAACCACATATATGCCCACACCCTGTAAAGTTGAAGTGCAAAAGAAAGTGTATTCTCTTATACAGAAACGATGGTTGACCAGAAAAAAGCAGTATAAGAATTACGTTCACCAAATGTAATACATCATTAATACAGCAGTAGAGCACATCAGAAGTGTTGTAGTTGGTGGTATTTGTAGTTCCTAACCTCTCCCATGCTCGGGTTGTCAGCTTTGTGAGCCGTGAGGTGCTGGTATACCTCATCAGCCAGTCTAGCATTCTCCTCTGGTCCCCTTAGAGAGAGATAAATACAAAATCAATCAGCACATTTTAAAGCAAACTTATTGAACTTCACTTCAGTGCAAGGCCTTCCTACTTGCGGTAACGGATTGCAGGGTACTCCTTAAGTGTATCACACAGGGTAGCGATCTGCTCTGCCAGATTCTCTATCATTTTGTCTCTTCCTTCATTTGGCTTAGAACTATAGAAGGAGAACAGCGAGGTTGGGTCATCCAGGGAGAATACCTGCATGGGCGATGAGAGGGATTGAAGTTTGCCTCAGTTTAGCATATAATCTGTGACAACAATCAAGCTGCACTATTTAAATCTTTACCTTAACAATGGAATTATTTATGTGAAAGGTATAACTCATAGAAGCAACATAGAATTAACAGTTCCTCGAAGCTCTAGTGACATTTATTTTATTTTTTATTTTTTTTTAGATATTTTTTTGGCATTTTTATGCTTTATTGACAGTGCAGAGAGACAGAGGTGAAATGGGGCAGAGAGGGGAGTGACATGCAGAGAACGACCGCGGGTGGGAATCGAACCCGGATCTGCTGCTGGGCCCGGCCCGGGAGGGGGACGCCTTACCAACTGAGCTAAAGGCGCCCCCAGCTCTAGTGACATTTTTAACATCTAATTTTTTTTATACAGCGTGCATCTATAAACAACAGTGACTTAAACTGGTCAGGGCCGAGCATTTAGAGGAGGAAAGGGAAGTAGCAGAGGACAAAGAAGAGGGACAGGAGAAAAATTAAAATACACAAGGGTTCTGTCAGCAGAAATGTCAAACGGAGACATTCCTGACATCATGTTGAGTAAGTCCAACACACAGGCCTCCTGTTTAAGTGAGCACTGGTGAGTAGCGTGCAGGGGAAACCAGTATCCACCTTGTTGAGCTACAGCTCCTCTAAGAAGTCTGGCTGATTTAATAACATGACTTTACTGGAACTGAACTGATCTTTAATTTGAATCCTGAGTGTTGATGCAAAGACACATCTAGAACATGCAGGGCAGGTGTCCACAGCACAGGCTCAGGGAGCTTTTATCTGGGTGAAGACACAACTGGCTTCACGACATTAATGCTGGGCTTACACTACATGACTTTTCACGCGATTTGACAGTCTCAGACAATCTTCCAATGTCGGACTGAAATCACAGAAGTCGTGCTGGAGTTGTGGCGCGCGCACGTAGTCTCAGTCGTTTGGTGTAAGGTGGTCATCCTACCCGATTTCTGCCAGTCTTCTTCCCGTCTTGACGTTCCGACATTATCAAACATGTTTGATATTATCGCTAGTCTTAGGGGGTTGGCTCAAGCGAAATGACGTAAACACTGTCACACTCTCGCATGCACCAAGCACGACACAGGAGGAGCGGCATTAGTCGCGACTTGTGTCCCCCTGTGCAGGGACTTATTTCGGACACTTTTTCCTTGAAGCCTCGGTGGAGAACCAGGCTGACAGCCGCAAACCTTAACACTTTACCGTCAAATACAGGGTTAGGAGTTAAAGTTATTGGGGGACGAGATCAGCAAATAAAGATGGTCAAATAACTAAAGGAAGTCCCCCGCTCGGAATATTGAATTAACCTTTTTTTAATTAAATAATCACTATCGCGTTTGCAGATATATTAATAGTAATAATCTTAATATAATATTAATCTCAAAAGAAATCTAGTTGTAGTCTTGCAATATGAGACCCCCTGTCTTTTCAAAATCTCACTCTGTGACTGAAAACTAATGACTAGTTGTCTTCAGGTGTGAGTTGATTGTCTTTAGATGTAAGAGGGTTTCAGTCTTCAGTCTTTTCAAAGTCCTCTAGTGTAAGCCCAGCATTAGTAGACAATGGGCAGGACTGCATGATAACGCAGAACAGTGTTTCCCACAGGATTTTTTTTCAGCATTGGTGGCGTGGTCCCCGAACCTCCTAGGGGTGTCCGGGGGCATGCCCCCCGGCCGATTTTTTTTTGTACCCTTTACATTTGAATGCATGGATCTAGTGCACTTTGAGAGGAGAATATGCACTTATTTCTATTTAGATAGATGGGATTATTGGTGTTGTAACTTTGCCTTTTGTGTCTTTATTTACAGATTTTGAAATTTTTGTATAGAAATTAATATTTAAACACAAAATGCCACAACGAAGAAATGATTTGCACAATTTATTTACAGTTCTTGCCTAATGCTTAAACCAGACCTGCAAACTCAGAAAGAGGTGAAAAAGGTGACAAACACCCGACCCCTCTAGACGACTCGGTAAATCGGGGGGGGGGGGGGGGGGGGTTTCCTTTATTTTGTTTTTTGGGGACATGGGACTAGACGAAACGCCCCCTTGTTGATGCGGAACAAGGGGGCGTTTGACGTTCCATAGCCTACGTTCTAAACATGCGACCATGTTAGCAGTTGAAGGACGTGTGTTTAACATTAACCACGGCGGCCCGATGTCCTGTAAAAATCACCAAATAAAAGGAACGGCATATAATCTAGCTGATCATAAGGTCCGCTGCTCAATCCAAACCCCCACGCTTCATTTTGCAGAGTTTATGAGTCTATTTCTGCCCGGGGGAAGTTGTACAATGACGTAGGAAAGCTAGGCTAAGCTAGGCTGCGACCGGATCGCCGCCGCTATTATTATCCTGAAGTCTGAGCGTATATCCACACTATATTTCTGTCTACAGTAACGTGACTTCACACACTGTGTGTATGTGTATGTCTGAATGGCAGAGCACTGCCCCCAAAGAGACTCGCTCACAGCCAACCTGTCACACACACACACACACACACACACACACACACACACACACACACACACACACACACACACACACACACACACACACACACACACACACACACACACACACACACACACACACACACACACACACACACACACACACACACACACACACACACACACACACACACACACACACACAGTTCACGCAGTGAGCCGAGTGATTTTGTCAGTTTGGTTAACTGTCCCAGAGATGTTGGACTCAGCGCGTAGCGAGATCAACCGGCACATCACGGGGACAATAAAATACGGCCCTCTTAGTGCAAGCCCCAGCACTCCTGCTCTCAATTCACCTGCCAGTGTTGTTGTAAAGCAGCTGACCGGCGTGGCGCTAAATTTTTACGTCACACTTGACGCTGCTTACAAGCACCTCTTTCATTCCGGAACGCTGTGTAATAGGGGCTACTGATGCGCCAGCAGGCCGGCGTTGCTTGGTTCTGTGTAAATAACACCTAACCAAGCTGAGCCAGCAAATTGCCGCTCTTTCGTTCCGTCAATATGCTGCAATCTCTGTGTAAAAGGGGCTTCTGATGCACTTCTGCATTAAGAAGAAGGACAATATTAATGCTGGCAAGAACAGCTCTGCTGCTCGGCTCCTAATAAGAAAAGCTCATTGCCTACCTGAGACTCATATGGCAGGAAAGCAACATTGATCTCTTTTAAGGTCTTAACGACCTTGGAAACTCTGGATCTCCCAATCTCTGCAAAGAGTCCATCTGGACAAGCTACGGGAAAGAAAGAAAAAAAATTACAAATGGCAATAGCTAAATGTCATTATTTGATATATTATGAAACGTTAAATGTTTCGACCAGTACAATTAAAAATATCTGATTGATCAATAAACTCACACACACACACACACACACACACACACACACACACACACACACACACACACACACACACACACACACACACACACACACACACACACACACACACACACACACACACACACACACACACACACACACACACACACACACACACACACACACACACACACACACACACACACACACACACACACACACACTTACTGTCAGTGAAGAAGATGTGTGCTGCTTTGTAAGTAAAGGCAGAGTCTTTGAAGTCGTTAATGAGAGCACGAACTGACTGCAATTAAAACAAACAAATATTTTTTTAAAGATTAAGAATATAATAAATGAAATCACAATGAACACAGAATATCTTAATATTATAGAGGGAACTATAAAGAGAAGGCAACAGCCGACCTTCTCCACAGGTGAGATCAAATAAATGGCCTCCAAACTAGAGATGGGCTCCCTTCGTTTATTGATGTCCTCCACAACTGAAAAGAAGAAAACACAAGACCAATATCACATCATCAACATCTTCATCATGTACAGTGAAATACATTGATATAATGTACAAGCTGCAGGATCAAAAAGGGGGAATGCTGGCATTCATTACAAGTGTGTGTGGAACTCTTCCTGGGGAAATTCACACATTTGGTTCCAGGTTTACCAAGGATAGTGAAACGCAAGATTGATTGAAATCGTTAAAATAAAGGGGCTTTGAATGGACTGCATCTCTTTAATTTTTGTCAAATCGATCAGTGACTATTTATGCCCCTCGTAACAGTTAGCATTGTCAAATTAAGACAGATTACAGCCATCACTAATACCCTTTTCCCATCAAAATGAGTGGGTCGACGCGGCTTTTTAAACATGGGTTGACGCTGCTTGAAATAGTGAGTTAGAGAGAGAGAAGAGAGAGCTTTATTTCTATAGTTTTTACATTGACCATTAGGCTACTGACTATAGCAGCCTGCAGGTTTTTTACTGGCGTGTCAGACTCACTGCCTCGGTGAGGTGTGTAACTTGTGACACCGTCACATTAAATCACTGTGTCATTCTGAATAGATTCTAAAGGAAAGAGATGTAGTAGGCATTGTTGTATGAGATGCTGAAGTATAATGAAACAAGCAGATGTAGGAAACTGTCCTTTATATTTCACAATTGTTCATATTATAAACTAAAAAAATTAGTTAAAGCAAGTCAATTTACAGTAACGATATTAAGCTGAGACAGACTCCATGTTCCCTTCTCTTTCCAGACGGCTGGCATTATGAGCGCTGCGCTGTTACGCAGCTTAATAAAGTCACTGAAGATGACAAGGCCTATATAAAAGTTTAAACCCCAAACTATAGGCTATATACAGTGCTCCTTGAAAGTATGTGAACCCTTAGCCTTTTGGAATTTTATTGGGTTTAACCATTATTAATTAATTTTTATCATTACCAGTATTTTTATATGAAATAATGTTTGTTTATCAATTCCACATTTTAATTTTCCAGAAATCAACTGTTAAAAATAATAAAACGGAAAAGGAAATCTCATAGGATCTCAGGAAGAGAGTTGTGATGCTGCACATTTGTCTGGGAGCAGCTATAAATTAGTTTAAAAAAGGTTTGCGCTCCATCGGTCCACCGTGAGGCAAATCATCTACAAATGGAGAGCTTTAAGAGTGACTGAACATCAGCCTAGAAGTGGACAAAAATATCCACAAGCGCCACAAAAAAAAGTGATTTTTCAAGTAAAAGCCAACCCAAACATTACATATTGTGATTTACAGACCATTTGCCACCACCATTCTTCACTTTGGAGAAGGTTTTTTTTGGTGGTAGGCAGAGTTGCGATTTCACCCAAACATGGCGGTTTTGGTTATGACCAAACAGTTACATTTTGGACTAATCTGTCCACAGAATAGACTTCCAGAAGACTTCAGTTATCTCCATCTGATCTCTGGTAAAGTTGTGACAGGCAGTTTTGTTCTTTTTTGAGAGCAGAGGCTTCTTCAGCAACCCTCCCATGAAAGCCATGTTGACTGAGTTTTCTTCTTATTGTGGAACCATGCACATCTGTCCAGATGCTGCAAGAGAGGTCATCAAATCACTAGATGTAATGTTTGGGTTAGCTTTTAACTGAAATTACTTTTCTTTTGGCGCTTGTGGATATTTTTGAAGGAAGTCCAGGCAGATGTTCAGTCACTCTTAAAGCTCTCCATTTGTAGATGATTTGGCTTATGGTGAACTGATGGAGCTCAAACTTGTTTTAAATAAATGTATAGCTGTCCCCAGACATAGCAACTCTCTTCCTGAGATCCTCTGAGATTTAATTTCCCTTTTAGCATGTCTGATCTGTATGGGTTCAGTTTGGTGGGCCTACACTGACCTGGTTTGATCTCTGTTTTATCTAGTGCCGCCCAATTTCTTCCCTGAAGATCTCTCATTACATTGGTCCATTTGATCACTCAATTTGGCCCACCTGATTGTGTTTACCTGCTCTATTTAAGTAATGCAGCTCAGGGTTCACAAACTTTTGCACATACAAAAGTTGGCAAATAATTAGTTTTTATTTCTTTTAACAATTGATTTCCGGAAGAAAAAAAATGTGGAATTGATGAACAAACATCTGTTATTTTATATATAAAATACAGGTAATGATGAAAATGAATGAATAATGGTTCAAATCAATAAAATTCCAAAAGGCTCCAGGGGTTCACATACTTTCAAGCAGCACTGTATATAAAAGTATCTTTACTCTTTCTGTCTCTTTCTCTCTTTTCTGTCCCGTATGATCTGCATAATAGCGGATGCACACGGGAACTGCAGGGCCTCAGTTGTTTGCGGTGCAGGTTTCTTTCATGTTTTTGCGGGTTGGTGTGGACGATCAGGTTAATAAATTATTGATATTATAGGTTTAGTCTTTTTAACACAGTCAGCGCCTCAGCTCAGCTGAGTCTCACGGCTTAAACACGACCTGAATGGTTATTGAACATAAACGGTAATCTGTCTGGTGGAGCACTTATTATTAATAAATAAAGACTATTGTTAGTAAACAAATGGCATGATACGTCAGAAATGAGCGCTTTGATCCTGGACTTGTGTTCCCACCGAGAAGCGGAGCTGAGCGAGGTGAGAAATACCCGTGTGTAGCCTAGCCTACTGCAGGGTCAACTGACCCGGATCTTAATGCAGGGTATTACCATTCCCATCGGACAGAAATGCCATATCGATGTAGGTTTTTTGGTCAGTGGGAAAGGGGTCTAAAAAGTGTCCAGGACAAGACTTCATGCATTTTAATGGAACTACCGAAACCATGCTCTAAGCATATACTGTCAATGTCTCAAGATTTCTTCATGAGAACAGTTTGAAAAGGATGGCAAAAGTTAGGCTCAAACTAATTTAGTGATATGTGTTTTTCAAATAGCATTGATGATCTCCCACTTACTGGTCACCCCCTCTGCCAAAATGTCAGACATCTTGCAGCAAGAGGAAATAATTCGCATGCTCATGTGATCCACAATAAGAACCTGAAAAAGATAAACAGGCGTTATAACAACATTGTAACAAGGGGGATTTTCAATTACTCAACTCTTACCTTCCATTCTCCATCCTTCTTTACACTCTTAATGACCCCGTTGAGGATTTCTGTAGAAGAGAAGAAAATGATTCATATATGATTACAAAACAAAATTATTTCTGAGCACACACAAAAGGGAGGTAAACAATTCAAACAGGTAACATGTTGTATTTGTAGCAATGATATTAATACAGTAATAACAGAAAATGCTGATTTTAAATCAGTATGAACATGATACCATAATCAATTTTATGCTATAGATTTGATTTTTTTCAGACAGCATTCAAATCACAATTCATACAACTCAGTATTGGGTAAATTCCACTCCATTAAGTATTATAAAGAATTACATTTAATCTATTGCACACTGGGGGCTAAAGAGTAACATTATGGATGTGTGGTTTAATCACTCTAGGGAGATACAAGGGCAAGTCAAATATAAAGTTGAAATGTTATGTTATTTTCTGTATGGAAGTACAGTCTGTTGGAATGACAATAAAATGAATCTTGAATCTATGTAATTTCACATACAAACAAAATGCTAACGGTTACAGATCTGTAGCAGTCTAAAACCCTCTAAAGCAGGAAACAGGAACAACCCCATATTTAGCACTTGTTTACCAACTCAGTTGGTTTGGTGCAACTTCCTTGTGCTATATTAGAGTGCATGAAGATCAGACAAAAGCATAGTTGTCCCAGTAACTTCATGGGCACACAACTACTAAGGTATGGTACTACAGGTGAAAACAAAAAAGGGGGTTTCCTGCAGTGTTTTACAATGGGTCACCTTGTTCAAAATGCTCTGAAATTAAATATGTACCTTTAAGGTAAACAAACAGAGGCTCTTTTATACAGGAAAGGCACTTTATTTAACGTGAGTATTGCAGGCCATCATCTACTCAGCAGGACGTAGGTGGCTTATCCCTCGTTTCCACCAAGTAGAGCGGTTCAGGTCGGACCGGTTATTTTGGCTTTCCATTTGTCAAAAGTTGGGTAGGGTACGGATATAAGCACACTCTAAACCGCTCCTATTTTCGGTACTCCTCCGTTGGGGTACCAGCCGCTTGAAAGGGTGCCGAAAAGGTGGAGCTACACATGCCGTCCGTTGATTGGTCGAAAGAATCATTTCCGCCGTGTGTAGTCACTTCGGCAAGAGTGAAGAGAGTCTTGTGTTTTGGCGAAAAATGTGATTAAATTAATCAGTGGGCTACACTGTGTGTCCCACTGCTACGATGTCAAGTAGCTGCCGCAGCCAGCGCTGTTCGCTCACTGTCTCTGTCGGCTTGTACCAAGCCCCATCTGTACATTTACCGGCGTGGTACACTCACAACACGGGGGGAATAAATATAGAAGCAGCTGGTGTGGCCAAGCAAAAACGAGAGACCGCTGGCTTGACCGATAGTTTGACCCAAATTCTGGCGGCGGCTATCGCAGTCCAGCCTAAACCCCGCCCCACCAGTAAGGGTAGGGTCGGCGGTGGAAACAACACAGAGATTCTTAAAAGCGAGCTGTCCCGCTCTGAGCCGCTCTGAGCCGCTCCGACCCGACCCGCTCTACTCGGTGGAAACAAGGCATTATTTAAGAAATACCATGACTTGCTGTGAGCCTTATTACCACATCAGTGCACTTGCTAATTAACATGATAATAACCTTGTCATGGGAATGGCACAAATATATTTGTACAATTTGTTATAAAGAAAAACATGAATGCTCTTCGTCTTCTTTTTACAAGCGTTGTTATCCATAGGTTATCCTTTCCAAAATAATATTTGGTGTTGGTGAAGTTGCTGAATATTTCAGAGTATAACTGG
The DNA here is from genome assembly GCF_949987685.1 of Ammodytes marinus. Classification (NCBI taxonomy): domain Eukaryota; kingdom Metazoa; phylum Chordata; class Actinopteri; order Uranoscopiformes; family Ammodytidae; genus Ammodytes; species Ammodytes marinus. Next base: position 28,726,974 of record NC_137220.1, on the reverse strand, counting down.
AAATAGGCCTACATTTATTTCTGTCAGGGCGGAAATATAATATAGGATATATATAATATATATATATAGCTTGTATTTAGGGTTGCAAAATTCCGGGAATTTTCAAAGTTAGAATTTATGGGAATTAATGGGAATAAATGTATTACATTTAAGGTTGGCCCTTACAGGCCCTAGCAACCCAAATGCACTAAATCCTTCGAACTATGTTATTTCAGTCCTGGTAAACATTCTAGACAGTAAACGCTTATTGAAACACACAACTTTGATATCATTATTGAGTTTTACTATTTTAGACCAGGTTTACAGAGGCTTTAGATTTTGAATATAGTTAGGGAAAATAATATATTTAAGCATCATCTTGACTAAAACAATCAGATTTCATGCAAGTAATGACAATGATAATGGATTGGATTTATATAGCGCTTTTCTCGCACTCAAAGCGCTTTTACAGGTATCCAGCTATCATTTATTCACACACAGTCATACCGGTGGTGGTAAACTACGTAGTAACTGACGGAAGTGTGGCTGCCATTCAGCGCCTACGGCCCCTCCGACCACCACCTCTCAGTCATACACATTCACACGAGGCAAGGTGGGTGAAGTGTCTTGCCCAAGGACACAACAACCATGACACAGGTGGCAGGGTGGGAATCGAACCGCCAACCCTCTGATCATTGGCTGACCCGCTCTACCACCTGAGCGACAGTCGCCCCGAGTACACTTGAGAATATCTATACTATTCCTAATCACATAGCACCCTGCTTACTGCATTGGTACTGAGGTCTCGTCCTCTACATGCACTGTGCATTCCTCCATCACATGGAGGGCGGGGGAATTTTACTTCATTTATTGAATGGGTGGGGTCGGGGGATGAGTAATATTTCACTCAACATTCATGTGTTTGTTGTTCAGTGAAATAATTGATTCTTCAATAAAATAACCCAATCTTGATAAAGCTCTACTTACAAATACATCTGTTGAAATGTAATGTATTTTTAAATTGGATGATTGTGCATGGATGTCTGCCTATGACAAAACATAATGTTTATAATTATTTATTTACTTTCCATCCTTTTGCAACCCTACTTGTATCAACACAGAATAAAAAAACATAAAACGGTCTACTTTAATTACCTTAGAGTAGCTGACATCAAGTTATGTAAAACTAAGTACCAGATGTTTGACTCGGACTTGGAATGCTAAACTTATCGCCATACTGAGAACTGGAAATCATGATCACTTTGAACTGGGGTTCACTAAAGCATACTATTATTTCCTAAATTTTAATATTGAACTATGAATTAATCAAATTTTACATGAAGGTACCAACATATTAAAATTCATGCAATATAACCTATTTTGGCTGGTACAAAATGCTGTATTGGGCCTTTTGACTGCTCTGAGTTTATTACATTAGCATTAACATCAGTGAGACAGGAGGAACCTGAATCATGCTTTACCTCAACTTGTGTGAAGACGTTTCAGCATCCGGTCAAGCTCGTGAGGCCTTTACCAGTGCCAGCATTCTAACCTAGTTTGAATATTTCCTAAGCCCAGCCTTAGAGCTCAACATGTGTTTTATATTAAAATAAGTGTCAATGTCAAAGAAACGAAGGAGCATATTCAAGCTCACAGAAATAAATAATATAGTTATTAATAATAGTGCAAAAGATTAGCATGTAGCCTACTTGTTGGTCTGCTCTTTGGATCCTGGCCGAGGCCAGGATAACTTGGTTACTTGTATGACCAGTACAAACCTATAGATTTAAGAAATTCTGCATTCAACCTACATTCTTGTTTTGTTCAACAATAAAAACCTTAACGCAGTGAAAAAGTTGTCTGTGTTCAAATACATTTTCCTTTTGACATTATACGTTTTTTAGAACACCTGAACCATAGCATATACATATTTAATTTCAAATGTTTCCATTACATGACTGAATATGTCTAAATGAAGATGAGTGATTAAATGTGGGCCTACTAATTAACCATAAACTTACTAAATAAATACTTTTAACGCATAATAGGATCTATGACGTCATAGAAACAGATGTTATTTGATAAACGAAATAATACACCTGATTTAATATTGAAATATAAGTTGCATTCAAAGTTGAGATATTGTTACTGTTTTGTTCCATTACTACATGCGAAGTTACTGAACTTCCCTTAGTTGAGCTCGCTAGCCTTAGCCTATAGCTTGCACTATCAACATTTCCAATAACAAAAGCCGCGACATTTCCCTCTTTTGCCAAATGTCACAACATCAACAAATATTGTTACCAACATATGCAACCTAGAATACTACTTTTAATTGTCATATTAATCCATGACTTAGTTGGCGATAGCGGTAGCCTATTTCCTTCTATAATGTTAACATTTTAAATGGTGCTGGAACAGGAAGAAACTTTAAGTGGACCAACGTCCCCAGGAGTGTTGTGTCATCATGACTAAAGACTCAATTTATTGAACTCCTGCGAGATCATTTCGAATAAGCTACCGTTCCCATTAACTAATAATAAACGTATGTCTATGTCAGACAAAGTTAAAACGACTATGTCACTTACTTTCTCCTACTACCGCCTTCAGCCCACTCGGTGCCATCTTTACAGCAATCCACTGGCTGCTCGGTCACTTCCTTGTTGTTAAAGCCTGTGTAGCGCAAGCGCATAGCTTTTGACGGGGAACGTCGCCCCCTATCGTCTGATATCACTACTGCGCTTCTGTCATCTTACCCTGCGTTCCGAATCGCATACTCTTTATTTTTTCTATTCATACTAGTACTACATCTGACAATAAAAATAATCTAGTTAGCATACATTAGGCATACTATTGGGACATACTTTTACTTATTTATTCCACCTTATCATTGCGCCTTGATCTTGCCTCTTGCTTTTCCATGCGTTCCAATACCCATACTTCCCTATTATTTAGTATGCCAGAAAAAGATTTAGGATGTCCCAATACATGCACGTCAATTGTGGTATGGTATGCTGAAAATAAATAAATGCCCCACTAACTCCAATAGCATTCTGGAGTATTCGTCTTTATTCTTGACATTTCTCGACATAATGAAAAAAAAATCTCCCTTATCTGATTTATTTTTTCTCCTGTGGCCCTGAAACTCTTCTGTAGGCTACTCTGGTATGTAGTGTAGTAAAAAGACTAAAACTCTTCTGTAGGCTACTCTGGTAGCCTATGTAGTGTAGTAAAAAGACTAAAACTCTTCTGTAGGCTACTCTGGTAGCCTATGTAGTGTAGTAAAAAGACTAAAACTCTTCTGTAGGCTACTCTGGTATGTAGTGTAGTAAAAAGAAAGAGTATGTGATTTGAAACGCAGGGTAAAAATCTCGACCATCCAACCGACCAATTTCTAACCATCCTAAATATGTCCACAAGAATCGGGACATCCTAAATCTTTTTTCTACGTAACTGAAAGGTAGACAGTTATGGGGATTGGAACGCAGGGGGTGTTGTAACCATACTGTTTGGTTGTAACACGTTGAAAAGTGGGAAATATCGGCTATGCATCATCAATTGTAATTTATTTTTGCTTTAAACAAACCTGTGTGTTTCATGGCCATTACTTCACTTTCACTGTAACTACTGTTTTTTTGGGGGTGGATTAGCTGGCCCAGAATCCTAGGCCTACAACGCCTCCTGTTGTGTACTGGTTGATTTTGACCAGTTTTGTCTCTGCAAAATGTGTTCACCTATGGCATCTAAACACACAAAATACCTTTCATTAAACTTTGCCCCTGTTATTTAGCTGTGATATGCCCATTGCCTTCACGACAAAAGAATGGTGTGACCACAATTACTTTATAAAATTGATTTCAGTCGCTGGTTCATGTTCTGTTACTTTTGTTCTTAAGGTCTTCAGACATTTATTTGTAATATGGTAAAGTTTTCATGTGTAGTTTTGGCCCACAGTTCTTCTATACTAAAACAATTATACCTATTAATTTCTACCAGGAACGCAAAACATTATTTTAGATCACTAGGCCTACTTAAAAATGTGACATGGTCTAAAAACACATGTCCTTGTTGTACAATTTTTGAAGAGTCATTAAAACACAATGTAATCTGTGGTTAATAAATAGCAACATGTTTCATCTGAGTTATTGTAGTTGAGCTCAGGTCAATGAGGCCTTTAGCCCATAAATAGCAAAAATAAGTAATTATGGATTGATAATCTGCCAATGAGGCGGTCATTATCACAGAGAAATCTATATCACAAAGGAAAAATAAGCCAATCACATCATGAAATACAACAATACTACAGGTGTGAATTGGTGAATGTGGTAAGAAATGTAAAGTAAAGGTCACGTGACTACGAGGCATGGCCTGGTAACTTTCCTCTGTAGGTGACAGACACTTCAAAGTGGGAGCTACCAAACAAATCATGGCAGACAAATAAACAGCAGACTGGGCTGTCCACCTGATCACAGAGGTCACTGGCTTTAAAGAATCGTTCAAACAAAGCTTTGATGAACTGAACGAATCGATTAATGGACTGAAAAAAGAAACACATGCCACCTTAAACAGAGTAATTAACATTGGCGCTATCTCCGTCCCCGCCCGGGACAATCAGAACCTCCTCGCCCTTACCTAATGCGGATGCTTAGGTGGAATGACAGACAGGCTATTCTGAAAGCTGCGGGAAATAAGAAGGAGCTGAGCTGGAGAGGAAGACGTCTCCACGCTTAGGTTCAGGATCTACCTGTGGAGAAGTAGGGTGCCAAGTTTGCTGACATCAAGAAGAAACTGCAAGGCAAGGGCCTACGATATGGCCTGTTCAGAATCAATCGCACTGTCTGAAAGAGGCTGTTAAATGCAGCTTCACAAGCACTTTCAGTATATGCATGCTGGTGATGACTGTCATAAAATGTTATTTTTTTTATATATTTTTTGGCATTTTTATGCTTTATTGATAGTGTAGAGACAGAGTTGAAATGGGGCAGAGAGGGGAGTGACATGCAGAGAAGCTAAGAGCGCCCCCCTGTTTTACAATGTTAAGTAGTTTGTTTAATTTCATTAATTAGTTGAAGCATGTGAGTATAAAGTACATACGAGTTATCTAAATTCTTTGCCTTGCACCAGGAGAGACATTTGGGCCACACCTCATTTGGATAGCCAATGCTTCAGCTCAAGTTAGTCATTCACATCTGGTTCTTATACTAAAATATTGGCTGCTGGTCCAAGGGATCCAAGCAGCAATCCACTTTAACCCGAGGATAATAATGTGGCCATAGAATGTGCACACATTGTGAGACACATCTTAACATAACAACCACTCCCAATGGGCAAATTAAAGCTTTTTTATAATAGGTGAAGCAAATGACAAACATCTTCAATGAAAAACAGCATTACAATGATATGTTTACAATTGATTTTCAGTGTGACGATTTTTCAACCCCCCTCAACTTTTTATACCAACACATTCGATGTGATTAGAAAAAACTGCCCAACGAACAGGAAGGAACTGAAGACAGCTGCAGGAGAGGCCTGGCAGAGCATCAACAGGGACGAAAGCCATTGTCTGATGATGTCTATGGGTTGCAGATATCAGGCTGCTATTGACTGCAAAGGATTAGCAACCAAATATTAAAATTGACAATTTGATTTATAAGTAGTTTGCTTTGTCCAATTACTTCTGGTCCATAAAAAATAGGGGGACTGCGTTTAGAATTGTTGTAATTCCTACTCCGCTCACCTGATTTGGATGTAAATACCCTCTCATTAAAGCTGAAAAGTCCAAACTTAACGCACATCCTGATTGCTACAATTTCAAATCCATTGTGGTGCTGTACAAAAGGAGCCAAAAGGATGAAAATTGTGTCATTTGCGTCGACCAAATATTTATGGACCTGACTGTAAAACCTGCATCTGCAAGGTACAACAATCATGAGGACAAAGCAACATGCAAAAAGTAACAGTACTCTTAGAAGAATACTGAAATAAAAAAAATAGTTTGGATATGAAGAAGTGCCTTAATCAAGTGGAAAGGGGGTTCTGTCTGCTGAGAACAAGATGAGCACTAACTAACCTGCTGCAGATTGTAGCTGAAATCATACTAAAAACCATATCATTTATTTTTCAGTAAGACAACCCAGAAAACAAAAAAATACAGCTATTCCTTAATAACAACATAGGCTAAATGCCTTTCTGCCACAGGTGCCTCTACCAAAGATTGAATTGAAGAGGGTGCATACTTTTACAATCAGGTACTTTGTTTTTTGTTTGTTTGTGCTTACTTCAAAGGAATTCATGGAGATGAGCAGATTGGTATAAAGGTATATTTTTAGTTGAGTCTTTGATAGTGTTGTCAAACATTAGATATAAAACAATCCAAGAGGCTGCACCTATATACAAAATAAATCCTGATAATTACATTGAATCCAAATTGATAAATAATTCCAAATATTATATAATGGCGGTGCCAGCACAGCAGCTAAACTTTAGAGGCATTTAAATAGAAAATTCTGGAAGAAGAGTCACTTATGGAAAACTCACACATATAGGGCCGGTTTCGCAGACATGGATTAAGCCTAGTTCTGGACTAAATTGTACTTTCAATGGACAATCTCCATTCAAAATTCCATTTAGTCCAGGACTAGGCTTAATCCATGTCTGTGAAACTGGCCCAGAGACAACTAAGCCATTATTAAGTGTTGGAAAATGGCCAGCACATCTTTTGGACTGTGCTAACTTCTCAGAGATCTCCAGTGTGTCAGGATCTGACTCCAGTGCGACCAGTTTTCTTCTGCCTCCCAAACATTGCCAGATAATCCTCCATTGGTGGAAAAGAGAACTCCTACAGTTTCTTTCAGGCATATTCCTTAATTCTCAGATTCCAGAGAAATCTGTTTTAAAAGTCGCTGCTCCTTGCGAACACGCATTCGCTCTTTAAAGTCCTCCAGCTCTTTCCTCTGAAAATAATTATGACACAATCAATATTATTATCATAGGTTATACTGTGAGCAGTAGTTTAGTAGAGATGTCTTTTATATAAATAGGTTAGAAATGTGATGTGTGGTGTCAGAGTTGAATTATGATGCAAACTGGGGATTTACTGTAGGAGTATTTGCCCACTTGTAAAACATTGTAAACAAAAAAACAAAAAATATTTGGTCTATCAAACCCACCAACATACCATGAGGAAGTTTGTTTCAGAATAATACTTGAATATGGAGAAAAAAGACAAAATAGCTTTGCACACAGTAGGTACTGCAGATTATGAAGAGACTGTTATATTCAACAATTGTTTGTTGTTGTGCAGTCACTTAAACGGGCTACTTATGGGTATATCTTCATTTTGTTGTTGTTGTGGTTTCTTCTTTTTTCTTAATAAACAATATGGTCTTTATAAAAACAGAGGCTCTGTGAATTAGACTTACATGCATTCCTTCGTCAGGGGGGAAGATCTCCCTCTGGATATCATAAGATGCCATCATAGCACAAAGAAGAGACAGGATTTCGTTAATAGAAGAACAGTATAGCCATAACTTACGTATGCTAAAGCACAAAACGACATTACCTTTCTTTTTACTATGTACTCTTCAAAGTACTCTGCTTGATTTGAGATCCAGAACATGGCCACAGGAAAGGACAGGTAGAGCATCATCTGTTTAAAACAAATCCACCATCCGGTGAGGTGAAACTGTTACATCATGACAACATTTAGCTTAGGCCTACTGATAAACAATGAACAAAGGCCGATTTGTACAATTTTAACGTTGAGACCAATACATATTTTAGGATCGCAGACGATGTATTAATATAGATAATACTTACTCTAAACACCTCTATTTTAACACCCATTTTCACATCAACGCCGGGCATACAACAGTGAAATGTTATCTAAAGTCTTCACACCATCGCCAAAGACCTTCACACTACTTCCGGGTTTGTAGAAGGTCCAATCACTTGAAAGCCACCACGCATGCGCCAGGGGTGGAATAAATAAATATGTTTTAATAATTGAAAATAGGCAAATATGTGGTATGTCGTTGCTATAATTTGTTATCATTTGATAAAATATATTTAAGAAATGTCAAGGAAACTAAGTTTTCGATCGCAGCTAATCTTCGGGTTAATAAAAGAAAATAAGTTGTTCGCCGTTCACTGAGGGTCACTGCAAGCCATTAGCCTCGTTCGACTTGGAGCCGTCTTGCTCAGACCTGCGCAACTATGACGCGCGTCTTGCTGAGCGCACAACAAAAATGCTGCAAAAATGCTGTGCGCTCAGCAAGCCGAGCATCATAATTGCGCAGGTCTGAGCAAGACGGCGACATCTCAAACGAGGCTATTGCTTTTATCCAGATGTCAATTTTCTCTGCGCATTTAAGGTAAGATTTGCAATAATTATCTTCAAAGAACCCCTATAGTGGATGAGATGAAGCATCAACACTTTCCAACCATGTCAACCTATTGAGTGAGTTGATAGTAATCCTATTTCTAATTTAATTAGGAAAAATATGTTTTGGAAACCTTTTTTTTTTACCAGTTTATTTATAACTCTAACCTACCTTATAGAGGTAAATCATGTCAAAAATGGAAAAGAAAATTAATTTCATCTTCATACGGCAAAGGTGTCAAATATACACTTAAAGCTACTACGAGTAAGTTGGCACGTTGGCGACACCTTTGAACAAAAGCGGTAGTATTATTACGACGCCAGCTGTCGTGAAGCTGTTTTGTAGCTCGTGCAGGGAGTGCAGGATTCAAATAATCAGGAAGCAATATGGTGCGTGTCCGTGTGTTGAAAGTGTGAGGGCACCGGACTCTTTTCGGCTCCGTGAGTCTATGGGTGACACAGCATCAACTAATGCCAGTAAGTGCTAAACACACCTGATTGCAATGAGTTGATGCATTGTCACCTCTCACGGAGCTGAACGAGTCCCCGTGTCCTCACACAAAGCGAATGAACGAGAGATGGCAGTTAGTATGGATCATGATGAGCTAATGTGTTTATGTTGTAAATAAATAATGACTATTTCCGATGAATAATGGTCATCTGATGATGCTGGTGAGGCAAAGTAAACTTTGTTTTAGTAGGCTACCGCTCATTCATTTAGGAGTAAACACTGCAGTCTAGTTTCGCTGCGTGAAATTGTGTATACGTTGCTTGGCAACGCCCTCCCGCCCGACTATCACTCTCACTTTTAGCTTTTCTTCATTGCATTTTCTTTTTTGGTTCAGCCCCGTTATCAGTCATTATGACGACAAACAACTGTCTCAAACAAGGCTCCCGCTCCCCTTCCCTCACCAGGAGGGATAGGCTTCTCAATTCACGTTCCTGCGCCACACTGAAATCTGTGACCAATACGGATATGTGACCATAGAGCCCGCACGCGTGAACCGAAAATCGGACTGGGTGTACGACCAGATCAAATGCAGCAATAAAAACTATATAAAAACGTCTTTCTTTGCACTGATGGTCTCGTTTGCTGTTAAAGGTAATTTATGATTATGAGAGGAAACATGAGGCTGTTTAAAAGATATTTAAATGTTACTCGTAGCCGCTTTAATAGCCTACTTTGGGAACAACTGAAGTAGGCCTACCTGTAGGCCTAATTAGTTTGGGACTGAGGTTATAATATAAAAGAACAAAAGAGAGAGAATAACTACTGTTATGTGCAGTATTATAGCTACTTTTCTGCAGTCTGTTCCTATGTTAAAGCTGGGGTGGAGGATTTGGGGAGAAAATGGCAGTTGGGATAGAGATTCGAATTCAAATACCTCAACCGCTCCACTTGTTCTCTTTGGTCCCTCCCCTATGGTCCCTCCCTGACACGCTCTACACCAACAAGGTTGTGCCAAAGTGAATGGACAGTCCCAACAGCCAATAAGAACAGAGAATCGGAGCCTCGTTCTGACTGGTCAAAGTGTACAGCTCATGTTAACTTTGACCAATCAGAAATCATATACCCCAGCTTTAACTGTGAAAAATATGCTTTTAGAAAAGGCCTATTTGGCGTAAATTGAATAAAGTTTGCACAGTGGAGTCTTTAAAAAAATAAAATAATTCACCTATATATTCCATTGTCCGTAATGTCTTTACTGAATCCTTTTAGTTAGTTATCCTGCTGCATAGATATAATTTCCCCTCTCAGTTTGCAGCTAAAGTTTCAGTCCGTGTCACGCTCTTTACGTCCTCCACGAAAGATCTACGCGTGACGTCATCGACAACGAGAGGTGTTCAGGATCCTCGGAGAGAAAGATCCCGCGCGCCCTGGCAACCTGATAAACCCAGGTAAACGCCGTTGTTTCAAACATTATTCTGCCAGTCATGTTGTCTCAGTAAACCGAATGGGTAGACAGCAGGAGACACGGTTACATCGACGTGAAGGCTTAAGAGGTAGCGCTCATGCCCGGCGTCCACTGAGACCGTTCACTTGCACGGCGGCCTTTTCTGGCTAACTAGCTTGCAAGCTAAAGCTAGTTGGCAGTTGTCTATCAAAAGACACAATAACCGCACCTACATTGTGTGTCTATCTGACATTCCTTGCCTGTCTCACCCACTGTTGGTCACAATTACGCTACATACAACCCAACAAATGCTGCTACGAGCACAGGGTTGGGCATCTATTGCTAGTTTGCTCGTCGACTGTCTTGTGTTGTGGGAGACGGTGACGCCGTCACGGTGATGATGGCGCACAGTCTGACTGAGACTATTTGATGATAATGCAGTCAATGGAGCAGATAACACAACGTATAATTCTAATATTTATTTTCCAAAGCTTGCTGCTATTTTCTTGGAAACAAAGTGTCTGTATCGTCGTACGCTTTCAGTGCTGCTCGGCACTTAGCCGAAGTCCATTTCGGAACCAAGGCAATAATCTATGCCCTGTGGCCTAACGTCAGGATCTCAACGATGGTCGCTCGCCAGCAATCATTACTTTGCAATTTATCGTTTTATGTATCACACCTGGTAATGGTCTCTACCCTAGAGATATATGTGTTTGGGTCTGTAGTGTATGCTGTTGTATTGTAGACGCAAAGCAGTGGCATTCAGCGGACTGGTGTGTTCAATCAGATTAGGCTACTCATGAACAGGCCCGTTATTAAGCACACTGTTTTCCTTAAAAGAAGAATCCTCAATTTTACCGGCGTGATTCGTGTTTGTGATGCTAATCGTTGGCCATGGTTATGTTGGAAGCCCTAAGTGTAACAACACACAGATCTTACTAATGACAGACACAAGCCTACTTTCAGTCACATGCTTGTTTTGATTGGCTTCTTTGCCTGAAGGTGCACAAAGATAGAAGCTGTTGTGCCTTTTCTGTTCCATCGTCCTTAACATATATTTTTCAAACTATTACTCAGACCTATATTATAAATGAATAAAAGCCATGTGTCAGTTTTGGGATGATGTCTTGTTTGTCACTGTATTAAGTGTAAAAAGTGTTATCACTTTCTACATCCTACAAGTAGGCCTATGTACATAAAGAGGATGTATGGAGTCAAAGGGCATGCAGCCAATCAAACAAGCTCAGAGGGACTGAAGCTTGTTTGATTTGCTCACAACAACGAAAAGGAATTTTCACGTTGGTGTGAATTTTCTTTTCACAAGAACGAAAATGAATTTTCTTAGTCGATTAGATTAACTGCACTATAGGTTTGTAAACAGTGACTGGTTCAAAGTGCTTGCAGATACAATGTAGGTAGGGTAAGGGTTCACAGAGCTGAATTATATACAGTGCATACGGAACGTATTCACATCGATTCAGTTTTTAATTTTGTTATGTCACAGCCTGGAATAACGATGGATTATTTATTTTTCCCCCTCAAAATTCCACACATCATACCCTATAATGACAACTTAAAAAAAAGTTTGTTTGAGATTTTGCAATGTTATTAAAAATAAATCACGTACATAAGTATTCACAGCCTTTCCGATCAAGCTCAAAATTGAGCTCAGATCCATAAACTGAGTGATCATGGAGAAGGGCTTTAGTTAGGGAGGTGGCCAATAACCCGATGGTCACTCTGACAGAGCTCCAGGGTTCCTCTGTGGAGAGAGGAGAACCTTCCAGAAGGAGGACCATCGCTGCAGCCCTCCACCAATCAGGCCTGTATGGTAGTCAGAGTGGCCAGACGGAAGCCACAGCCCGCCTGGAGTTTGCCAAAAGGCACCTGAAAAAATCTCAGACCTAGCCTGGAAATCCAGACTTGCCACTAGGCGCTGACAAATTAAGTTTGCTGCGCCTGTTGGTCTGGACACTCTCCATTGAAGCTAATTAAATATGTCAAGAAATCTTGAGCTAGAAATCAATTTGTTCTTTCTGATGGGCGGGCCAGAGCCCTATGTATGGTGCTCTGGAGTGGACGTAACCGGATGATGACAGTGCTGTGCACTTGGAAGACAGCACTCAGATCTTTCATTAACAAGTAAGAGGAATGTTCTGTTTTGCCAACCGACAACGCCAAAAGTTTAATTTAACTGTCGCTAAACGAACGGGGCTTAATATGTCATCTTGTTCATTGCTCTGATTGGTCGTAGTGCTATCCAATTGTGTGCAGTGGCATTTGAAATGCACACGTAGGTGCCGCCCCTTGAGTTGGGAAAGGTCTATTGATCGTGGCCAGACCCTATATCGTTCTAGATATGGGTCTGGATTTCCAGGCTATCTCAGACCATGAGAAACAAAATGTTCTGGTCTGATGAGACAAAGATCGAACTCTTTGGTGTAAATGCCAAGCGTTGGGATGTTTTTCAGTGACAGGAACTGGGAGACTGGTCAAGATTGAGGGAAATATGAATGCAGCAATGTACAGAGACATCCTGGAAGAAAACCTGCTCTAGAACGCTCTTGACCTCAGACTAGAGCAGTGGTTCTCAAAGTGTGGGGTGCGCCCCACCGGTGGGGAATAGAGACATGACAGGTGGGACGCAACGAACGGGAGGAATATGTGTCCACATCCGTGGCGCATATTTTTTAGAAATATTTTAATATATGTTTTTTTTACCGTTTCCCAGCGTGAGTTGGAGGAGTGGAGGCTGCAAGGCTAATATAACACTCGCCGAATGCGGGTAAATTTAGTCTAAGCAAGTAGTAAGTTATTGAGACCACCCGCCACTTTGGCTGGGGAAAGATTTGTGCTCTGCCAGTTTTTCTAGCAAAATAAACTTGTCACCACCGGTAATGGCAGAGACACTGCTTTCTACATTAAAACACACTATAGATCAGCGCACAGCAGTTAAGTTACTGTAAAAACAAACAGAGCATTAAGGCTTTGGGCTCACATTAAAAGCATTTCATCGGCTTCACGTTAGCATTTCACTGGACAATCGGAGTTGACTTTTATTTTGAAGTAGGCCTAACGGGAAGGTAGCCGCTGACACAGCAGGGTTCAACATAACTTTTTTTCCCTACTGGCCCGCCGGGCCAGTGGATCCGAGTTTTACTGGCCCCTTGTATATTTTCACTGGCCCTGCGCACACTTTTTTTTTCTTCATAATTTAGTGTCAATAATTATAATACCTGTATTAGAAAAATAAAGAAAGATAACCAGATCTAAAGGGAATATCTATACTGTAACAGTATAGATATTCCCTTTAGATTTGGTTATTTTTCTTTTAGTTAATTATATGAAATGTTGATATTGCTCATACACATAATATAAAACCAGGCAAACATATTGAATTAGAAGCCTACAACTGAAAGTATGTTGAAAGAGTCGGCCAGTATTTTAAAGTTTGATGGTTGTTTTTATTCTTGAATTTGGGCAGTTTAATGAATAGTTCACCTGCAGAAGTCATGTTCAAACATAAAAAAAAAATAAGAGATGACGGTCTGATCATTCTTTGTGGTGTGGTAGGCTGTTTTTATTACTTTCTCTATATGCATTAGGGATGTGAATGTGTCGACCGAATGACCGGTTTTCCACTTGCGCTCAAGTTGACTTTAAAAATAGAATAGAAATCCGAAAATCAGTGGGTTATGCCGTTTTTTTAATGGGAGATTTCACCGTGTATGTGAGTTCACGTCTGGTCGTGAGCGCGCTGCAGGAGTGTCACTTCTCCATGAAGTGTCAGCTTCACATAAGAGTCCGGTGTGGGATAATTTTTTCAAACTATTGATATAAAACAATGCAGTGCAAAATATGCAGCATTAGTTAAACGCTCGTCTAAGACTATGACGTTAAATCACCTTAGAAACACACAATGCCTTCGTCCGATCACAGCAGCGTTTCACCGTGTGATCTCGCCAGCGAGTGAGCCGCCGCGCAGATGAACTGTGGTTTGTGGCTAAAATAATAACCGGGGATATTCTCCCCATTAGCGATTTCAATGGGAAAGACTTCCGCGATCTGATTGAATGTCTCGAGCCTGAAAACACAGTGCCAAACTGCGCGACTATAGGAACTGTACAGTGAGCGGAGTCCCTCCGTTCGTTTCTGTCTACAACCGACACAATCACCGGAGACGCATTCACAGCGTTTAAATAACGCCTCTCATTTGTATTACCATTGGGGCTTGGATGCAAATACTGTAACATTACGGCGGCAGATAAAGGAAAAGCGCAGTTATCATTTTCTGCACCTCAACCTCTGCTGTGGGAAGAAAGAAAGGGGGCAAAGGAAGTCGATTGATTTGTCGACTCGCAGGCGGACGGTAGGCAGCTCTGCCAACGGAGCGAGAGTGCACCCGCTTGTTGCTCCGCCTGTCAAAACGCCCACGCATCGGTTGTCCACTAGCCTTTCATTAAAAAATATATTTTATATTAGGTTTATTATATTGAGTCTTAAATAAACACTGCTTTCATTACGACTCTCAACGCGCATTTCAATGAACCATGATGTAGTCTACAAAAAGATACTGAACTGTGATTGGCCAGTCACTGGCCCGGGCGGGACAGTGACTGGCCAATCAACTTGCCCTGCATATGATTTTACTGGCCCCGGGCCATCGGGCTATACGTTATGTCGAACCCTGCACAGCCCCTTCACAGCCCTGCAGCGCTGCAGTCACTCAGCATGTCTTTTGTTTTCACTAGTTCTACTAAAAAAGAAGACAGAAAACTTGTCATTTACAATACTTTTTAACCCTAAGCTTACACCAAAAGCTTCATGATCGTTAGTGCCATTCATTTTCGGTACAGTAAGCAGGGGTTGACACTAAGGTTTCAAATGCACTTGCCCATAGGGCAAGTACAGGTAATGTTTTACTTGCCCAAATGTCGTGTTTAAAAACTGTTAAACAATGATATACAGCAGTGGTTCCCAACCTTTTTTCCCTGAGGACCCCCGTGCCAGGGTCCAAGACAAGCAAGGCCCCCCCAACCCTAACTCCGACCCATATACACACAATAAAAGAATAGAGTGATTAATAACTTTTATTTGCAAAAAATAAATAAACAGGTACTGATTTACACAGAGCTCCGTGGCTCTGAGTAAATCAGTACCTGCTTTTTCAAAAGCTTTCCTGATGTCCGTGGATCTTCTTGATAGTGCCAATTGCTTCTTTCTCTCAAAATACTCTCGACTTTCACCAATAGTCTCGGGGTGTTTGGTCTCCTGGTGTCGTTTCAGTTTGCATGGTTTCATGCTTTGATTAGCTAGCTTCTCGCCACAAATGACGCATTCTGGCCGAAAACTGTCCTGTCCTTCCATAAAACCAAAATCAATGTATCTCTCGAGATATTGCTTTGTTTTCATCTTTGGTACAGACGGACCATCTGTACATTTACGTTTCACAGACATTTTTTTTCTGTGTAAAGTGAGGCTGACCGCAGCGAAACAATCAGCATTGCCCGCCACCCACGAGCCGACCGGAAGGTTGCTTACGCAAGTTCAGAGGTCATATAATAATGAATTTAAATGTGGACCAATAATATGTTTTAATTAGCATTAAACATCGTTTTGATTATCCAATTGGATGTTATTGGGGTTTTATGAATTTAATGTGCAATTTTATTTTTTATTTTTTTTCACAAGTCACAACCTCATAACAGACAAACTTGTGCGCCCCCCTTGCGATCTCTGGCGCCCCCTGCTGGGGGGCGCGGACCCCAGGTTGGGAACCACTGATATACAGTATAAGCTAATTAAATTATGCATTTTAGCGAACCTTATCTCTTAAATGCAAACAATGCTTACTAGTCTCATCCCAGGGGTTGACACTAAGACCCTGTTTCCACCTGGCATTAACATCTGACTTTTTGAATCTGGTTACAAGTGGACAGCTCTCAGTCCGTGTGTTCCCACTTGTATTTTCAAATGTGACTTCTCTGTCTACTTGTGATCGGATTCCATTTACCCGCGCAGTATTTAAATCAACACGTTCATCATTTCCGTTTGCATTGGTGTTTTTAACCGGTGGGGTTCAAACAAGTAAACATACAGGGCTGTACAGTGCCACAGTTTTAATCGCATTTGCGATTTTAATCGCATTTGCGATTAAAATGCATTACATGCGAAGATAATTACCAGTCTAGGTTGACGAGATATGCTACTGTCTCATTTAGACAAGGAGGAGCGATGCACAACACTGCTTAGAGGGCCCTCGCCAAATGCGGGAAATATCATAGATAGTATATAAAAGTAAAAACTCTTAGGCGAGTAAGTTATTAAGCATCTTTGGCTGGTGAAAGATGTGTGTTTGCGGGGCGCCTTTTCTAACGTCTGCTACACTCTTGTCACCAACACCAGTAGGCTACACGGGCGGCTTTCTGTATGAAGTTAAGATACTGTATGCAAACAGAATATTTCCTGTGCGCCTTCACATTAAAAGCCTGTTACTACCCAAACGCGAGTTGACTTTTATTCTTAAGCAGATAAGAACAGGAAGTCGTTGCCTTGCAGCTCTCCAGTCAATAGCAGCGATTTCCGTGTTTTCAGATTTACGCAGTGAAATGAAAACGGAGGAGTAAGCTTGTCATTTGCAACTCGTTCATGAGGCTTCTATAAAAGCTGCATGAACGCCAGTGATGCATTTTCAACGTATTTCCGCCCAGGCAGGGGGCAGCAGTTGAGTAGGAGGTCCCTAATGTGGACACAAACCACATTCGTGTTTCCACTACCAAATGAATGCGAACACATCGGACACAAGCAACGTAAACCACCTCCGAATGTGGTTTTTGTGATCCGATCTCAATGCGTCTTGAGAGTGTTCTCACCTGTAGTTAGAGCTGTATTCATGTGATCGGATCACAAAAACCACATGTTAATGCCAGGTGGAAACGGGGTCTCAGGTTTCAAAAGCACTTGCCCATAGGGCAAGTACAGGTAATGTTTTACTTTCCCGAATGTCGTGTTCACTTGCCCAAAAAAAACAAATGTTAAACAGTGATATATGCTTATTAAAATATTAGTGGTGGGCCGATAACGGCGTTAACGTGCTGCGTTAACGCCAGACTCTTATCGGCGATAAAAAAAATATCGCCGTTAATCTCTTGTTCCTCTTATTTTAGCCCGGATATATACCTGGCCGAATTGCACTGTAGTGCACGAGTCAGAACGAGTCCGACTTCGCACCTGTGTAGCCTACCACATCAAACGTAACGTGCTGACATGGATGCAGCTAGGAAGCCGCCGGGTTTGCTTCAGGGAAAATTTATTTTTAAGAAGCTTCCCAATGGAAACCTCGACAAGACCAAGGTTGTTTGCACCTTGTGCAATGCGGAATTGGTTTACTGTAGGAGTTCTAACAGTCTGTGCTCTCGGAAGCGGCCGGGGCATGCGTGTGTGCAATGGGAGAGCTTTGTGTGGAGAGAAAAAAAAGAGGCAAGGGAAATCGCCAATGCATAGCCTCGACTCATTAAAGGTTGAAAATCACTGAATTACACAACATGTAGGCTAGCCTATGGCTTAAGGCTATGGAAATCATTATGGAAACAATATTTTTTTTTATCAGTGATAGCTCAGCTGATCTCGTTGCTATAGAGACCACGTCCGTCCGCTTTGTTTGACAACTGACAGAGCTGCCAAGTCTCACCCTTTTGGCCGTGAGACACACTCATATCAACCAGCTCACACTCTCACACGCTAGCCTACAACTCAAATTTCTCACGCGGAGAAGTTAATCCCCAAAATAACGATTGTTTTGCGGGACTTTTATTTTGACAGTCTTATATTGAAAAGCTAACGGACATGAGTTCCGTGACATCCTCTTTCTGCACGCAAGTTAACTTGATGCATTAGGTGTGCACCTGCACAGGAGATGAGCCCCTGGTCTGATGCGCCACCTGGCTTGAGAAACACGTTCTCAAAGACTTACTTTGAGTCATTATTTAGGAGCACACACATATTATGATTGAATTCAAATGAGACATTTTAATATAGATTAATCTAGATTAATTCCAAAATTAATCTAGATTAATCTAGATAAAAAAAATGAATCTATGCCCACCTCTATAAAATATACATTTTAGCGAACCTTATCTCTTAAATGCTTACTGTCTCATCCTGACCACATACAACCAACAACAATTCATATAAGCCTAGATATCAGTCATCACACATACAGCCAAGAGCTTGGTCCTGCCGCAGCATCCTGAAAGGGCCTCTTTTTGCCATGCACCTGGCCTGGTTTTGGGGGTCTCAGAAAACTCAGTCTAGCTCAGAGTCATCAGTCAGCTGAATGTTAGCTTCCACACAAATGTGTTCAGAAAAATATGACTTATTTTACTTATTCAAAACGGTCACATTGTGCAAAAAAGTTATCGTCTGCCATAAAATGATTAAAGTCCACCATGTTAAAGCTATTGCTCAGTTATACTGTAAGTAGGGAGGGGATCATTCATTTATTTTCATATTGATAAACCATTATAAAGACTGCACAAACCAAATCTTTATTGATACTTTTCAGTTTTCAGCACAGTTTCACGCAAACTTCCCTTTATAAATACCCACCTGCGGTGAATTGTGCGCAGACGATCTCCACCCTGTGTCCTCCCACTTCACCTCCCAATTTCATCCCACATTCTACCATACATGGCGAATGCTAAATAGCTCCTGAATATGATGACGCACTTAATAAGCACGGAATTTTGACTGACATGAGGAAAAAAGGGAGGCAATCGGCCGCAAAGAAAGCGACTGTGAAGGAAGAAAGCCCGTGACGTGCAGCTGCAGAAACTGACACACACACACACGAAGTCGTTGTAGTCTTTGTAAAGCAGTTTCGCCCAACTTTGTACTGTATGCAATATCACGTATTAGCGTAGGCCTACCTGTAGTACTATATGTAGGCCTACTGTATATAAAATATGGTGTGACAAGTGAAATAATGCCTATAGTCTATTCGAGAGAATTGTTTATCTCCCGTGAGATCAACACATTTCCAACAACGTCAGATTATAGTTTAATCTTCCAGAGGGGGAATTGTTATGGGAAAGAGATGCGTGTAATGATTTGCTAAATTCATAACATGATTTTATCTAACGAAATATACAATTTAATTAATATCTGTTGGGCTTAACTTTGTACAAAACTACTTTTTACTCACCTCTTAAAATTTGCTCTCCCGCTGGGCACTCACGGAAACACCTCCCGACGTATAGGATATTATTATAAAGTAGCGCTATAAGATTCAACTTATAAAATAACCAAAACATGTAGACCTAGGCTACTTGATAAGTAAGTCAACCTACATCACAACTGCATGCCATAGACTACAGTAGCCATATATTCACAACTATAGGTAAGCTTATACATTTTATTGACTAAATATATTGGGTGCCAAGCATCATTTGTCTGTGTTTTTCTGATGACTGAGCTTTATTTCGTGGTGTTGCCATTGAGTGTCGCTGATTCCCCGAGTCAGGAAAACCTTGCGGTAGCTCTACGCATGGTCGAAAGTTGGCGTAGGAATACGCACACTTCTCCGCAAATAATGTCTTTATAAATACCAACGTTTGCCGCCGCACATTTTCCCGCACATTTCTTTCCGTCTACGCAAGGTTTTTGTGCGCCGCAAGCTTTATAAATGAGGCCCCTGCTTTTTATAAAGACCAAATAACTTAATTTTTGTCTCATCAGTCCAAAGCATTTTCTTCCAATATGAAGCTGGCTTGTCTAAATGAGCTTTTGCATACTCCATGCAACTGTATCTGTGGCGTGGGCGCAGAAAGGGCTTCCTTCTCATCACCCGGCCATACAGATGTTTTGGTGCAAATTGCACTGAATTGTAGAACCATGTACAGATACACAATCTGCAGCCAGATGTTCTTGCAGGTCTTTGGAGGTGATCTTTGGGTTGTGTGCAACCATTCTCACAATCCGCCGCATATGCCGCTCTTGTACTTTTCTTGGTCTGCTAGACCTGGGTTTAACTGCAACTGTGCCTGTGTCCTTCCATTCCCTGACAACGTTCCTTACAGTAGAAATTGACAATTGAAACCTTTGGGAAAGCTTCTTGTAGCCTTCCCCTAAACCATGACAATGAATAATCTTTGTTTTTAAGATCTTTTGGAAGCTGTTTTGATGATCGCATTCTGTCTCACTTCTGCAGAGAGTCAAAGAGAAGTGGAACTTGCATTTAGGCACCTAAAATACCTTTTATCATGATTAAACAGACCTTTATATGAGGTTCAAGGCTTAACAACATAATCCAACCAATTTTGTGTTTGAAGTCCTCAGTTTTACATGCTGTTGCATGCATTAAAATCAGCAAGACCACAAGGGTTCCTATATTTTTGCACAGCCAGTTTTTCACATTTTATTTAATTTCATAAAACCAAATACTGCTTTTCAAAAAATCTTTGTTTGGAAAACATCACAGTACTTAGCTGTTCCTGGTAAATTAAAGACATACCACTTTTATCTTTTTTGTGTGAAAGCAGAGTCAATTATAATGCCGGCTGAGAGGGGTTCCCAAACTTTTTCATATGACTGTATTTAAAACGGTCACATTGTGCCAAAAAGTGATCGTGTGCTATAACATGATTAAAGTCCACCATGTTAAAGCTATTGCCCAGTTACACTGTAAGTAGGGAGGGGGATCATTCATTTCTATTCATATTAATACCATTGTAAAGACTCCACAATCCAAATCTTCAGGGTTCGACATAACGTATAGCCCGATGGCCCGGGGCCAGTAAAATCATATGCAGGGCAAGTTGATTGGCCAGTCACTGTCCCGCCCGGGCCAGTGACTGGCCAATCACAGTTCAGTATCTTTTTGTAGACTATCATGGTTCATTGAAATGCGCGTTGAGAGTCGTAATGAAAGCAGTGTTTATTTAAGACTCAATATAATAAACCTAATATAAAATATATTTTTTAATGAAAGGCTAGTGGACAACCGATGCGTGGGCGTTTTGACAGGCGGAGCAACAAGCGGGTGCACTCTCGCTCCGTTGGCAGAGCTGCCTACCGTCCGCCTGCGAGTCGACAAATCAATCGACTTCCTTTGCCCCCTTTCTTTCTTCCCACAGCAGAGGTTGAGGTGCAGAAAATGATAACTGCGCTTTTCCTTTATCTGCCGCCGTAATGTTACAGTATTTGCATCCAAGCCCCAATGGTAATACAAATGAGAGGCGTTATTTAAACGCTGTGAATGCGTCTCCGGTGATTGTGTCGGTTGTAGACAGAAACGAACGGAGGGACTCCGCTCACTGTACAGTTCCTATAGTCGCGCAGTTTGGCACTGTGTTTTCAGGCTCGAGACATTCAATCAAATCGCGGAAGTCTTTCCCATTGAAATCGCTAACGGGGAGAATATCCCCGGTTATTATTTTAGCCACAAACCACAGTTCATCTGCGCGGCGGCTCACTCGCTGGCGAGATCACACGGTGAAACGCTGCTGTGATCGGACGAACGCATTGTGTGTTTCTAAGGTGATTTAACGTCATAGTCTCAGACGAGCGTTTAACTTATGCTGCATATTTTGCACTGCATTGTTTTTTATCAATAGTTTGAAAAAATGGTCCCACACCGGACTCTTATGTGAAGCTGACACTTCATGGAGAAGTGACACTCCTGCAGCGCGCTCACGACCAGACGTGAACTCACATACACGGTGAAATATCCCATTAAAAAAACGGCATAACCCCCTGATTTTCGTATTTCTATTCTATTTTTAAAGTCAACTTGAGCGCAAGTGGAAAACCGGTCATTCGGTCGACACATTCACATCCCTAATGCATATAGAGAAAGTAAAAAACAGCCTACCACACCACAAAGAATGATCAGACCTTCATCTCTTATTTTTTTTTTATGTTTGAACATGACTTCTGCAGGTGAACTATTCATTAAACTGCCCAAATTCAAGAATAAAAACAATCAAAAATCATAAAATCAAACTACTGGACTTTAAAATACTGGCCGACTCTTTCAACATACTTTCAGTTGTAGGCTTCTAATTCAATATGTTTGCCTGGTTTTATATTATGTGTATGAGCAATATCAACATTTCATATAATTAACTAAAATAAAAATAACCAAATCTAAAGGGAATATCTATACTGTTATAGTATAGATATTCCCTTTAGATCTGGTTATCTTTCTTTATTTTTCTAATACAGGTATTATAATTATTGACACTAAATTATGAAGAAAAAAAAAGTGTGTGCAGGGCCAGTGAAAATATACAAGGGGCCAGTAAAACTCAGATCCACTGGCCCGGCGGGCCAGTAGGAAAAAAAAGTTATGTTGAACCCTGATCTTTATCGATACTTTTCTATTATTTTGTTAAAAGAGAACTGGTATTATTGCTTTAAGAGCTAAGGATAGGACTTTAATCAGGTCATAATTCCATATTTAGGCCTACTATTATTTTATTTTGCTGGGAAAACAATTTTTTTACCCAAACTGTATTATTCAAGCTTCTCGCGAAAAACTAAAATTTCTTATTTTCTTGATGTTACATTTGAACACATGATGTCATTTTATTGACCTTTGCCTGAACACATCACATTTGAACCATTTGCGATTTTTTTTTAGCTAACTAGTTCTTATCCTGCCGATTTTAATATGGATTTAAAAACTATCAGATTTTTTAACTGCGGGACTTGCTACAGAGTCTCTTGTTTGTTGATCACCGCTGCATTGAATGGATGATGAGACGGTGCCGAGCTCGTCTGCAGCGGCAGCGGCTCAGCAGACAAGGGTACAGACCCCTTATCTGTTAATCAACACGGCGGATGCGCGCGCTGCATAGCTGCAGAAAGAAAAAATGTTCAGCTGGTTGCCATGGTTACCCGTTTGGTTGTATTGCAGTTGCGGTGTTTCTTTATAGGTCCATGGTGCTAAGTAGCGATGTTGTCAGCTTACTAAAAACTGTTTATCAGCGAGTGATAACATTGGTTATGCGGAAACATTAACACTATTGAACGAGATGCGTCTTAATGACCCATACGCGTTGCGGGCAGTTGAGTAGATAAATGATGAGAAGAAATGGCCCCGACGACTTCAGTGGCCGGACTGCTGTTGGAGAGTGACAGTAAAGACCGGCAGACAGATAGACAGAGAGAGGCAGAGATGCCTTTATTTCATAATTTAGCTTTTTGATTTAACCCATTGATGACTATGGCAATCTAGGATGCATGTCCTTAATGCCTGAGGGTTTTCTGAAAAAATAGTACAAATTGTCAAGTCTACCAAAACCTTAATATCTAAGCCTGTGTAGCACATAGAAACATGAAATAAAATACATTTAAAAGTTAAGGTTCACAGGTTTTATTTAAACATGCTCCCTTAGCGCTTACACACCAACAAATTTTTCTAAAAATCGTCAAAATTAGATGGGGGAGAAAAAAAATAATAAATAATATAAAATATTTAGTGTGATTTTCGTCAGTAGCCTATAGTGGACCTTGATTCTGCGCACCAAACGCCACTAACTGTTCTGTAATACACTATCGCTGACACAGCCGGCTTATTTTTTTTTATTTTTTTGTTTTATTTTTTATTTTTTTGATTGATGTGATTTTCGGCAAACCACACAACTTTTGGGTAGTCACGTGGTCTTAAAAAATCAACAAAACCCACCTCATGTGTATTTGAACCAATGACAGTGCATTCTATGCCGCGCATGCCATGAAAATGAGATAAAGTAACAATGCTGCACGATGCAGCATCAGGCAGGAGAGCCAATGTGGCATCGCGCAGCAGCCGTCATCAATGGGTTAAAAGTGATCATAACTAGCCGTGATCATCTGTTTTTAGACTGACTCCTGCTTTCGGGGCCGTTGGGCTCACGAGCCGACCAGCTTATCAGACCAGCTGTTTGAGACGGAGATGAAAAGGAAAGTGAAACTTATGGTGGAGCAGTTAAATAGTTAAATGAATAAATATTATAACCAAACACAATAATGTGTTGTGTTATCTGCTTTAGTAGCCTACAGTAGGCTAGCACATGTCAACCCCACTCGGTTTTCGTTTATTGATTTTTCCTAAATGGTATGATTTAGCCTACTTGCCGGCTACACGTGTACACGTGCAAACCCCTACTGCCTAGTCAAACCATAGAGTCAAACACAAGGGAAGAGGACGGAGATGTATAACGTCTGGGTCATTGTAAATAAGCCTCCATTGCTTTCCATTGCTATAGCCTCGTCTCCGGTCGGTCACTGTCCTTATTGTAAACATTTCACAACTCATTTATGTAATTATACAGCGGTGCATTTGGGCATTTACTAGCTTTATCACCATTCAAACTAAAAATAAACGGTTTGTGCATCCAACAGCACAACAAGACATGATTGTGGCTCGTGTCGCTCTTGTCTCTTTCTGCGGCTGACATGCGCAGTAGAGAGGGGAGTGACGCTGTGTGAAGTAGACTGATAAGGGGTCTATCCTTTTTTTTTTTTTTTTTTGGAGACGGAGCGGGTTGAAGGAGTTTCTTCAAGACAGTCGAAGGTAGAACACTTTTACAGTCCAAAATGATACAAATTATTGTCTAAAAATGTAATAAAAAAAAAAATACGTTTTTTCTCCATGAAAATAAATGCATTCCATTTGTGCGGTTATATCATTGCATTTGGTCACGTTGTGATTAGATTAGATTAATCATGCAGCACTACACCCAATATTACATTTAATATGACGTGATCAGGTGCACTGGTGTGACCAGTGCAAATATCTAGGCGCACTTTGCAGATATTTAGGCCTGCATTTGCAATACTTGTAACTAGGGATGGGCTTTTAAGAAATGTCCTTGATCTATGATCGGGAAAATTAACGATCAATTATCGATTTTAATTTAAAATTCATTTAATCTTTTTACATATTAAAAATTGCCTACAGAAAATCCAAAATACAGCGTTTTTACCATAGAACAAGGTTTGTTACTCAATGAAATCCTCATTACGAGAACTTCTAGTCAAACAACAGTCCATTAAGACAAGGCAACTTTTAAAAATAAAATAATAATAAAATGCGGTGCTGGTTAAAGCCTGAGGCTATGAGCCAAAAATTAGCCAATGCTACAGCAGATGCTACCAAAGACTGAATACGGGCACGGCACATTTCTCCTAGTGGTAAAGGAGCTAACGTTACTTAATCTAAAAAACAAAATGTGCAAATAAGTTCCATGAAGGTGAAGTAGGATAGCACAGATGCTACAGTTAGACACTAATGCTAGCGAAGCTAACGTGACACGTTAAACGGGGTCGGATGTAGGCTTTATTGTAGAAGTGGTACATTAGTTGGGTTGTCGTGGTGTGAAAGTTTTCAAAATAATTGCATCTGAACTAGGGATGTTAAACGATTCATTATTTGCGTGTCGACGTGTCGGAGGCATGAATCGACAAATCGATCGATTTACTATGCCATTAGAAAAGAAAAAAAAAAAGGCAATGTGCATTTTTTTGCGGCAGCAGAGCGTAGTTGTGGTGCTGATAAACTGCGCTTTCCTTTAAACAACACTGGTGCCGCACGCTGTGTGTGTTCAGACTTCATCTGCATCAAAGCCTTTTTGATAATAAAATGAGAGTCTTTAATTTTAAAAACGCTGTCCATGCGTCGGAGGTGAACTCGGCTGAAAACAGAAACAGTCCCTTCAGTCGCACTGTCAGCTTGCCGAAATGGCTCTGTGTACTTGAGACATACAAACAGATCGCGGAAGCTGTTCCCGTAGACAACGTTAAAGGGCAGGATAGCCCCGGTTATCATTTTATTCAACAAACCACAGAGTTTTTCTGCACGGCGGCTCATTCACTCATAGGCTACTTGCGAGGTCTCCTGGTGATCGTCACCGTCACAGCGCTACTCGCTGCTTTGCCCGGGCGGAGGCTTTGTGTGAAGGTGATTTAACATCACGGCCGTAGATGAATGCTATAACTTTATGCTGCATATGTTGCACTGCACTGTTGGCCCACACAGGACATTTAATGCGCGCACATTGCAGAAATGAAGCGCCTGCAGCGCGCTCGTGACCACACGTGAACTCGCATCACGGACGTCTCACATGTCCCCAAAACATCTAATAAAGTAAAACACCCGATTTACCGATTTCTATTTTTAGAGTCGCCTTGGGCACGAGTCGAAAATCGAGCCGAGAATCGACACATTGTTCACATCCCTAATCTGAACGTGGAAACTTTAGAAAACTTAAAGGGAAAACCTTTCCGTTTTCAGTCTGTCAGTGCGTTTCCATGGCACAACTAGATTGGATTAAGACATATATCGAACTAGACACTTGAACGGACCGTGTCACTTGTCTGAGTATACATGGCCTTTCAGAAATCGGATAAATGTCCGATGCATGGCTGTCTCCACTATGCTAGGTGGCGCTGTAGCCCTTTCAACCATGCTTTCAACAAGTGGTTTTAGAGCCACGTCCGGTTCCCTTCCGGCAATAACCCATGGTGTAGCCTATAATGCGCAGGCACACAAGCACAGAACGAGAAGTCCGATATCCGATCCCTGTATACATGCAGAGAGAATGCCGACAATGAACCAGTTATCTAGGTGTTCTTATCCGACTTCTCTTGTCCGTTATTGTGCCGATTTGTGTGCGAAGTAGATCGGATAAAGGTGTTTACATGCAGTTTAAAAGTCCTAAGTTGAAGTCTTATTCGTTTAGTTACCCGATTATGAGTCTGCATGTAAACGCACTGTTACCGTGTAAACATGGCCTCACTCATTTGCACCATTTCTGTCACTCTGTGAGTGATCACTTCATTATGACCAGACCATATACAGTGAAGAAAATAAGTATTTGAACACCCTGCTATTTTGCAAGTTCTCCCACTTAGAAATCATGGAGGGGTATGAATTTTTCATGGTAGGTGCATGTCCACTGTGTGAGAGATAACCTAAAAAGAAAAATCCAGAAATTACAATCTATGATTTTTTAACAATTTATTTGTGTGATACAGCTGAAAATAAGTATTTGAACACCAACGTTAATATTTGGTAGAGTAGCCTTTGTTTGCAATTACAGAGGTCAAACGTTTCCTGTAGTTCTTCACCAGGTTTGCACAGACTGCAGGAGGGATTTTGGCCCACTCCTCCACACAGATCTTCTCTAGATCAGTCAGGTTTCTGGGCTGTCGCTGAGTAACACAGACTTTCAGCTCCCGCCAAAGATTTTCAATTGGATTTAGGTCTGGAGACTGGCTAGGCCACTACAGAAC
This sequence comes from Ammodytes marinus, assembly GCF_949987685.1. NCBI lineage: Eukaryota > Metazoa > Chordata > Actinopteri > Uranoscopiformes > Ammodytidae > Ammodytes > Ammodytes marinus. The sequence continues at coordinate 28,699,443 of NC_137220.1, read as the reverse complement.
CTTGATATGCTTCTTACGAAGCAACTCCTTGGTTTTCCTGGCTGTGTGCTTTGGGTCATTGTCATGTTGGAAGATCCAGCCACGACTCATCTTCAATGATCTGACTGAGGGAAGGAGGTTTTTGGCCAAAATCTCACAATACATGGCTGCAGTCATCCTCTCCTTAATACAGTACAGTCGTCCTGTCCCATGAGCAGAAAAACACCCCCAAATCATGATGCTACCACCCCCATGCTTCACAGTAGGGATGGTGTTCTTGGGATGGTACGCATCATTCTTCTTCCTCCAAACACGCATAGTGGAATTATGACCAAAAAGGTCAATTTTGGTCTCATCTGACCACAAAACTTTCTCCCATGACTCCTCTGGATCATCCAAATGGTCATTGGCAAACTTAAGACGGGCCTTAACATGTGCTGGTTTAAGCAGGGGAACCTTCCGTGCCATGCATGATTTCAAACCATGACGTCTTAGTGTATTACCAACGGTGACCATGGAAACAGTGGTCCCAGCTCTTTTCAGGTCATTGACCAAGTCCTGCCGTGTAGTCCTGGGCTGATTCCTCACCTTTCTTAGCATCATTGAGACCCCACGAGGTGATATCTTGCATGGGGCTCCACTCCGATTGAGAATGACCGTCATGTTTAGCTTCTTCCATTTTCTAATGATTGCTCCAACAGTGGACCTTTTTTCACCAAGCTGCTTGGCAATTTCTCCGTAGCCCTTTCCAGCCTTGTGGAGTTATACAATTTTGTCTCTGGTGTCTTTGGACAGCTCTTTGCTCTTAGCCATGCTGAATGTTTGGGTCTTACTGATTGTTTGGGGTGGACAGGTGTCTTTATGCAGCTAACGACCTCGCACAGGTGCATCTGATTCAGGATAATACAGTGGAGTGGAGGAGGACTTTTAAAGGCGGACTAACAGGTCTTTGAGGGTCAGAATTCTAGCAATAGATAGGTGTTCAAATACTTATTTTCAGCTGTATCACACGAATAAATTGTTAAAAAATCATAGATTGTGATTTCTGGATTTCTCTTTTTAGGATATCTCTCATACAGTGGACATGCACCTACCATGAATTTCAGACCCCTCCATGATTTCTAAGTGGGAGAACTTGCAAAATAGCAGGGTGTTCAAATACTTATTTTCTTCACTGTATCCTGCATCCAAATATTCATGTGGGTTTACCTGTAGTCTTGAGCTGTAGACTGAGCAGTAGGGCTCGCCCGAATGCCATTTTTCAGGCTTTGAATATTCGTTGTTTTTTCCGAGCGAATATTCGGATATTCGTTCCAGAAAAACACACCATCAAACCAACATTAATAATGCCAATGTACTCACTGAAACCGAGTGTGTGAGCCGAGACAGCAAGCTGCGTAGTTTGTTGATGCTTTAATAACTTTCGAACGGTAGTAAAGTCGGAGTTCTTACTTTTTCCCCGTGCAAACAGCTGTTGTTCCGTTCCAAATCAGTTGTCCTCTGCGCCATCATAACCCGTACAGGAGCTTATCAATTCATCCAGGAACGTGCATCTTTTCGGCGATTTATAAATCCATACAAAGATCCAATATTAATAGTCTTTTGTGTCCATATTATATCCATTATTGACAGCCTATTCCCATGATGCAAGCAAGTCACGGTTGATGATGGCTGAATAGCAGCCCTGAATGTAAACAAACAGCTGAGCAAAGCTAACATTAGCATTACGCCAAGCATTACATTTCCTTCCGAAATCGCGCTAATGTTGTGGTAGCCTATAGAGTTATTAGGAACACAATTCTTCCTCCAACTCTCTCTCCCTCCTGCGCTTGGTGCTGCTTTTAGTTTGCCTCACTCTGGTAACATCACATAGCCTACTACAGCTGATATCATCGGTTGCGCTTTTGGCAGCGGCCAACTAGGTCAAAGTTCATATAATTTGATAATATATTTTAAATTCTAATTTGTATTTTACAATTGTTTTATAACTTATGTATCCAAATATTATTTGCTGACAAAATATACTGCAGTTTGAGCTACCTTTGCAAAAAAAAAATTAAAAATGTTTTTTTTTTTGGAAAAAAAAAAAAAAAAAAATCCGAATTGAGCTCCGAATACTAATTTATCAAACGGATATTCGAATAATTCGGGCCAGCCCTACTGAACAGCCTTCGTAAAGGTTTTTGGAGACAGTGACACAGTGCACATACTAATCAGCTGAATTTATCAGGTTGAAAAATGATTTATGGCTTGCATGCCTATGAGGTACACATTTGCTTGCTTTATGTTTCCAGTATCAACTGGACAGATGAAACACACTAGCTATTTTTATTTAATTTTCTGTGCTTCAAGCACCTTTTTTTTCAATAAACATTGAATAGTCAGTGCTGCAGTAATAGTTTTCCAACAGATTTGACCTAATTGATTAAGTGGTTGTCTGTTTAAATCAAGGTTAAATGGGGTTTCTGGGTCTATAGTTTGTAGTTTTATTTATTCATCACATAGGCTACACAATTGCACAGGGCAACACTAGTGAAATTCGTATGTACCAGTCCGTATGTGAAAAAGATGAGTGCAGATATAGGAGCCCTTAAATTGGTGGGGAAAGGCATATACTGTACAAGATCACTCTGAGGCAAGACATTGGGTGGGGGTGGGGCATAATGAAATGGACAGAGAAAAAGACAGGAAGGGGGTGGGGTGTTAAAGGTGTAACAGAGTAAGCAAGGCAAAGGAGAGAGCAAGGACCTCAAGCCATTGATGGGGAAAGAGGGGAGGGGATGGAATGAGCAAGCGCACAGGAGGGAGGGTGAGAGGGAGGGAGGATGTGTGGGCTGAGGCGCTCCTGAATGAGGAAGCAGCAGAGCCATTTTTACTGTTGAGTAACTGCATGCTGGTCTGTCTGCTAGAGAGAGGGTGAGGGAGCGAGCTTGAGGAATATGTGCTACTTCTGGATCTTATCAGAACCCTCTCTCGCCTTCCCCTCTCTTCTTGCTTGTGCCATTTAAGTTGGGGAGGCCCTGGAGAGGACACACAATGGAGCGAAGAGCCTGTGGCAACTGGGCCGTTGTACTGCTTAGAGGGGGATGGGGTAGAGAGAGGACCGGGTCACACAGCTAACACAGCCTGCCGGCTGTTGGCTTCCACAGCCTTTCCTCCCTGCCTGGACCAACTTTTTCCAGGCTGGGTGTTTTTGTCGTAGGACAGCTACCCTCAAACTCTTTTGGGACTACACAAAGGATTACTCACCCTGTGTTCTGTGGGATTTTAGGATACTTACTGGGCCCTGGAGAATAAATCTCTCCTGTGTTTTGGATGAGAGAGAAGGAAAAGCAAACTGCTGTATCATTCTTTTGTGCCCTTTTGGTTTTTGTTTAGTTGAGTTCATAAATGGATTACAAGATGCATGCCAAGTCAAACGATTTGCTGGATTTTCAAAAACTGGATGCCCTTCTGGAAAAAATTGCACATTCAGTCTCTATGAAAAGGTAATGTTATCCAGGGAAGTAGACTCCTACACATTTTTAGATATTTTATCCCTGAGGTCTATATAATCATACACAAAGTTTTCATGGTTAAAAAGCTGAGGTTATATTAAAGACATCTTGAAGTATTGGTTCTTGGGTGTATCACGTGTTTGGCTAGCACTATAGCTAATTATACTTGGCCCATCACAACAATGTGGTTAAGCTGTATTCAGTGTTTTGTTGAGAATAGAATTGTTATTTAGATTTCAGCCAGGAGCCACAATCTACTGCCTGATGGGGGAAGGGGGACTACAGAGGAAGAAGGGTGTATGTGTGTGTCCTGATTCCTGGTAGGGTTTGGCTTGTATGTCCTTAGCAGCTGGACGTTTAGTGTGAAAGAGCTGGCAGGATTCCTGCCCTTTCCTGTTATACTGTGCCTGACTCATGGTTAGTCTATTTGAGTCAGTGTGTGTGCTTGTAATCATTACTATGTGATCGTCTTAAAGTTTGCGACCTTTTGATGAATGATTGGATAACAATTAATCTTGTTGGATTTGATAATTCTTTGGTTTATATTCATAGGACAGGTTTGTCTTCTACACACACTTTTAATTAGCACTGGTCATGGTGTCATGCTATTGAATTGGTAAGCACCAAAAACTGGGATTTTAAAAATCAATCTTGGCAACATTTGAAATTATTTAAACCTTGTTTCAGAGGAACTCAAATAAGACTCATTTCACATGATAACAGGTGAACCAGTCACAAAAAGTGAACTCTCCACTACGCACTTAATGTGTCTTGAAATATTACTTGTGTGTCTTGAAATACTACTTAACCTTCAGTGCATTTTAGGCCTTTTTTGGTACATTTTGGTTTTTTATTTCACAACTGCTGAGGCCGTGTTCATGCAAATGGCTTCATATTTGGTCAAGGCTAATGTTTTCAGACCAATTTATGAATTGTAACCTCAATTCATTGATTAACACTATAACGCACTATCATTTTCCTCACACTCAGCCTCCTTGGCAAAATAAGTGCCTCATTGACTCCCATTCAAACAAAATGTTTTGACCCTGCTGCCAATAGCTGATAGAAACCAGATTTTTTTTCCTTTTCTTCCTTGCACTAATGTCTTGAATTCTTTTTTTCATCGGTTTTCCCACATATAACATTGGTTTTAATTACAAGCTGAGAATTAATATTGCTCTCATCTGCTACAAGCCACTGCAGGCCACATGACACTCAAATTCACATAGAGAAAAACAGTTCAGTGTAAATCCATAAAAACTGCATGTTTTGATCCCATGGTAAATTGAGGTTATGTATAGTTTGTGGTGTTTCAGTTCTAACATTAAGTGCAACAGCATGTGAAAAAACCACAACGTTTGCTAGGACATAAGGAGCGTTAATCGCGCAATAAAAAAATTAACACCGTTAAAATGGGTTTGTGTTAACGCCGTTAAACTGACAGCGCTACTTTTTACATATTAAAAAATGCCAACAGAACATCCAAAATACAGCAACAAGAGGTATTTACTCAATTACATCTTTATTCCAAGATCTTCTAGGCAAACAACAATCCATTAAGACAAGGCAACTTTTAAAAATAAAATAATAATAAAATGCGGCACTGGTTTAAGTCAGAGGATATGAGCCAACAATGAGCCAATGCTACGATACCTTTTTTTCTTCCATAAACGATTTTTAATGAAAATTTTTCTTTTTTAACAAACATACAAAACATTTAGAACCCCACCCACCCCACACCCCAAACAATCCTTGGAAAGATGACAAAAAAAAGAAAAAAAAAGTTACAAAAGAGAAAAATAATAATAAAATTTATAAAAATCTAATCATTGGGAAGCAACTTAAGTTTATTAAAATGAGAAATGAAGGGGCGCCACCTATGATCGAATTTGTACAGAGAGCCTCTCAGGGAATATTTAATTTTTTCTACCTTAACAAATAACATAACATCATTCAACCATGAAGATGAGAAGGGAGGCTTTGGAGATTTCCACTCAAAAAGTATTCTTCTCCGAGCTAGAAGAGAGGAGAAAGCAATAACATCTGCTTGCGCACTCGAATAAGTAGAAGGCACCAAGGGGACCCCAAAAATGGCTATATAAGGAGTCGAGTCTCGTCGTTTTTTTTCTCCCGTAGGTCCTGTATCGCAATTGTGTGTCCCTCGAGTCGCGTCACGGCATTTAAATCAAATCAAACCAATCACTGCTGCATGTCCGCCAATTAGGGCTGTGCGATATGGCGATATATATCGTCTGACGAAACAAAAACGTCTATCGTTTCATGTTATGCAATATCGTTTATTTCGTTATGTTGCAAATTCCACTCTTTATGACACAAACTATACATGTAGCTCGCAGTGAAGTTACTGTTAATTAAACCGAAGATTTCCTACAGCGTAACTTCACATTAAAAGCCTTTAACTGGTGAAATGTGAGAAATCAAAATCAACTTTGACTTTTGAAGCAGAAACACTTAGCGCTTCCTAGTTCCTAGCCCCGCTGCGTTTCCATCACACTACTTCCGCCCGACCACACCAGGCTTTTCTCGCTTGCGTGATAATCAAAGTTAATTTCGGACACTGAAATCCATCGGTAACAGACCTGTCTGTGATTGCACACGTGTAGACGAGTATTCAGAGTGTTACAAGGAGTCGAGTTGGTTGAAAAATGAATACAAAATGGCTGAAGTTGCAAAGTCATGAGGTGCTTTTATTTAACAAAAAAAGGAGTGACAAAACTACAAAAACGGACGTCCAAACAAAGTAAAACAAAGGTTCAAAAAGATTGATCAAAAAGGTGTCTTCAAAAATAACTCTACCGTCACACACTGACTTTTCAGACTCAACCCCAGTCACAAATGCTTGCAGGCTTTTAAAGGCCTAGCCCCTCCCCTTAGCCAAACCATTCACTTAACTATCAATCAACTACAAATTGACCCAGTTTACACTTTCGTTAACATTTATTTACTACAACACATTTTCCCTCTCCCTGTATTGATTATGTCCATAATCACATCTTCCATAAACATGTTACTCTACACACAAGCTCAGCTACAATCACATGTCACCCCTGGGCCAACATCAGATGGTATCTCCCTGTGTCTGATTTACCTGGTTGCCACCTGGGAAGAGTTGAAGATGTTAGGTATACAGGATTGAATAAACAATAATTGTGTGTGCGTTAACTCACTGTCTTAAGTGACATGGGCTTTATGTCACACAGAGGATCATATATCCCCGCTGACAGAGCAGTCGAACCGACGTCACCCGGGCAGAGCTCGACCGGCTCGCGGGGGGATAGCAGCCGAGCTAGCGAGCCGTTATCCCCGCGGGCTGTCGCGCGCTTCCCGGCTCGCAGTAATGCGCGGCTCGGCTGCTCTCTCAGCGATGAGAAGCTCCTGCGCGCTCCCCGGGGCGGTCACCCTCTCCGCAGGGTGAATTTACAGGCCACAGCCTCAGCTAAAGAGGATAGCTCCATTAGGCTAATGAGCTAAGCTAAGGAGGAATCCACCAATTCAGTCAATTCTGTGCCCTGAAACTCCACACGGCCCAAAACTACTCAAATGTCACATTGCAATTTTCTATTATGTTGAATGCTTGAACATTTGCGTTTTAATAAAAGCTGAAAATAATCAAATATGGGTAAATACTTTATTTGTTGAGTATTTAATTATTTATATTAAATATTTATTAATTGAATTTACAGAAAATATGCTATATCGTCAAATGTATCGTTATCGGGATAAGAAATTTCTATATCGGGATATGAGATTTTGGTCATATCGCCCAGCCCTACCGCCAATGTTTATGAATGATATGCAAACAGGTATTAAAAGTAAAACAAGTGAAGTCTGGCAGTTAACTTCACTCGCGAGGATGGCTGAAGTTGAACGGGCGAAAAGGTCTATGGTTTGGCTTTATTTTACCAAGCTCGTAGATAAACCAGAAGCGAAATGCAACTTATGTTGCAAAATCATTTCTTGTAAAGGGGGGAACACAACCTCAATGGCCAAGCACATCAGCATTGTGCATCAAATAAAGGCCAAATGCAGTACCTTCGACTGTCTCCGGATTGAAAAGACTGTCTACTCCTCCTCCTCCTGCTGCTGCTGCCGCCGCACCACAAACGGGCCCGTCTTCATCATCCACAAAGTACCAGCGGTAAACGCACACACACAGACTGTGTAGCTTGTTGTCCCGTCAGTTAAAAATAGTAATCCAATTGTGAAATCCGTGTTGTAATCGGCAGCATACAAGCTAGTTAGCTTAAAAAGTAAACAAAGTTTTCAGACGTGCTGCGTGATAATGTGTTCAGTATGGCTCAGTAAAACGACTATTAGGTTATCATGATGCGTTCAAGTGTAACGTAAAGGAATGGGAAATTGAGTTTTTGGCGAGAAACATGAGTAATACAGTTGTATTAGTGCTCTCGTCATTTTAAAATATATATTTAAACTACTGATGCCAATATTTATTAGAAATTTAATTTAATTTAAAATACAATTATTTATTTCCTAAATATTTTCCTAATCACTAAAACATGATAAAGTGACAGTAGACAATACATTAACCAACAAGTGCGAACATTTATATATTTTTTTCATAGATAGTATACACTTGATTTTTTAAAACCAAAAATAATATTTTCTTCAAAATATATAATAATAATAATAATAATAATAATAATAATAATAGAAAAGTATCGATAGTGTAGGGCTGGGCGATATGGACCAAATCTTATATCACGATATAGGTAATTTTATATCACGATATGGATATATAACACGATATAGTATTTTCCTTAAAATTCAATGGATTACAATAACCGTACTGAACTTTAATCACATTAGATTATTTTCATCTTTTGCTTGGAATTTGAATTTCCATACAAAAGAAAAACTGGTGCAAAATACCACACCAGTCTGGCTTTAGTCAGTCAGTGCAAAATAAAAATGACAGCATCAACCAAAGAGCCTACATTTTCCAATTGATAGTAGCCTATATCAAAATAATGAAAGACTTGAATTTTCCTGCAGTATTTGCTCATCTTCATTTAAAAAAGCTGTCAAAATTTACTAATGAGCAAATGTCTGGTAATACTTTAACTCCAGCTTCAACACAAATAGTATTTTCAAGTTTGACATGTTTTAAAGTTTCTTAAAACCAGCCTTGCTGGCTGTCTCCAACAATAACAGCACAGGGGTGAAGCTAAAGATGTCATTATTAGCCAGCTAGCTCACGAGAGCTAACCCATGTAGCCTAGTTTGAGGCTTAAAACAAGCCAACTCTGCGTCACGGCAACAGCACGCTGAAGCAGCAAGCAAGTTTCCTTTGCCCGATGACATTTTTGACCGTTAAAACCATCTGCTCTGCCACCGTGACACGGAGTTGGTTTGTTAACTGTCATGGCGCACCAGAGCTAGAGCTAGAGCAACAGATGAGGCTTCTTCTGTTGAGGGTAGAGAAGCTGTATTGCAGCCCAGAACTCTGCTGCAGAGCCCCCGTGTGGCGCGGCGGTGTAACTGCAGTGTAACTGTAGGGACTCGGAGGGACAGCTGCCTCCCGCTCCATCTATGCTCCCGCCACATTAACTTTTTTTCTCCGCGATATAAACGGTATGGCCAAATCTCTCCCGGTAGACACTTTCATATCGTCCACGATATGATATCGTCATATCGCCCAGCCCTACGATAGTGGTATCGATAAAGACCCGGATCGATAAGGCGTATCGATAAAGGTATCGATATCAATAAATATTAACGATCCCCATCCCTAGATATGGGGTACAGTTCATTTAAATAACACCCATTTAGTTAATTCCTATAATTCCCATTTTTTTTTGTTGGCATTTTCAAGCTTTATTTGATAGGACAGAGTTGAAATGGGGAGCCAAAGAGAGAAGGGGGATGACCTGCAGTAAAGGTCCAAGGGTCGGATTCGAACCCGCGACCACTGCAACGAGGCCTGAGCCAATATGGTATGCGCTCTATCCACTACGCCACCGGAGCACCCATAATTCCCAATTTTGAATATTCCCAAAATTCCCGAGCGAAAGTTCCCGTGGAAAGTTTCCGGAAATTAACCGGAAACTTTACATGCCTTTGCAACCCTAGTTGTCATTCAACATATTGGTGGGTTAGTCAGGTTAGCTGAGTGCCTCAGGGAGGCAGAGGCAGTGATCATGTGGTGTGAACATCTCATGAAGTGACTCATCAAGAATGAAATTAGTCACACAGATCTGTACAGTGGTGTGTGTTTAATCTTTAAGGCCCCTGTGGGGATGGGTTTCAGTGTGTGTGACTGGGAGACACGCTCACATTGCTTGACCAATGCTTTTTTCTGAATCGTTTTTTTTTAATATAATCAAGCATCAAATCAAATCAGTTTTATTTGTATAGCCCAAAATCACAAATAACATTTGTCTCAGTGGGCTTTACATGCATTTGGCTTTGTTGACTTTATTATGTGTACCTTGAATTGGATTTAACTGACATTATAGGGGATACATCATAGGACTGAGCACTGGGTAGTGGCACAGTCTCTCAGCTGCCATATGACGCTCCCCAACCCCAAAGGTCTACCCCTGTCTGCCCAGATCCCGAAACACCCCTGCATCCTGAGACAGTAGAGTGTGAAGACAGAGCTCTACTAAGCAACACACACACACACACACACACAGATTTGCATTTTTACGAGTGAATTAATAAATATCAGCAGTAGGGTTTCAAAGGAGCTTACAGTTTCTGATAAATTTCCTGAAACTGTCATGGGAAATTAAGCTCAGGAATTTTGGAAATATTTGTGAAAGGGGATTATGGGAATTAACTGGAAATGAGAGTAATTTAAATTAACTGGATCATATCCAAACATAAATATAAACATTTTGTTTTGTCATTGGCAGACATCCATGCAAAATAATACAAATAAAAAACATTATGTAGAGTCCTATTGAACCTCTCACACTGCCCGTTACCCTGTGGGTGGTACGGCGTGGTGCGGCTCTGCCGGATTCCATAGACACTACACAAACTCGGCAATTACTAAAATGTTTTAATTACATTTCAACAGATGTATGTGTAAGCAGAACTTTATTAAGTTTTAATTATTTTATTGAACCATCAAACAAAAACAGGCATGTTGAGTAAAATATTACTCATCCCCCCAATGAGCTCAAAAATGTGGCCTAAATAGTCCAGGGTTCTAGAAATCATCTGTGCATGTGATGGAGTAATGCACATTGCAAGGGGGCATGGCCTCAACTCAATGATTGATGGATACCATTTATCCTCAAGTGTACTTGCATGAAAAATTGTTGTTTTAGTCAAGATTATGCTAAAATATATTTCCCCAGCTATATTTAAAAGCACTGTTAAGGGCCAACATTAAATGTAGTTAATTATCGGTTAATTCCTGTTTATTCCCCAAATTCCAGTTAATTCCCATTGGAAAATGTCCAACTTTGCAAATTCCCAGAATTTTGCAACCCTAATCAGCAGTAAGATTATATCATAATACACTAATAATAATAATTTTTGAGGTTGTTTCTTTCGGTGTGGATGTTACTTTCCACTTTAGCGTCCTAGCACCCAGTGCCAATCCCCACACTGCCAGTTTACTACTGATGTTTTGATTAAAAATGTAGGCCTACAGAAGTACATTGAGAGGAGTCATTTTTACATCGTTATAATACACTTGGATTATGTTTTAGTGCCACAAAGTAAAACCAACTGTACATAAGATCAAAGCATTATGTTGATTGGACCAAACAAGACATGTGATGACTTGACCCTGACTTTGGTTTGGTGTCACAAACATATAATCAGATTACATTACATTACATTTTATTTAGCCAACGCTTTTATCCAAAGCGACTTCCATTAAGGTACAAACTCAGAACAACAAGAATCCCGCAAGTACTATAGCTTCAAATAAACCAAACTACAAAGTGCCACATGTAAGTGCTACATGGAGATGTATCAAGCCGAGCGCAAAATGTCGATTTTAGATTCAGATGATTCATTTTTTAATTGATATGATCAATCACAGCTCCAGTTGTTCCTTACATCACAGGTATCACTGGGCGATATGGGCCAAATCTTATATCACGATATAGGTAATTGTATATCACGATATGGATATATATCACGATATAGTATTTTTCCTTAAAATTCAATGGATTACAATAACCGTACTGAACTTTAATCACGTAAGATTATTTTCATCTTTTGCTTGGAATTTAAATTTCCATGCAAAAGAGAAACTGGTGCAAAATACCACACCAGTCTGGCTTTAGTCAGTCAGTGCAAAATAAAAATTACAGCATCAACCAAAGAGCCTACATTTTCCAATTGATAGTAGCCTATATCAAAATAATGAAAGACTTGAATTTTACTGCAGTATTTGCTCATCTTCATTTAAAAAAGCTGTCAAAATTAACTAATGAGCAAATGCCTGGTAATACTTTAACTCCAGCTTCAACACAAATAATATTTTCAAGTTTGACATGTTTTAAAGTTACATAAAACCAGCCTTGCTGGCTGTCTCCAACAATAACAGCACGGGGGTGAAGCCCCGAGTAGGCTAAAGATGTCATCATTAGCCAGCTAGCTCACGAGAGCTAACCCATGTAGTTTGCGGCTTAAAACAAGCCAACTCTGCGTCACGGCAACAGCACGCTGAAGCAGCAAGCAAGTTTCCTTTGCCCGATGACATTTTTGACCGTTAAAACCAGCTGCTCTGCCACCGTGACATGGAGTTGGTTTGTTAACTTTAGTGACGGCGCACCATGGACATATAAAGAAATGGACAGCGGACTGAAAACCGTTGGAACGTTGAAGCCATTCATTCCTATGAAAGCTGCTCATTGGCGCAGGGCGACCATTCAGGAAGTATTCCTGGCTTCGGCTTCCGCGGTACACGGTGCCAACACGCCCCTAAAGCGTGACGCGCAGTGTACGTTTCACTGACGTTCTTGGATGAAGAAAGCAGTGTAACAGTCTAATATGTCCATGCTGTAAACTAAGCTGAAGCTAAGCGGACGAGCACAGTTGTATTGTTTATCTACCATGGAAGTATAAATTACATATCCCCGATGATTCTCTGTATGTAATCTTAAAATGACACCCCGTTGTTGTTAAGTAATATAGTGATTCACAAGTTCTAAACGAAGACTCCTCCTGCCATCAGGGCAGCACTATTAGCTAATGTAAGCTAAACCAGCTAGTGGGTTAGCGCTGTTTTCGTAGCGTGTGCTGTTAGGTAGTGAGCAAAGTTCTTAGTGCTCTATTGAAATAAAGCAAACAAATGTTCAAATGCCAAAGTGAGCTTTTTAAAGTTTAATTATAAGACCGAATGTGTGGTTGTCAAAGCAATTGCCTAATCAGAATGGGTTAGAATTAGTTTTATTTTCCTGCTGTGGGTATCAGTTATATTACAAATTACACAAGCTTAAAAATTCAATGTAAAGTTAAACAGTTACAGTTAAACAATCCTTTTTTTAAGAATATTAGTTTGTCCCTTTTTGACCTAGTGTTCTGGAACTGAAAATCAGGCTGTCTGGTCATTATTATCATTAATATGCACGGTTGCTCCAAATAACACCAACAACATAGTAGTCCTACATATAAAAAATGCAGTTCAATATTATTTAATATTATTGCTTAAGAAACAGATTCCTTCCATTTAACTATTTACGAAAAATGCAATCAATAATTTATATAAAAATAAATGGTTACATATTGAACAGCAACGAAGTTGGAGTAGCCTATACCAACATAATTAATTATAATACACCAACATTGTTAACTGTCATACATAACTTAACAAGCAACTGCAAATTAAAAACCAATGTAACTGAAATGGTTATATTACACTAACAATATTATAAAAATTACGTAGGTCTCCCATAGGGGTGTGAACGTTTACAAAAATGCCTAACCGTGTACACGACGAATTTTTTTTCGTGTACACGGTTAACCGTTACGTCATTGTCCTCGTGCCCCCGCCGTCTTGTAGGCGCGCGCGCACACACACACACATACGCGTTCGTTCGCTTGTAAACACACAATTGACATGAACTACGCTCGTTTACACACCTCTTATAATAGGTCCATGGTACACACACACACACGTTCGCCGTCATAATCGCGCTTCATTCATTTCCTGATTAATATAGCCTATCGCTTTCTACATGTCCACGTTAAATGCATGTGGAACAGGTGTTATAAAGTTCGGGCTACTTACGAGCGTAGTTCACGTCAACCGGGTAACTTTAATCTTTAGGTTATCTTTCATCACTCTTCCGTGGCTGTGAGTCGAGTCCCAGCACGGCGACTCCCCGTGTGTGTGTGTGCGCCGATACACACACTCACTCACACACACTCGCCGAGGGACAGACAGATTCTCGGCAGACTAGCTTTTATCCTCCCCAATTAGTTTATTAGTGATGTAAAATCAATAAACGCGTGTCTCCAGAACATATTTAAAAACTTTGAAATTTGAAGAAAAAAAAAAAAAAAACGGTTTTCGTTTATTGATTTTTCCTAAACGGTTATGATTTACTAAACGGTTACACGTGTACACGTGTACACGTGCACACCCCTAGTCTCCCATAATCATTCAAGTAATCAATACATCCGTGCCTGTTAGCCTACAGGCATTTCAATGATGTGTGTTTTGGTGTTTTCCACACCATGGGTAGCGCAAATGGCATAGTAGCCTACCCATTAGAGATTATTAGAGCTCATCAGCACAGCTGGAGGTGATAGTGAGGCTCCCGCTGGATGAGCAACTAGTTGTTGTACATGATACCGTAATGCACCCATCCTTTGCCTATGGATCTTTTGAATAAATGGATCAATATATGGTGAATCGCAATGATCGCAAGCAGAGGAACGTGAGAGTTGAGCTCACGCGACTAACAGCTGAACCAGTCTACAAATCCCTCGGCGACTGTAATGTTAAAAAGTCACATGCCTAAAAATCATCAACGTCCTTCATGTTAAGTAAAAGGAAAAACCTCAGACACGAGAAGTTAATGGAGCCTCGCACTGAAAGAGTCATGGACCTATAAAGAAACACTGAGCCCTCTCGGAGGCCGGAGCAGAAAACCGAAACATTTGTTTCACTACGACTCTATTCAGCTGCCCACGGCTGCCCACCCCTCCTCCTCCCGCGAAAACAAACTGAAAGACGTTGAAAGCCGTTGGGCTAATAAAACGCTTGAGATGGCGTTTTTAAATGAGAAAACTTCAGTTTTATTAGTACATGGTCTAAAGATAAGTATGAGCCTATGATTGATATCCAGAAAAAATTTGCGGAGACACAATCTTGTTCGCCGCTTGTATTGTGTGGACGGGGAAATCTGCCTCTGGGCTCCATGGAAAATAAGCTCCCATTCACAGCATGCAGTACCAATGGGTTGGCCACTAGTCCATGCTGGCTGCTCGGAGAAGGCAGCATCCTGGGGGCCTGCGGCGCACCGAAGCTAGACCATGAGCTGGACAGCTAGAGCAACAGAGGAGGCTTCTTCTGTTGCGGGTAGAGAAGCTGTATTGCAGCCCAGAACTCTGCAGCAGAGCCCCCGTGTGGCGCGGCGGTGTAACTGCAGTGTAATTATAGGGACTCGGAGGGACAGCTGCCTCCCGCTCCATATATGCTCCCGCCACATCAACTTTGTATCTCCGCGATATAAACGGTATGGCCAAATCTCTCCCGGTAGACACTTTTATATCGTCCACGATATGATATCGTCATATCGCCCAGCCCTAACTGCCATTATGGCATGTGATCATTTATTCCTTGACAGAAAAAATAAAGTACATTTAAAAACTTCCAGTTTCATTATTTTATTAATAGGCTATCCCGGAGTGTATTATCAGGGTTCGACATAACGTATAGCCCGATGGCCCGGGGCCAGTAAAATCATATGCAGGGCAAGTTGATTGGCCAGTCACTGTCCCGCCCGGGCCAGTGACTGGCCAATCACAGTTCAGTATCTTTTTGTAGACTACCTTTTTTGTAGACTATCATGGTTCATTGAAATGCGCGTTGAGAGTCGTAATGAAAGCAGTGTTTATTTAAGACTCAATATAATAAACCTAATATTAAATATATTTTTTAATGGACAACCGATGCGTGGGCGTTTTGACAGGTGGAGCAAGAAGCGGGTGCACTCTCGCTCCGTTGGCAGAGCTGCCTACCGTCCGCCTGCGAGTCGACAAATCAATCGACTTGCTTTGCCTCCTTTCTTTCTTCCCACAGCAGAGGTTGAGGTGCAGAAAGTGATAACTGCGCTTTTCCTTTATCTGCCACCGTAATGTTACAGTATTTGCATACATGCCCCAATGGTAATACAAATGAGAGGCGTTATTTAAACGCTGTGAATGCGTCTCCGGTGATTGTGTCGGTTGTAGACAGAAACGAACGGAGGGACTCCGCTCACTGTACAGTTCCTATAGTCGCGCAGTTTGGCACTGTGTTTTCAGGCTCGAGACATTCAATCAAATCGCGGAAGTCTTTCCCATTGAAATCGCTAACGGGGAGAATATCCCCGGTTATTATTTTAGCCACAAACCACAGTTCATCTGCGCGGCGGCTCACTCGCTGGCGAGATCACACGGTGAAACGCTGCTGTGATCGGACGAAGGCATTGTGTGTTTCTAAGGTGATTTAACGTCATAGTCTCAGACGAGCGTTTAACTTATGCTGCATATTTTGCACTGCATTGTTTTTTATCAATAGTTTGAAAAAATGGTCCCACACCGGACTCTTATGTGAAGCTGACACTTCATGGAGAAGTGACACTCCTGCAGCGCGCTCACGACCAGACGTGAACTCACATACACGGTGAAATATCCCATTAAAAAAACGGCATAACCCCCTGATTTTCGTATTTCTATTCTATTTTTAAAGTCAACTTGAGCGCAAGTGGAAAACCGGTCATTCGGTCGACACATTCACATCCCTAATGCATATAGAGAAAGTAAAAAACAGTCTACCACACCACAAAGAATGATCAGACCTTCATCTCTTATTTTTTTTTTATGTTTGAACATGACTTCTGCAGGTGAACTATTCATTAAACTGCCCAAATTCAAGAATAAAAACAATCAAAAATCATAAAATCAAACTACTGGACTTTAAAATACTGGCCGACTCTTTCAACATACTTTCAGTTGTAGGCTTCTAATTCAATATGTTTGCCTGGTTTTATATTATGTGTATGAGCAATATCAACATTTCATATAATTAACTAAAAGAAAAATAACCAAATCTAAAGGGAATATCTATACTGTTACAGTATAGATATTCCCTTTAGATCTGGCTATCTTTCTTTATTTTTCTAATACAGGTATTATAATTATTGACACTAAATTATGAAGAAAAAAAAAGTGTGTGCAGGGCCAGTGAAAATATACAAGGGGCCAGTAAAACTCAGATCCACTGGCCCGGCGGGCCAGTAGGAAAAAAAAGTTATGTTGAACCCTGATTATTACTCATATGGCAAGAGGAATGGTTTTGTTGTTTGACCATGTCCGATGGGGAAAAAGTGTAGGGTGAAAAGAAAACTCTGCACTAGAAAGGGGCCAGACACAATGAATCAATGTAAGTATAATGGTGCACACTTTAAAGGCCAGGACACACCAGTCCGCCTACCCGAAAATGGAGTTTGCCGATTCAGGCCTACTACAACTGCTAGTAGGGATGCAAACAGAACACTTGAGCGGAGATGTGTTTCTGCTCTGACCGCAGCTGGGAGGGGCTGCTGCGCAAGGGACGGGAGAGCTTATGGCCTCGTTTGAGATTTTGTTGTGCGCTCAGCAAGACGCGCGTCATAGTTGCGCAGGTCTGAGCAAGACGGCTCCAAGTCGAACGAGGCTTATATGTCCATGCGGGGGAGGTGCCTCGGAGGCAGCCGCTGCCCGTTTAGAAGTAAAGAGCGACAGAGTCTGCAAAAGTCACCAATAACACCAGAAAAAGTAGCTAGATTTGTCGCTAAAGTCGCTAAGTTAGCAACACTGCACCCTCATGCTGTGCTCACCATGGAGATAACCGACTCTAAATCGCTGGCTGCTACTGCGCACGTGCGAGCGAGCCGGAGGCTAAATGGTCTGGGGGGAACTCCGACTAAAAGTTTTAAGTTCCACACCGCAAAACAAGCCTGTACATACACCATATATTAACGCTATGTACGCCACGAACGGACCGTGGTCCACCTCTGTAACACCAAATACGTGCCTGTACCGTCACGGTATGGTACAAATACGTGTATCGTTACACCCCTAATTAACATACATTTTTATTTATGTCAAACCCAATACTACTGAGTGGATAGTAGTACAGTACAATAGCCCCTCCAATGGAAGAGAAAAACAGTTAATAATCCAGCTATAGAGGAAGACGTCTCTGTGTGTCTTGTCTGTCTGTCCTTCAATTATCTCATGTACCGTTCATCCAGTCTACTCACACTTGTGTGTGTGTAATGCTGAAGACCCAAGGGAAGGGAGTGTATTGCAGTGTGTGAAGTTGTGCGGTTCTGTAGAAAACTGAAAGCCCTATTTAAGCCAGCCACGACTTTGGTGCTTGTCTATTTGTGCATCTCACAGTACTGATAATTAGTGTGGTTGAAAATGAAGAGAGTGCATCCCTACCTTACCAGACATGCATCAATATCCAAGCGACTGCACAATCATGTCCAGAAAGGTCACTGCACTAGTTCTGTAAAAGATAGTGTTTAATGACTAGTATGCTACTACCATTTGCAGTACCATTACAATAAGTATCAGATGTCTACCTAAGTATTGATGCATTGGTTAATGATTCCATTACTATGTTGTTATGACACTATGCCATTTCCTCTCCCCAGAGAGTCCAGCGAGGAGTGCAATGGGATCAGTGGTGCTCTGTCAGTGGAGTCTTTGCCGGGGCCAAGACTGAACTGGTGTCCTGCCAACACCACTACACCTGCTCCAGCTGCCACTCCGGGGCCCCAGCCCACGCTTAGCTCTGTCAGAATGGGGGACGGCTTGGATGCAGCACAGATGTCGGGCAGCAGCAGCAGCCAGGGGCTGTCCCAGACAATGGGTAACCCCCCACCCCCAGAGTACATCAATCCCAACAGGCCCAAGCGCCAGACCAATCAGTTGCAGTACCTGCTTAAGATGGTGGTCAAAGGTCTGTGGAAGCACCAGTTTGCCTGGCCCTTTCATATACCAGTGGATGCGATCAAACTTAACTTGCCCGTGAGTACGAGCTTTTGTTAATGTATTCATAAAACCACATCTCTCGAACTTTAAATGACAGACGAGCCATCCTTTACAAATTGCCAACAGGTTGTCTAAATCTAACATTACATGTTTCTTACATTATTACATTGGTTTTTGATTTGTGTCTATCACTGTGTGCAAACGTGACCCCGACTACAGAATAGTTTGAGATATTCTTTAAGATAAGATAAGATAAGAAAAACTTTATTAGAAGATTTTTTTAGAAGATAGAAGATTTTTTGTAGGTGTTTTTCCGTGCCAACGGGACCCTGTAGCGTCGACCTGATGGCAGTAAGTTAAAGGATTGGTGGAGGGGGTGGGTGGGGTCCTGTGTGATTGTATAGGCTATCCTGAGTACTGACCGGGTGTACAGTTGTGGTAGGGGGGTTTGGGGAGAGACAATTATTTTGCCGGCCTGATTAACTATACGTGCAAGTTTTTAAGAAGAAAAACAATTGAAGCATTCATATTACCTGTACAGTATTAACATATTATACATAATGGTTGTTTTCTTTTTAATTTAATTGTTTTAATCTAAAGGTGCACATTGGTAGAATGGCATGCATTGCAGGATGATGAGTGACAACCAAAAAAGGTTAGTTAATAATTTAATTATAACTTGTTTTCAGGACTACTACACAATAATAAAAAATCCAATGGACATGGGAACAATCAAGAAAAGGCTTGAGAACAGTTACTACTGGAATGCCCAAGAATGTATGCAAGACTTCAACACAATGTTTACCAACTGCTACATCTACAACAAGGTAATGTACCCTTAAAGGGTAACTGCACCCGCTGTTTGAGCGTACTGCACGATTTTGAAAAATACATTCAGACCATGGATTCTGAATTGTTTTTTAGAACCATTGTTTTTAAACATTCCGACATCAGCCGGCCGACATTCGGGAGGGAGGGGGCCGCACAGCGTCTGTGAAGGAGGGGGCTAGCTGCTAGCTGTCACTCTGGAAAATCTGAATGACATGACTTCATTGAAAAATCGAGTGACACAAAGTCTAACGGCACTGTCGCTACACGATGTGAGCTCATATGCCACACAGATGGGTCGTCTAAGGTGGAGGACTTTTCTTATTGTAAATTGTTGGCGGGTGTCTCTATCGTAGGCTAGTGTTAGGAGACAGAGTAGCGCAAGTGAGCTAGCGGCAGTGTGTGTGTGTGTGTGTGTGTGTGAGGAGAGCGAGCGGTAGCGTGTGTCAATCAAGTGAAGCAATGAACAAGTCCGGGTCTGTGTGTGTGTGTGCACGCACGCGCGCGCACACAAGCGAGATAAGGGTGTTAACCCCCGAAATAACATCCTTGGAGGGATGGTATAAAAGTAGCTCATGGACCAGCCATGGACCTGTAAAGAGCGTGGCCGGCTTTGCGGCGACGTGAAGACGTACATACCCAGGGGGCAAAGTGATTTTATGGGCATGGAGCGTTGTAAAAGGTTGTTCACCAAAAATGACATCTAGGACCTTCCACGATCACAACCTGGGTGGACAACCTTGTCAACAAGCTGCTGGAAAGCTACAGCGGGCCGACATAGCAAATCAGAACCACTGTTTAAGTGAATGGGGGTGAATGGGATGGGCTAATGGGGAATTTTTTTAACTTATAGATATCATTATGAAACTTTGCCAGTTGATTACTGACATTAAAACAAAAACTTTTTGTATTACAGTATTTTTGAAAATGTTTAAATAAATATGAAAAATCATCAATATCTTACTAATGATGCGTACATTTGCATATCTGCAAAGCCCCAAAATCTAGATGTTGGAAGAAAACAAAGTCAATTTGTTTTAAAATTTTGAAAAAACAAAACAAGTGTCCAACTGCCTGAAGCCTTTCCTAATCACAGTTCAAATTAGATCAATAACGTTAGATCAATAACCCATAGAATTTTTTTTTTTTACACAGTTACATTTCATGTGCTATGGACCAAAAGTGTCCTTTTGGAGTCTCCAGCTGGTATTTTAGGAAACGGCTAGACATTCCCTTGGAAAAAACAGTGTAAAAAATTCATTTTCTATGGGTTATTGATCAAATTTGAACTGTGATTAGGAAAAACTTCAGGCAGTTGTTTTTTGTTTTGAAAATTTAAAAACAAATTGACTCTGCTTTTGTCCAACATCTAGATTTTGGGGCTTTGCAGATATGCAAATGTGCGCATCATTAGTAAGATATTGATGATTTTTCATATTTATTCAAACTTTTTGGAAAATACTGTAATACAAAAAGTTGTTGTTTTAATGTCAGTAATCAACTTGCAAAGTTTCATAATGATATCTATAAGTTTAAAAAATTCCCTATTAGCCCACCCCATTCGCTTAAACAGTGGTTCTGATTTGCTCTATGTCGGCCCGCTGTAGCTTTCCAGCAGCTAGTTGACCAGGTTGTCCAACCAGGTTGGGATCCTGGAAGGTCTGGATATCATTTCTGGTGAACAACCTTTTACAACGCTCCATGTCTGTTTTTCCAAAAAAAAGGGGTTTTGCCCCCTAGGTAACATGGGGTCAAAAAAGTCCCATGTACTTCATTTTTCGAACTCGAAGGAAAACGTTTTTTTTCAAATCTTAGTAAAATTCTAAAATAATTTACAATACAAATAATTTCTTAAGTTGCCAATATTTAACATATTGCAATTTTTTTCAATATTAACACCAGCATATATGTGTTCCTTCACAACATAGTCATTTAATTCAGCTTCTATCTCAAAAAACAAGGAAAAGGGTGCAGTTACACTTTAAACTGTTCTTACCCTTGTGTGCCAAAGATTCTTCTATGCCTCCGCTTACACTAAGAGCATTTGTTTTCCCCCTGCAGCCTGGAGATGACATAGTCTTAATGGCTGAGGCTCTAGAGAAGGCTTTCCTCCAAAAGATCTCAGAAATGCCTCAGGAAGAAACTGAGATTGTTGTCATGACTGGGAAGGGACGTGGCCGGGGCCGGAGAGATGGGGGTATGTCATATACCCACAACATGTTTGTTGCTGTCAACACATGCTCTGTAAAAAGGGATGTTCATTTAGTGTGTTGTTCTCTCATTCAGGTCTGAGCTTGAAACCAGGGCCTATCATCGATTTGTCGTCCACAACTCCTCAAACACGTGGTCTGTCAAACCTGTCGGTGGTACCGCAGCCCAGAGGACCAGTGCAGGGCCTGCCTTCACTACCTCCCCAGCCCTTGATGCAGGCCCTGCCGTCCCACTTGCCCCCAACTTTATCCAGCCATGCGCCACAGCTTGGAGCTCCCTACTCCCTTGGCCAGTCAGACTGCACTCCTCCAGTTCCCATTATGACTTCTGTGCCTCCTCCTCCTCAAACCTCGCTTCCCCCAGCATCCATCCAGAGCACTGCCCCCATGCTGCAGAACCCTATAACCATGACCAAAGTGAGTATGATTGAGGGAAAAACGCTTGGGCAGATGGACATGTTTTTTTGACCATTCTTTTGAGTTTAGGCTGTGTGATTTTAAGTTTTGGTATTTTTATCTCAACACATATTTTCTTTGCCTTTTGCCTCATCTCTCTGCTTTCTTTCTATTTAATTCTATCTAGATAAGAAAGAGCCAGAAAAGGAAAGCAGACACTACCACGCCCACAGCAAATGACCAACTGAGTGAGTCTTCACCTGCAGAGTCCAAATCTGGGAAGACACTACCTAGACGAGAGAGTAACAGGCCTTCCAAACTGATGAAGAAGGATGCTCCAGACTCCCAACATCACATAGGAATCGGCATAGGACTGGGAGGACCAAGTGGAGCTCATAGCCCCAAACCACAGGATCAGCTGGGATACTGCGCTAGTCTGGTTAGGGATATGCTGTCCAAGAAACACACTGCTTATGCCTGGCCATTCTACAAACCTGTTGATGTGCATTCACTGGGACTACATGATTATCATGATATCATCAAAAATCCCATGGACCTCAGCTCCATCAAGGTGCGTTAAAGATGGCAGCCTATCAACAGTACAGTAATATATTGAAGAAAGAGGATTGGTGACATGGTAATTCAAATATTTGATGTGTTTTAATAGTTTAAGCTGGAGAAAAGGCAATACCGGGATCCCCAGGAGTTTGCTGCTGACGTACGACTAATGTTTTCCAATTGCTACAAATATAATCCACCAGACCACGAGGTGGTAGCCATGGCACGCAAACTACAGGTAAATAAAGTTTAACATGCAAACAATGTTGCTTGGATAAACAAAGGGCAGGCAATTCATCTATATAGACTTAAGCCCCTTTTACACAGCCAGTGAAAGCCGGGAATATGCCGGCCTTTTGGCCCTCCGCCCTGCTGTATAAATGCGACCGTCGCGGAACGGGGGCCGAGAGGCGCAACAGATTGTTCCGGGAATTTTACTACCTCGGGGGTTAGTAAGATTGCCGACACAATCAGTTCCGCCTCTCTGTATAAATGCGGCCAGCTTGTTGTTGCGGAACAGGGGGGCGTTTGACGTTCCATAGCCTACGTTCTAAACATGCGACCACGGTAGTAGTTGAAGGAAGTGTGTTTAACATTAACCACGGTGGCCTGATGTCCCGTAAAAATCACCAAATAAAAGGAACTGCGTATAATCTAACTGGTCATAAGGTCCGCTGCTCAATCCAAACCCCCACGCTACATTTTCCAGAGTTTATGAGTGTATTTCTGCCTGGGGAAAGTTGTACAATGCAGTGGGAAGGCTAGGCTAAGCTAGGCTGCGACCGGATCGCCGCCGCTATTATTATCCTGAAGTCTGAGCGTATATCCACACTTTATTTCTGTCTACAGTAACGTGACTTTACACACTGTGTGTTTGTGTATGTGTATGTGTATGTCTGAATGGCAGAGCGCTGCCCTCACAAAGAGCCTCGCTCACAGCCAACCTGTCACACACACACACACAGGTGAAGCAGTGAGCGGAGGGATTTTGTCAGTTTGGTTAACAGTCCCAGTGATGTTGGACTCAGCGCGCAGCGAGATCAACCGGCACATCACGGGGACAGTAAAATACGGTCCTCGTAGTGCAAGCTCCAGCACTTCTGCTCTCAATTCACCGGCAAGTGTTGTTGTTGTAAAGCAGCTGACCGGCGCGGCGCTAAATGTTTACGTCACACCTGACGCTGTTTACAAGCACCGCTTTCATTCCGGAACGCTGTGTAAAAGGGGCTACTGATGCGCCAGCAGGCCGGCGTTGCTTGGTTCTGTGTAAATAACACAGAAGCAAGCAAGGCCGGCATATTGGCGTGCTGTTGTTCCGTCAATATGCCACACTCTTTGTGTAAAAGGGGCCTTTAATTAATCTTTTCATCAGCCATCATGTCTTTTCATTATTTTCCCCGGTTGTAGGGATGGGCTGTATCAGAAAATGATTTACAGCTCTGGAAAAAATTAAGAGACCACTCCAAAATGTTCAGTGTCTCTTGTTTTACTCATTATAGATATATGTTTGAGTGAAATTAACATTTTGATTTTATAATATAAACTACTGACAATATTTCTACCAAATTCACAATACATTTTTTTCATTTAGAGCATCTTCAATAAGTAATGTAGAGATAAAGATTTAAGAAAAATCCAGACTGGTCTCTTAATTTTTTCCGGGGCTATAAATTGGGTCTGGAAAGCAAATTATCCTCTCAGATATGTCAGCTTACCTTGCAAGCATCTATTCTCAGATATGAGTGGGCAACATTTAAGGCAAGGCAAGTCAAAGTGCTTTACAGGGGCAGAAAAATACATCAGAAAATATATGACCTAAACAATATTGAAATTGCATTTTAGTGATTATAAAAACAAGAAGCGAAAAACAGGCTTACAAATTGTTAAAAAATTTAATGTACTGACACATAAGGCAGGTCAATATTTTGCAAAAGTTATTGCAAGATGCCTGATGGTAGTGGAGAAAAATAGGCCAAATACCGTACTCTCCGTACTATATGCCGCACTGGACAATAAGCCGCAGGTGTTATAATGTTTAATTACCATATGTAAGAGTTCGTGCACAGAGGGGATTGTCGGGAAAGAGATGGCTGCTTGAGGAAGCTCCCACATTTCAACAAACAAGTTGCATATTTGCATAACGTACGTAAGTGTTACCATTTTAATAGTAGCTATTAGGGATGGGCACGAGTGTTTTCGCTACTCGTGTGATCGCTTGCATTCCTCGAGGATCAATCGATTTCTCGTTAAACTTTTTTCTATTTTTAGGACGCAAAGCATCTGTCTACAGAACAACGGTTGACCGCAATAAAGCGCTCAATGCTTATGTCAAACAGTCACAGTTGCCATATGATATTAAGGATTTATTTTCCACAAGTTTAAAACACATTTTCCTAACTGAAAGTAATTAAATAAGCGGGCCACAATTTAAACCGATCGAGTAGGTCTGCGGTGGAGAGAGAAAAAAAGCATGGGCTGTAGTTGGCTAACATTCAAAATAGACATTTAAAATAAGAAGGGCAGCAAATACAATAAAATTATTGTCCTACAGTTTAAACACATAGATAGGCTAAATAACTCACCAAAGCAGTAGAAGTAGTAGGCTATATCCACTCCTGTCCGTGACTAATTACCGCGACTAATTCCTCGTTAACGGAACGTTACACCGTCAGCTTTTGAATCTCAATCCTATATTCCATAATAAAGGCTTCTTAAATGTCGTTTGCTCGAATGTGCCCAAAGTCAGCCTGGCTTATACGTGACTTTCCAAGTTTTCCAGCACCGCATTCAGCTCCGCGGTGCTGTGGAGACCACACACTGGCTGCGCTGCACGGAGGTGGCAGTTATTTGCGGTTTCTGTTTGACACAACGCTTAGTTTATTTAACTTGGATCAAAATATTTAATTTTGTTAAACTTTATATTTTTGTGCCGTTTTGTACACGTATATCATTTTAAAATAGGGGCGGCCCGCCGGCCGGCCTAAAGGCTACAAACACTAAAAAAAACAAAAAACGATTTTCCTCATCCACCAATCGAGATCATTTGAAACGAGGAGTACTCGAGTACTCGATTACTAACGCCCATCCCTAGTAGCTACAGAATATATACTGTGCTGTGTAATAACAGGGTCGAAAAACGGGGAAAAAGTCGCGGCTTGTAGGCCGAAAAGTACGGTATTCTAAAGAGCAGAGTATTTTAAATTGGTCGTCCACAGTGGGACTTAACGACTTTTGACAGGATGTTCTCAAATGCCAATCAACACATCCAACAAATGTATGTCTTCATTTGTATTCTTGTGGTGTTTACATACACATCTGTTTTGCTAAGCTTTGTCTCTTTCCATTTTATAGGATGTCTTTGAGATGCGCTTTGCCAAGATGCCTGATGAACCTGAGATCAAGCCTCTGGTCTCTGCCCCTGCTCTTACACTTCACCATCCGGCCCCTGTGAAGCCCCAGCCTCCTCTGGCCCACGTGGCCTCGTCTTCAGACAGCTCCAGTGATTCGTCTTCTGAGTCGGAGTCTTCCACAGACGACTCTGAAGAGGAGAGAGCCCACAGACTAGCAGAGCTCCAGGAACAGGTGGGTGACCACACAAGATCCAGGTCGCAGCACATGTGTTGTCTAGCCGTCGTTGACCTGGTCTCTTGTCTTGTCTTTATACAGTTGAAGGCTGTCCACGAGCAGCTGGCTGCCCTGTCCCAACCACAAGCCAGCAAACCAAAGAGAAAAGAGAAGGAGAAGGAGAAGAAGGAGAAGGAGAAGGAGAAGGAGAAGAAAAAAGAGAAGCATAAGAAAAAAGGAGGCATGCCTAGCCATGTAGATGAAATTCACGATGCTACACCTCTTTCACAGCTGTCGAAGAAGACCAAGAACAGTAACAATAATAATAAAGAGGTTGTTCCCAAGAAGAAATCCAGGTTGGTATTAAACTTGTATAACATTCCTCAATGTGAGGCACAGTCAGAGCGGCTATATTTTGGATGTTTTTTTTTGTTATTCATAGCTGTGACACTTCCAGGGCTCCAGACTGTGACCAAATGCTCGCATTTTGCGGCAACCTGAAAATTCACCAACAAAAGGCTATTCAGTGTTGCATATTGCTAAATTCTACATTTGTGTTTTTGCCTTTCTAGTAAAAAGGAAGGGATGAAAAACAATCATCCCTCCAACCTGCAGCCTGTGCCCAGCCTGGAAGATGACCTGGGGGCAGCTGGGTCATCAGCTACAGGGGAAAAGGGCAAGCCTATGACGTACGAGGAGAAGAGGCAGCTGAGTCTAGACATCAACAAGCTTCCTGGGGACAAGCTTGGCCGTGTAGTGCATATTATCCAGTCCAGAGAGCCCTCGCTCAAAAACTCAAACCCTGATGAGATAGAGATTGACTTTGAAACTCTAAAGCCTTCCACTCTGCGTGAGCTGGAGCGATATGTGTCTTCCTGCCTGAGCAGAAAGAAGAGAAAGGTTCCAGGTAAGCCATTCTGGGCAAAACAGCAAGGCTTCATAAATACCTCAAATGTGTGATTTATTTAGAAAATCAAAATTATGAAATGACACTTTTTTATTCCTGGCAATGCATTAATACATCAGCTTTGTTTTGTAGTTGAGAAGCCGTTGGAGTCCATGACTACCTCCAAAAAGACTGGATCCTCTTCAGAGAGCAGTGGTTCGAGCACAGACAGTGAAGCGGAGGGGACAGGTTAATAAGACCACCTAAATACAATCGAAATACAAAGTTAAAGCCACTACGAGTAACATTGCACGTTGGCGGCCCCTTTGGACAAAAGCGGTAGTATTTTTACGACACCCGCTGTCGCAAAGCTGTTTTCTAGCTCGTGCCAGGCGTGCGAGTGTGAACTGAGATATAGTGCATGTCCGTGTGTTGAAAGTGTGAGGACTCTTTTCGGCTCCGTGAGAGTGGTTTTGACACTGCATCAACTAATGCCAGCCAGTGCTACACACACCTGATTGCAATGAGTTTATGCAGCAGTGTCACCTAACTACTCTCTCTCACGGAGCTGAAAGATTGTACAGAAAGCGAATGAACGAGAGAGGCAGTTAGTATGGATCACGATGAGGTAATGTGTTTGTGTTGTTGTTGTAAATAATGACTATTTCAGATAATGGTTATCTGATGATGGTGAAGCAAAGCAAACTTTGTGTTAGTACCAACCGCTCATTCATTTAGGAGTAAACACTGCAGTCTAGTTTGCTCTCGTGAAATTGTATACAAGTTGCTTGGCAACGCCCTCGTCCCGCCCGTAGCCTATATCACTCTCCCTTTTAGCTTTTCTTCATTGCATTCTCTTTTTTTTCTTTGATGGTTCAACCCCGTTATCAGTCATTATGACGACAAACAACTGTCTCAAACAAGGCTCCCGCTCCCCTTCCCTCACCTGGAGGGATAGGCTTCTCAAATCGCTTTGCTGCGCCACACTGAAATCTGCGACCAATACGGATATGTGACCATAGAGCAAGCACGCGTGAACCGAAAATCGGACTGGGTGTGCGACCAGACCAAACGCAGTAATAAAAAATATATAAAAACGTCTTTCTTATGGTCTCGTTTGCTGTTAAAGGTAATTTATGATTATGAGAGGAAACATGAGGCTGTTTAAAAGATATTTAAATGTTACTCGGAGCTGCTTTAAGTGATATGGCAATAAATCATCTTGAATCTCTAAAGTTTTAATCTTTGTTTTCCTTTTTTTCAGGAATAATAAAGCAGCAGCAGAAGAAGAAAGGCCAGTCAGTGAAGGAGGGAAAGAAGACGCATGCTCACATTCAGAGTGGCCCTGCTCACACCAGCCTCCAGCCCAGCAGTCAGCTGAAGCAGCAGCAGCAGCAGCAGCAGCAGCAGCAGCAGCAGCAGCATCCATCTCCTGCAGGCTTCATTGTTCCCCCTGTAGCTGCTCTTGAGTCTTCCCAGTTACTGGAGACTAGCTTTGAGCCACTGCCATCTTTCGGCCAGCCCCTCGTGCATCTGTCCCACCACACGGGCAACTCCTCCTCTCCTGCACCTCCACAACTCAACGCTCATTCTGCCGGGCCAGTTTCCCCTGAGACCCACCCCTTCCTCAACCAGCATCCTATCGTCCCGTCTCCAGGTAAGGCTGTGTTGTGGCAAATTATTCTATTACCAACACTTACTGAATAACAAAATAGCTAAAGAGCAACAAAAGTCTTTAAAGTAATTTACTTGCGAGGAGAGAGGCCAATACAGAGAATGCTTGGAACATTCACTGCAGAGTGCAAAGTGCAGTTTAGAGGAATACATGAGTAACTTAAGAGCTAACATCAAGGTGAAACTAAAATAATGAGCTAGGAACAGGATAAATAAACTGGGAGTCGGGAACGGAATCTTCAAAGGAAGAGGGAGTTTCAAAGGTAGATAGCATTCTGCAAGAATCAGCAACAAGTGGCTGAGCTCATCTACTGACCTTCTAGTCAACTATCCTAAAATAGACTTTGTAAGTCATTTTTCATTACAGCTTTATGCAGGCTCCCACTAACAGCTACTTACAGTACACAAAAGTGAGTACACCCTCACATTTCTTCAAATATTTCATTATATCTCTTCATGGGACAACACTAAAGAAATGACACTTTGATACAATGTAAAGTAGTCAGTGTACAGCTTGTATAACAGTGTAAATTTACTGTCCCCTCAAAATAACTCGACACAGCCATTAATGTCTAAACTGCTGGCAACAAAAGTGATTACACCCCTTAGAAAAAATTTACTAATTGGGCCCAAAGTGTAAATATTTTGTGTGGCCACCATTATTTTCCAGCACTTCCTTAGCCCTTGGGCATGGAGTTCACCAGAGCTTCACAGGTTGCCACTGTAATCTTCTTCCACTCATTCATGACGACACCACGGAGCTGGTGGATATTGGAGACCTTGCACTCCTCCACCTCCTGTTTGAGGATGCCCCAAAGATGCTCAATAGGGTTTAGGTCTGGAGACATGGCCAGTCCATCACCTTTACCCTCAGCTTCTGTAGCAAGGCAGTTGTCATCTTGGAGGTGTGTTTGAGGTCGTTATCATGTTGCAATACTTCCCTGCAGCCCAGTTTACGAAGGTTGAGTGCACTTGCTCAGGGTCGTATCCAGAGGTTGGCTTTGGAAAATAGACCTATGAATACTGCCAGCATTGCTGCAGGTCTTGAAGGGGTGGGGGGGTCAACCTGTCAGTGCTAAGACCATACGCCACACTCTGCATCATACTGGTCTACATGGTTATCGTCCCAGAAGGAAACCTCTTCTAAAGATGATGCAAAAGAAAGCCCGCAAACAGTTTGCTGAAGACAAGCAGACTATGGACATGGATCACTGCAACCATGTCCTGTGGTCTGATGAAGATAAACTTATTTGGTTCAGATGGTGTCAAGTGTATGGGGCGGCAACCAGGTGAGGAGTACAGAGAAAAGTGTGTCTTGCCTATAGATAGGCATGGTGGTTGGAGTGTCATGGTCTGGGGCTAAATGAGTGCTGCCAGCACTGGGGAACTACAGTTCACTGAATGCCAACATGTACTGTGACTAGGGCTGGGTGATATGGACCAAATCTTATATCACGATATAGGTAATTTTATATCACGATATGGATATATATCACGATATAGTATTTTTCCTTAAAATTCAATGGATTACAATAACTGTACTGAACTTTAATCATATTAGATTATTTTCATCTTTTGCTTGGAACTTACATTTCCATACAAAATACCACACCAGTCTGGCTTTAGTCAGTCAGCGCAAAATAAAAATGACAGCATCAAACAAAGAGCCTACATTTTCCAATTGATAGTAGCCTATATCAAAATAATGAAAGACTTGAATTTTACTGCAGTATTTGCTCATCTTCATTTAAAAAAGCTGTCAACATTAACTAATGAGCAAATGTCTGGTAATACTTTAACTCCAGCTTCAACACAAATAATATTTTCAAGTTTGACATGTTTTAAAGTTACATAAAACCAGCCTTGCTGACTGTCTCCAACAATAACAGCACGGGGGTGAAGCCCCGAGTAGGCTAAAGATGTCATTATTAGCCAGCTAGCTCACGAGAGCTAACCCATGTAGTTTGCGGCTTAAAACAAGGCAACTCTGCGTCACGGCAACAACACGCTGAAGCAGCAAGCAAGTTTCCTTTGCCCGATGACATTTTTGACCGTTAAAACCAGCTGCTCTGCCACTGTGACACGGAGTTGGTTTGTTAACTGTAAAGTGACGGCGCACCGGCGCTATGGAGCTAGACAGCTAGAGCAACAGATGAGGCTTCTTCTGCAGTGTTGCCAACTCTTCAGTAAGGAAAGTAGCTATTGGCTGTCCAAAAAGTCGCTAGAAGTCGCCAGATGACGTCATCACCTAATTTGCATATTTGTAGATGACGTCATCGCCTAATTTGCATATTTGTAGACAGGGGTTTTATACAGTAATATTTGAATAGATGAGGTTCTAGTGTTATGAACGTGACAATCGCATAAACAACCAATGTGGTAATGTTAAGTCTAGCAGTAATCATACATGCTCATGGTTTAAAAAAGCACTGCATAACATTTTGAATTGCACTACTCGTAGACTGTAGAAGAGTTGGGAAAAGCTGCTAACTGCTAATAGTGATGCTAACGGAACACGAGCGGAGAGGTGTAGCCTATCTCCTGCTCTTATAGACATTATTTCCTTTATAATGTCTATGCCTGCTCTGACCGCAGCTGGGAGGGGCTGCTGCGCAAGGACCGGGCCGTCTGTCAATGCTCTGTGACGGGGGACGGGCCGGGAGGCTCCCGCTGCTCGTTGAGAAGCGTTAAAAGTGATATTTGCTTCGGCGAAAAAGTCACCAATAACTCCAGAAAAGAAGCTAGATTTGTCGCTTGTCGCTTTTTTGAAAAAAAGTCGCTAAATCTAGCGACAAAATCGCTAAGTTGGCAACACTGTTCTTCTGTTGCGGGTAGAGAAGCTGTATTGCAGCCCAGAACTCGGCTGCAGAGCCCCCGTGTGGCGCGGCGGTGTAACTGCAGTGTAACTGTAGGGACTCGGAGGGACAGCTGCCTCCCGCTCCATCTATGCTCCCGCCACATGAACTTTTTTTCTCTGCGATATAAACGGTATGGCAAAATCTCTCCCGGTAGACACTTTCATATCGTCCACGATATGATATCGTCATATCGCCCAGCCCTAACTGTGACATACTGAAGCAGAGCATGATCCCCTCCCTTCGTAAACCGGGCCGCAGGGCAGTATTGCAACATGATAACGACCCCAAACACACCTCCAAACGACCACTGCCTTGCTAAAAAAGCTGAGGGTAAAGGTGATGGACTGGCCAAGCATGTCTCCAGACCTAAACCCTATTGAGCATCTGTGGGGCATCCTCAAACGGAAGGTGGAGGAGCGCAAGGTCTCTAATATATACTGTAGATGTCCATTGATTCTGCGGTTGTAACTGCAGTTTCTCCAAGAATAATGGCTCCTACAAATCCCAACCAGTACCTATGGAGCTTTCAGAATTGTCACTAACCCTGTCTGTATCAATATAAAAATAAACACTGCAATTTATCAGTCATTTTAAATGTAAGTGTTCGAACCACACATACTATAAAGTCTGTCTCATTGGATCTTTATCAAACAGGAATACTTTTGAATTAAGGAGAGCAAACAGACACATGTTTCTGCATGTACAAATGAAACTGCTGTTTTATTTATTTACGTTGAAGCAAACATTTACTCCTGAAGGAAGATAAACCTTTATTAATGTTTTTCTTCTTCTTTGTGCATCCTCAGCCTTGCACAGTACCATGCCCCAGCAGCCTTCTCGACCCAGTCACAAAGCAGCGCCTCTCCATCCCAAAGCCCTTCAGCAGCAAGCAGCAGCAGCAGCAGCGCCTCAGCAGCTCCAGCCCCAGACTGCAGCCGCGCCGCAGCACCAGCTCTCCTCTCAGATTCTCCACCCTGCTCAGACGCTGCATCAGCGGCCCATGTCCCCTCCGACACTGACCCCCCAGGGTCTGCTGTCTTCTCAGCCTCCCCAGATGCTGCTGGAGGACGATGAAGAGCCGGGGTCCACCACGCCCCTGAACCAAGTACAATTATACCTGCAGCAGTTCCAGCAAGCCCGTCAGCCCCAGCAGTCTTTGCAGTCGCTCCAGGCGCGTCAGCAGCAGCAACCAGGACAGGGCTCTCTTCTGCAGCCTGTCCAGGCACAATCTCACCTCTCGGCTCAGACTGCGCTTCCTCCACCACAGCTCCCCGTTCAGTCTCAGCCGGCCCCACCACAACAGATGTCTCTGCACCAGACCCGCCACATGCAGCACACTCAACAGCAACAGCAGCCACAACTTCCGCAGCTGAACTACCAGCAGGGTCCCGGACAAGCAGGTCAGTCCCAGGGAGCGCCACACAAGATGTCCACGACCATCAACAAAGCACAGCAGATCATCCAGCAGCAGCAAGAACAGCCCTCCCCACGCCCAACGAACGCTGACCCTTACAATGCAGGTGAGGCTGAGCAGATGAGACAAACATTTCCTATCTTGTACAAGCAAAGACTGTTGCTTTAAGTATGAATTTTGTTGGCCCTCCTTTCTTTTGACAGGTCACATGAGGGACAACCCTTCCCCTCTCATGATGCATTCCTCACAACTTCCCCAGTACCCACCTGTGTCTCACCAGTCTCCACCTCACAACATGCAGCCCAAAAAGGTAAGAAAGAGATACACAGGTTGGACACAATATCTTTAGGGGCAGCGCAAATGTTTTGGCTCCTCATGCCCGTGTCTTGAGTTTGACTCTGTTTCCTTATTGTGCAGCAGAGGGCCCCTACTGTGTTGAAAGAGGAGAAACTTCCTCCATCACCAGTGATGAGAGGAGAGCCATTTAATCCTGCTATGAGACCAGACCATCACAAACATCCTGACAACAAGTCTTCTCAACCAGGCCACATCCAACAGAGTGAGTACTAGGACTTCTGTTTTTTTTCTCCGGTATTCTTGGGACAAAATGGATAAAACCAAGCAACGCTGCACAACATACTGAGACTGTGCTGTGTGTTGAGCAGATGTGAAGACCATGGACAGCTCGCGGCCTGTCATCCGCTCCTCTGAGCCCAGTGGGCCACCCTCCTCTCTGCAAGACAAGGACAAGTTCAAGCACGAGTCCAAGACGTCCATTGCCCCCAAAAAGGTACAGGTGGGTGTCGCTTTTCAAAATGATCTCATACACTTCTTTCAGTTCTAAGCATGGTCTATATGGGATTGCAGCTTGTGATTGATAATTGATGTGGCTCTTCCTCGTGTGTGTGTGTGTGTGTGTGTGTGTGTGTGTGTGTGTGTGTGTGTGTGTGTGTGTGTGTGTGTGTGTGTGTGTGTGTGTGTGTGTGTGTGTGTGTGTGTGTGTGTGTGTGTGTGTGTGTGTGTGTGTGTGTGTGTGTGTGTGTGTGTGTGTGTGTGTGTGTGTGTGTGTGTGTGTGTGTGTGTGTGTGTGTGTGTGTGTGTGTGTGTGTGTGTGTAAGGATGTGAAACTGAAGAATATGGGCTCATGGGCCAGCCTGGCACAAAAGTCCACATCCACACCCTTATCTGCAATGAAGTCGTCGAGCGACAGTTTTGAGCAGTTCCGTCGTGTTGCTAGGGAGAAAGAGGAACGGGAGAAAGCCCTGAAGGCCCAGGCCGAGCAGGCAGAAAAAGACAGACTACGCAGAGAGCAGGACAAATTACGGTAAGGTTGTCTAGAAAAAAAACTAGTGATTGCTTCTGTCTGTTTTGTGGAGATACACCTTTGATTTGTTGTTAAACTAAATGTCGATGTAGATTTACAGCTCACCTGTCTATAAAGACCTATTTTTTAACAACCACTCATTTGAAGACGCACTCATACTACGCCATCTGTACCGTGCCCAAGTATGGAAACTTTTTAAAACATAAAGGGAAAACCTATTGGTTTTCATTCAGACTGTTACTGTGTAAACATGGCCTAAGACGTGTTGACGTATTGGCAACTGGCAGAGGGGGGACAATCGCACTGAAGCACGGCACAGATCAACTGGGTCAATTGTGAGTTCGCCCTGAGAAGACCATGTCACGTCTACTGGCAAGAAGGACTTACCGTACTTTCCGTACTATAAGCCGCACTGGACTATAAGCCGCAGGTGTTATAATGTTTAATTACCATATGTAAGAGTTCGTGCACAGAGGGGATTGTCGGGAAAGAGATGGCTGCTTGAGGAAGCTCCCATTTATTAACATTTTAACAAACAAGTTGCAGAAGTGTTACCATTTAGTGCAATAGTAGCTACTAGGGATGGGCACGAGTGTTTTCGCTACTCGTGTGATCGCTTGCATTCCTCGAGGATCAATTGATTCCTCGTTAAACTTTTTTCTATTTTTAGATCGCAACGCATCTGTCTACAGAACAACGGTTGACCGCAATAAAGCGCTCAATGCTTATGTCAAACAGTCACAGTTGCCATATGATATTAAGGATTTTTTTCCACAAGTTTAAAACACATTTTCCTCACTGAAAGTAATTAAATAGACGGGCCACAATTTAAACCGATCCAGTAGGTCTGCGATGGGGAGAAAAAAAGAGAAAAAAAGCATGGGCTGTAGTTGTAACAAAATAAAATTGCCTAAGTCACCATTTAAAATAATAATTTAAAAATTATAAGATAATATAAAATTATTGTCCTACAATTTAAATACATATGATTAACTCACCAAAGCAGATAGTTGTAGGCCTATATCCAACCGCGTGATGCTCACTCCGTGTCCGTGAATAATTACCGCGACTAATTCCTCATTAACGGAACGTTACACCGGTCGGTTTTTGAATCTTATCCCCATATTCCCTATTGAAGGCTTCTTAACTGTTGTTAGCTCGGAGCGAATGTGTCTGAAGTAAGCCTTGCTTCTTCTTTTCTTTCCAAGCGGAGAGCACCTTGCATGCTCACCTGGGGCCTCATTTATCAACCGTACTTACGCACAAATCTGTGCGTAAGTAGGGCGTAAGAACATTGCCACGCAAAGTATGGAATTTACCAAAATGTACTTAGACTTATGAATGTGTGTAAATGTAAGCACAACTCTGACCATGCTTACGAACATAATCTAGTGGTAGAATAGCGATATTACAAGCACAAAGCAAAGCATTTAAGAGTTTCAACGTCTGCATTAACACTAGAACCGCCAGCGTTCTCTTTATATCTATAATCACCACGCGTCAAATCCACCCGTGCATTTCTAGGGTAATATAAAGTCATACATTTGTTTGTTTAATCATCATCTGTGTTTTGGACCTCTTGTATTATAATTTAAGTTTCTTTAAGAACACTGATCACAACTCAGTAATGAAACTGAAGTAGATATAAAATCGCCAATACATCAATGAAAACAGACGGTCAAAACAGCGTCCAAATGAGCTAACATCCTAAATGCAATAAATAGTTATATGGCTCACTTATTTTTAGGTAAGCTCTAATTGATTAGGCTACTCATTAAATGTGTCACACGTTTACATATTTTGAAGCGGAGGATCCCTCCGATGCTCTCTGTGCGTCTCATCTGACAGCACTCAGTTGTGAGCTGGACGAGCCGCGGTGACTCGCCAGACTCGCCAATCACTCATTTCACTTAGTAACTCTAATGTTGTTAGGAACTTATCTTCATCTCTTATTTATTGAAAGAGTTTATGAATGACTGCACGTAAAGTTGTCAGATCGCGGACCCCAAACAATGCCGTTGCCTTACAACTTGCTCAAAAATATCACATTTTCCCATGCAGCAAGCTTTCTTTTGTTTTAATGCCTGCACTAAGTGAGCCAACAAAATATGTTTTGCTTTGATTAAACCTCGTTTACAAGGGTTTCCATTTATGTGTTGGAGAAGTTTCTTTTCGTTGCCCTCTTTGCCATTGTAGCGAAGAGGGATAAAACACATTCACATGGTTGATAAAGGGATGTGTTGTGACCATATATGGTTAATTGGAGGCGTTTCTGAATGCAAATGGTCTGAGCGTGAACGAGCATGGTACTTAAGAACATGTGGGATTTATCAAGATTGAGGACTTACCGGTGTGCGTACGATAGGCCAGCGCACGTTTGATAAATACCGATTTTTTTGTACTTAAGCACATACTAAATTTCATTCGTAAGTGTGAATTTAGAACCTTTTCTACGCACTGTTGATAAATGAGGCCCCTGGAGTCTACTCATTACTAACAGAGTAACAGGTGTCATCTCCCCTTTTTATAAACGTAACTTTATCATCTGCTTTGAAATAATTGGACAGTTATATTCCTGAAAATGTTCTGGAAAAAGGAGAGACCGTGTTCAGCTCCGCGGTGCTGTGGAGAACACAGGCTGCGCTGCGGTGGCACGGAGGTGGCAGTTATTTGCAGTTGATGTTTGACACAACGCTCAGTTTATTGCACTTGCATCAAAATATTTAATTTTGTTAAACTTTATTTTATCCGTTTTGTGCCGTTTTGTACACATATAAAAACGGTGGAAACTGTGTCTTGTTATTATTCACCGCTAGGTGAACGCCGGCAGTAAAACAAAAAGAAGAAGAAACGCTGGGTGATCGCCGCCAGTAAAAAAAAACGAAGAAGAAATTTCGTATTTCCGGTGGAGCTCCTTTTCTCCATGGGTCTGCAAATAAGTACTCTTGGTTGGTCTAGACCAGGGGTGGCCAACCAGTCAGAGACAAAGAGCCACATTTTTTACTGTGTTACTGCAAAGAGCCACATCGTACACACGGGTACACACAGTGGCGATTCCAGGAAATTTTGACTGGGGGTGGCCAAGGTGGGCCACAGAGTTAGAGTGGGGTGGCCATCGCACCCCTGAATGAATAGCATGTGATATGCTGTACAACCAATTCAAAGATGATTTATAATCCCAAATGCCCAAATCATGTTAGTATCCATTGTAATGTTTGTCAGAAAACTAAACCCCTGAAAGGGGGTCTGGGGGCATCCCCCCCCCAGAAGATTTTTTTGTGTTTTTAACATGTAATCTAAGCATTCTGGTGCATTCTGGCGAAGATAGTAAAGGAAAAAGTCAATATTTATTTCAGCTCAGATGAATAGTAAAATTAGCAAGACAACATAACTTGCTAGCAGCCAGATGCCTAACAACTGGACAGAGGGACGGATGACCACTAGCTTTTGACCAAATATCTTGCTAAAAAAATAAACCTTTATTTATGAAAGTCTGCCCTTGCTAAGAACATGTTACACTCGCAAACTACAAACTTTAATTTTTTTATTCAGATTTCAAAAATCTGCTGGGACACGTGCCTATACACATGCATGGGTGGCACTCATGTCACAAGCACACTTATGCTGTTTTCAAGACCTTTGCTGACCAGAGACCAGTTCTAGTGGGCACAGTCCTACCATTAATTTAGTAATTGAAAATTGCAAACTGATCTCATATCAGTGGATTGGAGTGTTTATGTGATGAACTTGGCAACTACCTATCAAAAAAAGTTAAGAAAGAAAAAAAAATACATATCATCTCTGAACTAGGATACATATCAGGAAAAAAATGTAATTAAAAAAATAAAATTAAAATAAAAAATAACATTTGAACTGGGGGGGGGGGGCACTGGGGTGGCCAGTAAGATTTCAGGGGGGGGGGGGGGGGCGTTTTTATTTTCGCGGGGAGCTTGCACATGCATGCACAAGCATTATTTATTAAAAAAAAAAAAAAAAAAAAAACAGGGGGCCCCACACTAGGACTTGAAACGGGCCCCCAGATCGTTAAGGCCGCCCCTTTGATATTGACAGGACTGGACTCTTACAGTACTAAAGACGACAGGGCAGTCATTTTCAACAATGAACATTGTGTGCACTGCCTCACACACAAACTCTCAGTTCAACCAAGTCCACAAACAAAAATATAACAATTTAAAATAGCGTTTTTCTCTTACTATGCATGTTGCTTTGTGGGACTTACTTTTAGCATGGAGAGAGCTGAAGTGGCGCCGAAGATTTGAAGCCTTGAAATGCGCAAATGACACCTGGCATATAAGGCAGAATGGCCTGCCATAACGTTTAACAAACAATATGAACTCTCCCACTCTGTTTCGGAGCGAACTTGACACAAATAATTTACTCACGGAAAACCTCCCTCCAAGCTGAGCGGGCAGTTTTATGTTGCGTCCGCACCAAACGTTTGCGAACGTTATGTTGCGTCCTCAATTAAACATTTGTGAACAGGCATACACATAGGGCCTACACATTAATAAGATAAAAAATTAAATAATAGACAACATGTAAAACGAACGTAAGAGCCGCATGAAACGTTTGCGAACATGCACACACATAGGCCCACACAAAAAAAAGTATAAAAAAAAAAAAAAAAAAAATGATAATCACATAATTTGATATGAACTGAAGAGCCGCACGAAGCTGGGCAAAGAGCCGCATGCGGCTCGCGAGCCGCGGGTTGGCCACCCCTGGTCTAGACACTCTCCATTGAAGCTTTTTCAAAAAGACCAGAAATCCGGGCTCACGTTTCAATTGGTTCTTTCTAATATGGGCGCGCCAGAGCCCTTCATATGGTACTCTGGGGAGGATGTAGCCTAACCGGATGACGACAGTGACGTGCATGCGACGTCGAAGCCGTGATAGTAAACATCAAAGATGGCTGCGGATATGTTGTGTGAGTTTGAGACTGCTTTGGCCTCGACCCTTAACGATTTGGAAGACGGCACTCAAATCTTTCATTAGCAAGTAAGTGGAATGTTCTGTTTTGCCGACCACCACGGCAAAAGTTTAATTTAACACTTTAACAGCTGTTCGCTAAACGAAAGGGGCTTAATACGTCACCTTGTGCATCGCTCTGATAGGTTGTAGTGCTATCCAACTGCGTGCAGTGGCATTTGAAATGCACGAGTAGGAGCCGCCCCTTGAGTTGGAAAGTACTATTGATCGTGGCCAGACCCTCTATCGTTCAAGATATCAGGGTCTGGATTTCCAGGATAGATTAGGGGTGTATGAAAAGTCAAAATAATTTCATCCACAAAAGATTGAAATCAATTAAAAAACGTTAAATGTATTGGAACTCGCTCTGGAATTTTGGGAATACTCAAAATTGGGAATTAACTAAATGGTGGTAATTTATATGATCTGTTTAATATACAAACATAAATCTAAACATATAAACACTGTTTGGTCATATAGTAGGGAGGTTAAGTGACTTTTGACTTCAAGTCATGATGCAAAGGTCCCCTTTGGTATGGAAGTACCTTAGGGTCATAGAAATAAATTTATCCAAAGACACAAGTGAGATCACCCTTTTTTTCTGAAATACACACATTTTTAAAAAATGCCCGCGGAATGTGACGAAAAAACACCATGAAATACACCAGACCTGATATATTTGCTTCTGTTTTAGCTATAATGACAATAAAGGTGTCAAAATATACATTTATTGGGTCAAGGAATCCAAATAAATAGTTTACAAGTCTAGAAAAACAACAGGTTTCTGCTTACCATGACAGTTTGGGGTAAAACGCACACATTTTATTAAAAATCAAGTCTCATCAAGGTGACGCATGTCTTTTTTTATTTATAAACTTCTTGTTTTATTTCTTGTTAGCCATCTGCATCACTGTGGGAACATGAACCATGACATCCACAGAGAGACATGCAGGGCAGCTTCTGCATGCAGCATTTACAAGGTGCCTTACAGTCAGTCTTACACTAGCAAATTACAAGTTGTGGCAAGTCCCTTGAAATAATGGGAGCTGTGGTGTAGAGAGGAGTTGGTGCAGAGTCTTGGGACTCCTGCTGCCATCCCCATTGACAGGGGGAGACTGTCCCATGATCTTTGACAAGGGTATTGCCCCACATAATAGGCAGACATCCATGCAAAATAATACAATTAATAAACATTACATTTGAACAAATTTATTTGTAAGTAGACTTTATCAAGTTTTGATTATTTTGCGAACAATCAATAATTTCGCTGAACAACAAAAGGATGAATGTATTATCCTTTATTAGGAACTATTATTAGGAAAATATTACGCATCTGTCTGACTCCCCCCATGTGATTATTGCAAAAAAAAATATTCTTAAGGTTTGGAATGAATAGTTAGCCCTCTGATTTGACATCTGGCTCATAGAGTTCTCTCATACTTTATATATGGAGAAACATTTGTTATTAGATTTCAGGGAAAGCAGAACAATATGAACAGATGGCAGCCTTTTCTTGACTGTATAACAGTAATGAAGGGACCATCATGACACCTTTTTTTTGTTCTGTTAAACATTTGTCTATAGTTTAAACAATGTCCTTAGAAACCTGTAAAGTAGAGTACACTGTGTTAG
This sequence comes from Ammodytes marinus, assembly GCF_949987685.1. NCBI lineage: Eukaryota > Metazoa > Chordata > Actinopteri > Uranoscopiformes > Ammodytidae > Ammodytes > Ammodytes marinus. Next base: position 28,658,430 of record NC_137220.1, on the reverse strand, counting down.
TTTGTTATTTTGTCTTTTGTTTTCGTGTTCACTTTTTCCAAAAATAATAATAAAAAAAAATAACTACCGTAATTTTCGGACTATAAGCCGCGACTTTTTCCCCATTTTTCGACCCTGTTATTACACAGCACAGTATATGTTCTGTAGCTACTAGGGATGGGCTTTAGTAATCAAGTACTCGAGTACTCCTCGTTTCAAATGAACTAGATTGGTGGATGAGGAAAATCTTTTTTTTTTTTTTTTTTTCTTCTGTAGCCTTTAGGCCGGCGGGCCGCGGCCGCCCCTATTTTTAAATGTTATATACTTGTACAAAACGGCACAAAACGGATAAAATAAAGTTTTACAAAATTAGATATTTTGATGCAAGTGCAATAAACTGAGCGTTGTGTCAAACAGCAACTGCAAATAACTGCCACCTCAGTGCCACCGCAGCGCAGCCTGTGTTCTCCACAGCACCGCGGAGCTGAACACGGTCTCTCCTTTCTTCTCCAGAACATTTTCAGGAATATAACTGTCCAATTATTTCAAAGCAGATGATAAAGTTACGTTTACAAAAAGGGGAGATGACACCTGTTATGGCGCTTTTCCACCGCAAATGTAGCTCGACTCGACTCAACTTGGTTTGGTAGCAGCACGGGTCGTTTTCCACCGCAAATAGTACCTGCTGAACGTGGGCGGGGTCGTCGTAAGGGGCTGAAAGCCTACTCCGGAGCAAAGTAGCAGAGCAGAAATTGCGAGCAGTTGTTGCACTATTAACTGAACCAACCGCCAAAAACACGGATGAAAAATGTTTAAGAAATACCCCCCTTGTATCTGTTTGCTAAAAGAAGTAGAAGAATATTGCTACGGGCCATTAAAAGGGATGGTTGTTGTCCCGATGTGTGACTCTGCCACACAGTCAGCTGTAGGGATGCGTCACGTACATCCCTATGCACGTAAACACGGGCATGATAAAGTTGACTGTTTAGTGCTTGTTTCAGGATACGTGTTTTCAAATGCAAGCCGTGTCTCAGCCTGAATATTTTATTGAGGTAATCAGTTCAGTCCGAGGCTTGTAATGTAATCGCTCGCTATCATGTCTGTCCCAGCTGGCTACTATTAGCCTAGCTGCTAGCTGCCCTACATGTCTCCTCTCGTATGATAAGTAACTTCCCCAACAACCAACACTGGGTGAGCTTAGCGAATATATGGAAAATAAATTCAGATCTGTGATGCAAATCAAATGAAAGAGAGCCAGAGAAGGCTGCACGTGGCGTAAATACACTCAAAAGTCCCGGAGAGTTGGGGAGAATAAACAACAGAATGAAGCCGGTAGTCTCTGGCCACTGATTGGCCAGACAATAGTCTCTGGCCAATCAGTGGCCGGCTGTCTGCCGACGTCACCTTTTAGCATCGGCTCAGCTCGCTTGGAACCTAGAGCGAGGCGATACCAAAAAAGCAGCCGCTACGTGGTACCAGGTACCATGAAATTGCGGTGGAAAAGCCAAAAATGCGAGTCGAGTCGAGCTGATACCATGCGGTGGAAAAGCGCCATTACTCTCAGTTAGTAATGAGTAGACTCCAGGTGAGCATGCAAGGTGCTCTCCGCTTGGAAAGAAAAGAAGAAGCAAGGTTTATTTCAGGCACATTCACTCCGAGCCAACAACAGTTAAGAAGCCTGCAATAGGGAATATGGGGATAGGATTAAAAAACCGACCGGTGTAACGAAAATTATATTTTTCTCAGATTTTCCTAAATAGTCGATGCAAATGACAGTATCATTTTCAAGTCATCAACCATTAGAGTATGATTCACATTTTATTGAACAAACCTCCCAATGATAACAGTATTTTTTTCCAAAAAAAAATCAAAATGCACCGTTCCAAATTATTATGCATTTTATAGGTTGTAAAGAACTAAAAATGGTCATTTGTTGAATTTGCAGAATGTGGAGGTCATATTTAGTGAAATCAAAAACATCTTAACAGGCCAAGTTAAATGTCAAAATAGGACCCCCTCTTTGATATCACCTTCAACCGCTGACAACATCTGGTGGCTCTGTGCTGAAGGAAGTCGAGGACTTCAAGTATCTGGGCTCATGGGTCAACTCAACCGAGCAGGACCTAAAGGTGAGGAAGGCACTCGCATTTAGGGCCCTGAACGGAATGACCCGTGTTTGGAACTCTAACCTCCCCCGTCAAATCAAACTCAGCTTCTTCTATGCAACGGTAGAGTCTGTTCTCCTCTACGGCAGCGAATGCTGGTCCCTGAAGCCAACCTTGCAGAAGTCTCTAGACGGGTGCTACACCAGGATGCTGCGTGCAGTACTTAACATCAGCAAGAGTACTCATGTTACCAACAGTATCCTGTATGAAGAAATACCAAGGGTTAGCGAGAAAGTAGCTTCTTCTATACTCAAGAAGGATGCATAAGCGCAAAGTACCAACTGGCCAGATGTATGGAGAATCGGGATGACTGGAAGCAACGATGGAGGGCTCGTCTGAGGACGACCTAGAGAGATTCTTGCATCCATTGAACTTGTGAGTTTTTGGAGAGTTTCTGCTTGAATATCTTTGCAGGATGCCAGAATAGCCTCCCATAACTGCTGTTTTGATGTGAACTGCATCCCAACCTCATAGATCTTTTGCTCGAGGATGCTCCAAAGGTTCTCAATAGGATTGAGGTCAGGGGAAGATTGGGGCCATACCATGAGGTTCTCTCCTTTTATGCCCATAGCAGCCAATGACACAGTGGTATTCTTTGCTGCATGAGATGGTGCATTGTTATTCATGAAGATGATTTTACTATGGAAGGCACGGTTCTTCTTTTTGTACCACGGAAGAAAGTGGTCAGTCAGAAACTCAACATACTTTTCCAAGGTCATTTTCACACCGTCAGGGACCCTAAAGGGGCCTACCAGCTCTCTCCCCATGATTCCGTCCCAAAACATGACTCTGCCACCTCCTTGCTGACGTTGCAGCCTTGTTGGGACATGGTGGCCATTCACCAACCATCCACTACTCCATCCATCTAGACCATCCAGGGCTGCACAGCACTCATCAGTAAACAAGACTGTTTGAAAATTAGTCTTCATGTATTTCTGAGCCCACTGCAACCGTTTCTGCTCGTGAGCATGTTTAGGGGTGGCCGAATAATAGGTTTATGCACAGCTGCAAACCTCTGGAGGATCCTACACCTTGAGGTTTGCGGGACTCCAGCGGCACCAGCCGCTTCAAATACCTGTCTGCTGCATTTTAGCAGCTGCTCTTCTAATCCAATGAATTTGTCTGGCAGAAATCTTCCTCATTATGCCTTTATCTGCACCAACCCGTCTGTGCTCTGAATCAGCCACAAAACTCTTCACAGTACGATGATCACGCTTCAGTTTCTTTGAAATATCTATTGTTTTCATACCTTGTCCAAGGTATTGCACTATTTGACGCTTTTCGGCAGCAGAGAGATCCTTTTTCTTTCCCATAGTGCTTGAAACATGTGGCCTGCTTAATAATGTGGTACGTCCTTCTTAAGTAGATTTCCTTTGATTGGGCTCACATGGCAAACTAATTATCACAGTTGTATGAGATTGATTTCAATGATCCAAGGCATCCTGAGACACAATATCATACATGAGTTTGATTGAAAAAAGTAAATGTTTATGACACTTCAATCCAATTTGCATAATAATTTGGAACACGGTGTATGAAATGACTGGAAACAGTATGTATAATGATGACGTCCGTCTGATATTTAATGAGTGGATTGCAGGCAAATCTGACGATCCCATCTCTAGTAATGATATCGTTTAAGCAGCTGTGAACCCTCTCTACAGCAATGTGAAAGTGTTCTGGTGTTAATTATTGGCCTCAATGTTTTCCAGAGGTCGAGATGAAGAGGACATCATGGAGCCAAGCAGAAGGGTGCACGAGGAGCCCCGCAGGCGTCTGGAGCAGCAGCACATCCAAGCTCCTGCTCCTCCTCCCCCCCCACAACAACAACAACAACAACAACAACAACAACAACAGCAGCAGCAGCAGGAGCCCCAGCCGGCTGCCCTCCAGCAGCCCCCCACCCCCCCTCAGCCCGCCACACAGAGCCCACTAGACCAACAGAGGGAGCTGGCACGCCGGCGAGAGCAGGAGAGGAGGCGGCGAGAAGCGGTGAGATATTTGTCTTTAGCACTCTTTAGGTTAAAGGAGTTAAATCAGTGATTCTTGAAAACCGGGACAAAAGGCCGTCTTCCATGCTGTTATCTTTCAAATAAAAATATTTAAAATTGTAGATGTTATTAGGGATTAAGAATAGAATGTCTGGAGCACAATTATCCCCTTAAATTTAATTTTATCATTATTATGTCAAATATATGACACTTGTTATCTTCTCACGACGTCCAAAACAGTGTGTCCACAGAGAGGGTTTCAATCTTTCATATGTAATAAAACCTATTAAAAATTTACTTTAATGATTAAAAAGTGCTTTTCTCAAAGCAACACTAAATAATATCTCATATCAATAAAAAACTGTTTTTCTTCAACACATTCATGTTTCATATGGTTTCAAAGTGGTGGGACACTTTTTGTCACCACCGTCAGACAATCCATTAAAATGTAATGAAATCAGGCGAAGTAAGGGGCAGCTGTCACTTTGAAGGACCTCTTGTCAAATTCTACCTCTGCAGAGTACATTAGAGTCAGACAGGCTCTGATAAGTGTTGTAGTTTTAGAATATTTTACATTCCAAATCTTGAAAGTCCTGCGTCACAACCATGATACGTCAACACCGACTTACCATTTTTGAAGAAGTTATTTGAAATGTTTCGATTATTTTATTTTCCTTAAGTAGTTCATACTAGCACCTAATATCAACAGAAAAACCAAATGGCTACTAGAAAAACTCGATTTGTTCCGTTTAAGAAACGTTAAATATGTCAACACCGTCAGATGTCAAAAAAAATTATATTCATATACATTTTGAAAATATTTTTTGTGGCTTTATCAGTTTTGGTGAATATTTGTGATCACTATACATCTCATGGGTCTAGCATTAATTGAGGGAAAATGTATTTGTGTTTTTGGTGTCTGACGGTGTTGACACAAAATAAAGAATGTCAAGGTAAAAAGCCCATTTTGATAAAAAGGACAAAAGCTGGGAGGTTGTGTCAAAGCTTAGCTCAATAGCTTACTATATGTTGGACACATACATGTAATTTAATTTGCCTAAACATAGGGTTTGTATTTTTTCAACATTGCACCCTGTTTTGTCCCACTTCTCAAGAATCACTGATATATATTATGCAATTTGCCATATAATACAAGAGGTAATGAATCGTCAAAAGATGTGCACCATAGTTTAAGGTCTCAATGCGAAAACAAACACCGGAGCAGTAACACATTTGAAATGGTAGCTAACTAATGAAAAGATTGCCTTCAAAGCAACACATGTAAAGATGCTCTGAAGAGTATGTATGTGAAGGAATGACTTTTCTCTCTCCAGATGGCAGCAACTATTGACATGAATTTCCAAAGTGACTTAATGGCGATCTTTGAGGAGAACCTGTTCTGAGGAGGGGAGCAACTGAAACGCATCTGCAAAAAAAACAAAGACTTGGATGATGTAAAGTTCCTCATAGAGAGATTTGGCGACACGGACTGTATCTGGAGGTGACAGGCCCTCGAAGCATGAGGAGAACGCTGCACAGGCAGTCATAGCTGGCTTTGTCCCTGTGGACTGAACACACACAAGACATGGGAATAACCTTGTTGTTTTGGATGTCATTTCCTTGGAGTTTGGCCTTGCCTGCCAGATATCTTATACTAGGAGAAAGAGGACCCCCCTGTTGGCACAGTTGCCTTTCTCACACTTGCTTCTTATTCTGTGCGTGGGCGCAACAATAAATCGCAAGAGAAAAGACATCCCCAATATCTATGAAAATGCTCTGATAATGTACCGAACTACTGCGCAGAGGCATTTTAAAACTGCCAGCTGTCGGACAGTGGCGAAGACTGGTCTTTTATGTTTTGTTTTGTTTTGATTGTTGTAAGTGAACACATGAAAAGGTTGAGGGGTGGGGGGCAACTTTCATACTGTAAATCATGTATATTTCTCAGCAGAGAAGGTACAGTTTGCCTTACACCTCTTTCCTAAACAGACCATTATCTTCTGTGGCCTGCACACATGGACAAACCAATAACATTTACAGACGGGTGAAGGAGCAGTGCAGACCTTTTTCCCATCATCAAGTATCTACTGTAAAGAAGTATTTTCTTATACTACAATAACTGTTTATTTTGGATCTTTCTTTTTCTCTTAAGGTATTTTAATCATCAACACACTCCTATGTCTATGCCAAACAACCCATTATCTTTTATGCTAAATGACTTGTCCTTAAACCTGGTAGGTAGCTACTGATAAAAACAACCTGAATATATGCATTGCTCAAGCAAGTATTTATCAAAGACAGAATCGGTTCAAGTTTTCATCCTGCCTTGTATTTTTCATTTAAAGCTACAACAGGAACTTGCAAACAGGAGGGAAAGGTCCAGCCTTTGGTTGGAATATGAATTCACTACAAGTGTTGCACCATTATTTTTATTATGCATTATGAGACTTAATGTTGGAAATGTCCATATCATTGGCCTGTTCACAACAGTCACACTACTGGATTAGTTAAGATATGAGTAGATGAGGAGCCCCTTGCTGTGCTCTGATTGTGTGTGAACGCAGATCTGACCTAAAGGTTTTGAACCAATGTCACCAGGCTGGAGGCAGGAAGGGGATAATCAAGAGAATAAGACAAACACTTAACACCTTTATGTAGTTACTTGAATCAGGTTAGTAAAACAAATAGCTAAAGGGGCTCCCGGTTAGTTTCTGCATCAAATAGTATTCTAAATCACTGAGGGGCACACTATCGACAGTACAAAATAAAAAAATAAATTAAGTGGAAAATGCTGCGTTTAGTTTTTTATCTTCATTCTTTTTGAATAATAGTGGATGTGAGTTATATTTCTGTTCTTGGAGACATTGTTTGGAATCTGAATGCATCTTGTCCTCTTCATGTGTCTCTTATGGTGTTTTTCTCCAGTGCCTGTATTGTATTGCAATTCTTGTTGGCTTATATTACACTTTGAGGGGGTTTAGAAAAGGGTTGAGTAAGAACTGGGGGGGATGGGGTGGGGGGGTGTGTAATATTTGAATGGGGAGGGCAGATTTTTGAAAGTTTGTGTATAAAAAAAAAAAAAAAAAAAGAAGAAAAACGTTTAAAACAACATTTTATATTTTACCCGGTGTCAATATTCGGGTTTTAAATTTAGTTTTAGCTGGACTTCTATCCGTGTACACACCTGACAACTACTTTCTCATTCTGTTTAATCAGCAGATTTCTGGTAGATATCTTTCAGCGTCGCCACACTAGCGTTTGAGTCTTGTCTGAGTGTGACTGTGTAAATTTGGAAGGCTGTGTGACTGTTTTGTTTTTAAGTGTGTGGTGCAGGGAGGCATGTTTCCCAATGTAGATAAGCATTCTATTCATGAGAGTAAACAGTACTTCAGGAGAACTTTTTTCTGTGCTTAAGTCACCTTTTTAATTTCTATGAAGTCCACCATATATGAGTATAGATTTTTTAAATATTAGACTGGTTTTGAAAGGGTAAAAAAAATTACTTCATTCCTCTTTTTTTCCTTTCTCACAATAACTGTTGCACATAATGTGCCATGAGTTCTTCAGAGAATGTGCTGACCTGCAGCTCAGCCCAGAGTTTGCTTTATTCAGGTATTTTATTTTGTTGTTTGTTCTGTTTTGGTTCTTTTGTTGAAACATATTCCTCAATTATGGTTTGGTATGTGAGTTGTCTATTGAGGTCTCTGATTCAGTCTGTTAAGATCATTGAATAAACTCATCTCTTTTATAGAAAATAAACCAAATTCTGTGTGTCTCTTTCACCCGAGAAATGCATTCCGTCAGCATATAGGTTTAATATAGAAAGATACATAAAAAAGGATATACAGTACTCCATATACTCCTGCATTGCCCACCTCTCGCACAACACCCCCTCAATTTAATACCTAGAGCTCAGCACATAGGTTTAATATGGATACATTTAGAAATACATACAAAGATATACAATATTCTATATAAATACACATTGTGAAGAGTAAGACTAAATACAATGTAACCAATTATTTGCCATATAATTGAGCTAGAAGCATTTTTTTTTTCAAAAAATTATTTTATTGTCATTTGAAATTGTAAAAAGCAGTATGTCAGCATGAAGGTTTAATATTGATACATTCAAAAATAGATATATAAAAAATATACAATAACTAAATGCATATTGTGAAGAGTAACAGTAAATACAATTTAGCCAATGTCTGGGGGTCAAAGCATAGGAAAATCAGAACCAGCGAGAACAGCCTGGGACTCAGAACACAGGAGAAGACCCAACTGGATTATAACATCAGCCTGTCATACTCTACAACTAGGCCTACTCTACATTCCAGCCCTGAAGGTTACAGGGAAAGATGATAAGGTGCTCTTTCCGTGTGGTTGCCCCAGGTCGTCTTCCTGGTGTATTTCCTTGGCATGATGGCTTTTCTACAATGTGTATGACATTAAAATAAAACATATGTTATGTAATATTACATTAAAATATGTTTAAGACTAAACTTAACTTGTGCCTCATGGTGGGGGAACGTGAGACAGTGGTTCACTTTCCCCCACAGCAAGATTCAAGATTCAAGATGATTTATTTGTCATTGTACCAAAACAACGAAATTCTGTTTACCGCATTTGGCTCACTTTCCCCCACCACCACAATTTGAGAAAAAACTACCTCTCTTAGCATTTCAGTCTAATCTTTAGCTAATATCATCACATGGTTTTTATATGTTGGTAGTTCATCAACACGTATGATAGAAGTTTTTCTACGTGAATACATTTGCTTTGGCACAACAGTTGATTAAGTTGACAGCAAGAAAATTTACTTTTACATGCAAAATACCTATTTTGGTGAAAAATTATGCCTACCACAGCACCATGAGGTCCTCTCTTTCAGGGCCATGGGGAAATGAGAGGGGCTTGAAAACATACAGTACAGGCCAAAAGTTTGGACACACCTTTTCATTCAATGCGTTTTCTTTATTTTCACGACTATTTACGTTGTAGATTCTCACTGAAGGCATCAAAACTTTGAAGGGACATATTATGTACTTAACAAAAAAGTGTGAAATGACTCTTAAATAGGTCTTATATTTTAGATTCCTCAAAGTAGGCACCCTTTGCTTTTTTGACAGCGCTACAAACCCTTGGTGCTCTCTCAATGAACTTCATTAGGGAGTCACCTGAAATGGTTTAGCAAAGAATTCCACATGTGTTCATTCAAAGTTTTGATGCCTTCAGTGAGAATCTACATTGTAACTAGTCATAAAAATAAAGGAAACGCATTGAGCGTGTCCAAACTTTTGGCCTGTACTGTATATCTCACATGACCAACATTTTTTTCCGTTGCCTAGATACAGGGGGTGGCTCACATGCCTCAGATTCCCCCGTTCTCCCCTATATATATATATAATTATTTTTTTCCCTGCCAAGGCTCTTTAGAGATTAGCCTCGTTTGAGAGGCTAATCTCGTCTTGCTCAGACCTGCGCAATTATAACGCGCGTCTTGCTGAGCCACAGCAAAAATGCTGCAAAAATGCTGACGCGCATCATATTTTCGCAAGTCTACTCAAACGAGGCTAATGACTGCCTGATGTGAACGTGAGTGGAGGGCAGTTCATTGTCAATTAATCAGTTTATTTATTTATTTGCACTAAGGCTAAGCAAAAATGAAATGTTGTTTAATAGGGGTGTAAATAGGCATATTTGACCGGCTTTATTTGCAGATCTCGTCACCTAATATTTTTTAACTCCTAAACCGAAATATGAAGCTAAATTTTGGGTTAGGAGTTAAGTTGTCAGCCTGGTCCAGCCGATTCTGCCAGGCAGTGGCGGACTCAGACAGTTTGAAGGGCAGGGGCGAAACAATAAAAAGGGCACATTCTGGACAACACAGGCCCCACCAGCGTCACAGTGGCTTTTCAAACTCAATGGTGTTTTGTTCCCCCAACGGAGCCTTAAAGGCAGCGCTGCCTGGAAGGCCCTATCCCCTAACCTCAGCAAGCGCTGCCATGAAGGTCCCGTTCGGGCCTTGTTACATCCAAGAAAAAATAGTTGGGCTCATACAATTAAAAGGGGGTTCTGGGGTCCCCCCCCCCCACCCCAGAAAATGTTTTGCTTCAAAGACACTGTTTCCCCTTATTCTAGCGACTTTATAAACACCAAAATGAGTTGTTCACATCATTGTGCACTTTCACATCTTAGCCAAAGAAAGGACAATCCCTTGCTGCTTTAATTTTTACTAACATTTAAGTGAAAATTAGACTGTAGAAAATGCGATGTGCGGAAAAAGTTGTAGCTGTCAGGGCCATGGGGAAATGAGAGGTGATAGCTGGCTATTATCGTCTCTCTTGCATGACATAACCTACACTTGAATGAGGACCGCACCTTAAACGCCCAAAAAATGTATATACATTTTAAACGGATTATGCAAACTGAAAATATTACGTTTTTCTAACTTGGCGTCTAATTGCGCTTTTCCACTATGGGTACGGACATACTCTTAATCCGCTTTTTGCTTTGTTATCCAGTGGAGATTCAAGTACCACTCGATGTAGCTGTTTGTCATAGCGACGCCACATGAAAGCAACGCCTCTTTCGCATTCCCCGTTCGTCGGCTACCAAAGAGAGGAATGTCTGCACCTCATTAGCTAACCACAACATGTTTTTTCGGTTTGCCATATTCTTGCTCCAGAGGGCACATCATCATCATTTAGGCCTATTGTATGGAGGGGCAACCTAGGGCACTCAATAATTTTTGTTCACGTGTAAAGGGCAGCCAATAAGGCACTTTCTCTCATTTTCACCACCATAGAGGGCACTTTAGCAACACTTTTTCAACCATGGGGGCACCAGACGGGCAGAAGGGCACTAGAAGGGCACCAGAAGGGCACTATAAGGACCATACGGGCAGAAGGGCACTAGAAGGACCAGGCGGGCAGAAGGGCATATTTCAGTCGTATTAAGGTGCCAACACACTGCACATCGCCGCGCGGCGACTTTACATAGAAAGTCAATGTATTTCGAGCGCCGCCGCGCGAATCTGCGGCCGGCGGCGAGCGGTTCACGCGGTGCGGCCAGGGGCGGCGCGGCCACCGCAGAAGTTGAAAATATTGAACTTTTCGCCGCCGGCCGCGCCGCGATAGCCAATCGGCGTTGAGCTCCTCCTGACGTCACTCGGGTGAGTCTGCTGAGCTACAAGACACGTGAAACCTGGCTGGCGGTGCTGTCGGGAAAGGAGGGATGAAGGGAAAAAAGAAGGAAAAGACAGAGAGAGAGAAAGAGAGAGAGAGAGGGAGAAAGTTCCAACACATCGATATGACAGCAGTTTAATGAGACACCTTTTAGTAAAAGGAGCAAGGAATAGACTCACATTATAGAATAGAGAAGGAGAGAAAGCCAGGGAAGATGTAGCCTACTGCAGATGAGTGAATATGCAGAGACAATGCAAACTAAATACGACAACTGACACTTCCAAACATTTCCCTAAACATCACAACAATATCAGAGGTATTATGAAAACAAATCTGGAAAAAGGGAAAATCTGTTTGGGTTTTCTCTACATGTTGATATGCCGGCGTGAGTGTGTATGCATGGCCATGGATACATATGTGCGTGTTTGTGTGTGTGGGCGGGTTGTGTGTGTATGTGTGTGTGGGCGCATGTGTGGGTGTGTTTACGAAGCTTGGGTGGCAGGTGGCGGGGAGAAATGTGTGAGAGGTGCAGTGAGACCAATACAAGGGCCGATGGCAGAGATGATGAAGGCAGAATACTTCAGAGACGCTCCCAACAAAAACAAATCAGTGAGGATGACGACGATGATGAGAGAGATGTAAATAGCGGGAAGAAACTGGGCGTGCACATTCAATGAGTCATCGGGCGGCGGCCGGCGGCGGACACAAATGAGCCAAAATTATCACGCGGCGCGGAACCTGCGATTCGCGCGGCCAACCGCCGCGCCGCGGTGTGCAGTGTGTTGGCACCTTGTGTCATTGCAGTATCCGACTGTGCCCACTAGATGACAGCAACTACACATCATTCTACACACGTCGAGGATAAGCCTTCACCAGAATAACTGGTCAAATAAATGCCTTACATCGTACTTTTATTAGCCTATGTATCATAGTACTTGCTGTAGTTTGGTCTGGTTTTGCGAGACTAGCCTATGTATAATGTACAAAGTGTACAAGTAATCTGTAGCCTAATCATTTGAACGTTTGTAGCCTACTAATATTTAGGCTAGCCTATATGAATACTCTGCATAATAGGCCTACAGAATAAAAAATAAGAAATGTCAATGGCAATTAAAGGCTTACTCTTTCATTCCTGATATAGGCTTACGTAATTGTTTTGAATGTTTCCACATTTCCAGTGAACTCTAAGTAGGCTACACTGTAGAGCAGCGTCAAAAAGACACAACTAACACTTCCGGAAAATGCATTCAAAATAAAACTAACTAAACATCACTGCTGAGTATCGATCATTTCCAATAGGCTGATATAACAATAGTAGGCTACTTTCGTGAATATGAATACCAATATTATTCATAAAAAAAGTATAAAAAATGTAAAAGTGTAAAAAGCTCAAAAAGTCGAATTCAATTATTATCCTATATTGCCCTCAAAACATAATGAGTTGAATTGAAAAGAGTCCACGTATATTATGTGTGTTCAAGTTTGTGTTTTCCGATAATTTAGGCTTCGATTGAAGGCAGCACCACTACCTGTCAGATCCAGATGATCTGAGTGACAAGTGATTCATAGAGGCGTCTTCTTGTCCTATTGAAGCTGGCCGCCGCATGGACAGACGTGAAGGCAACTGAAACACTTTTGTTTCCTCAAATGGCGTCTAGCTACTCCGGTTTCATACCGGACATGTCTAAATGGAGTCGACGCTAAAAACTTAGGTAAGGTGCAAGTAATTCATAATAATAACTGTCAATACGTTCACTGTAGAAAATCTGGAGGAAAATCTGCTGTTATGCGAACAAGCACGTTTCACTGAAAAACCTAACGATAGGTTAACTATAAAAAAACGAGTAAAACTGTGTTGAATTGTTTAATAATCGTTTTTAAGATGATTTAATTTTCAGATACCAAATATGAACCGTCTGAGCCAAGTGGTTTCAATGTGAGGGTTTGCTGTTTCTTCTGTTTCATTGCTGGCTGAGTTGGTTCAGGTTTTTAACTGTTGGACAAAACTATACATTTGAAGATGTCACCTTTGATGTCTGTTAAATTGTGATAGCCATTATTTAAACTATAAAGTACATTCACAAGGTTCATTTATCAAGCTGTTTTATCCACACATCCCCGGCACAGTGGTCATCTCTCAGTATACTGTCTGTCACAGGCACTTTTGAAATAAGTAGGCTACTGTACATAGCCTGATTTTATATTCACTTTCTATTGTTGATTGTCTTTGTAGTGTCCTGATCACACTGACAATCTCTGGGTTGAAAAGATCCGGCCATGTGAACACAGCAAGTGTCCTGACTCTAAAAATCCACAGTTCAGTAAACTGGGGTCAATTAAATGCATTGTCATTCAATTGAACCTGTTTTAAGCTTTGATTTACCATTTTCAAGTGGTTTGTAAAGGTTTGATATTTGAGGGAATACAATGGTTATCATCACACATAGTGAATGTGCTATGTATTAAACAAATAATTTGCATCTTGTTTACAACAGAAACATAACCCTTAATGTCTGTTTTGTGTCTTCAGTAATGGCATTGGAGACCAGTGTGTGGAATACCTGCGACAAAAGCCGCAATGTCTCTTTCTTCTACAACTTGTCGGGGAAGCTGATCAGTGAAGAGTGGACGCCACGGGACTTAATAGTGATGGGCCTGGGCCTGACGGTGTGTCTCATGATAGTCCTGGCCAACCTGTTGGTGATGGTGGCCATCTTCATGAACAACCGCTTCCACTTCCCCATCTACTATCTCCTGGGCAACATGGCTTTTGCAGACCTGTTTGCAGGTATGGCCTATGCCAACCTGATGCTGAACACTGGCCCCCGGACCAGGACCCTCTCCAAGGGGCAGTGGTACATCCGCAACGCTTTGCTTGACATCAGCCTGACAGCTTCTGTCGCCAACCTGCTGGCTGTGGCCCTGGAGCGCCACCAGACCATCATCACCATGCAGCTGCACAGCAACATGACCAAGAGGCGCGTGGTAGTGCTGATGGTCTGCATCTGGGCTGTAAGCATCATCATGGGTCTGGTGCCCTCAACCATTTGGAACTGTGAGTGTAATGTGGAGGACTGCTCCACCGTGGCTCCTCTCTACAGCCGCCGCTTCCTTATCTTCTGGGCAGTTCTCAACCTGCTCACTTTCTTTATCATGGTGGCCATCTACACCCGTATCTTCATCTATGTGAAATACCAAACCCGCTATGCGTCACGGCACTCCACAGAGATGCGCCAAACTGTTTTCAACCTGATGAAAACTATCTCCATGGTTCTGGGTGAGAAGTTGTTTGTATGTTAGCAGCACTAGTGGGTCCCTCTGAGAACACTAACTGTGATGATAAAATATTGAAAATGTCTTTGTATTTATTTATGCTACTGGCTACCTGCAGCCTTCCACAAACCAGTTCTACAGCTCAAGCAAAGTGTGTTTGTCAGACTTTGTCTGATTACCATGGGTCTTTTTAAGTTACATGTTTGTTTCCTGTGTTGAAGTGAAATCAAAATCACATTTCTCGTCTTTGGTTGCTCACTCATTTCCTGGAGGTAATTATGTTCTAACTGGCAGTTAACATTGCTGTACTTTGATACGACTGTTGTAATGTTGCATCCATGCTTTTGAAGATTGTGTTTGTTGTTGACTCTTTTACGGCCATTATTAACAGCCCACGTCTCTGTAGGTGCCTTCATCATCTGCTGGACGCCTGGCCTCATGACTCTCCTACTAGACGGGCTTTTGGGTAAAGCCAGCCACGCCAACGACTATGAGAAGTTCTGTTTGGTGATAGCAGAGTGCAACTCTGTGGTCAATCCCATCATCTATTCCCTGCGAGATGATGAGATGCGGAGGACGTTTAAGTGGATTCTGTGCCGCTTTTGTCATGGTGGCAAACAGAGGAAGCCATCACCTGTGGCCTCACCACTGCCAGAGGTACAGACTTACAGTGTTGTGCGAAAGTTTGTGAACCCCTTGAGCCTTTTGGAATTTTATTTATTTTAACCATTATTAATACATTTTTTTCAATACCAGTATTTTTTATATGAAATAACAGATGTTTGTTTATCAATTCAACATTTTTCTTTTCCAGAAATCAATTGTTAAAATAGATAAAACAAATTATTTGACAAATGTTGTATGTGCAAAAGTTTGTGAACCCTGGGCTGCATTGCTTAAATCGAGCAAGGTAAACACAATCAGGTGGGCCAAACTGATTGATGAAATAGACCAATGTAATGAGAGATCTTTAGGGAAGAAATTGGGCGCCACTAGATAAAACAAAGATAAAACCAGGTCAGTTTAGGCTCACCAAACTGAACCCATACAGATCAGACATGCTCAAAGGGGAAACAATCTCAGAGGATCTCAGGAATAGAGTTTTGATGTTGCACATTTGTCTGGGGACAGCTATACATTCGTATAAAAAAGTTTGAGCTCCATCGGCCCACCGTGAGGCAAATCATCTACAAATGGAGAGCTTTAAGAGTGACTTAACATCTGCCTAGAAGTGGACTTCCTTCAAAAATATCTTCAAGCACCACAAGAAAAGGGATTTTTCAGGTAAAAGCCAACCCACACATTACATCTGGAGATTTGCAGACCATTTGCATCACCATTCTTCACTTGGGAGAAGGTTCTGTTGGTGGTAGGCAGAGTTGCGTTTTTGCCCAAACATGGCGGTTTTGGTTATGACCAAACAGATAAATTTTGGACTAATCTGTCCACAGAATAAGACTTCAGGTATCTCCAGGTGCTCTCTGGCAAAGCTGTGACAAGCAGTTTTGTTCTTTTTTGAGAGCAGAGGCTTCTTCAGCAACCCTCCCTTGAAAGCCATGTTGACTGAGTTTTCTTCTTATTGTGGAACCATGCACATCTGTCCCAGATGTTGCAAGAGAGGTCTGCAAATCACTAGATGTAATGTGTGGGTTGGCTTTTAACTAAAAAAATACTTTTCTTGTGGCGCTTGAAGATATTTTTGAAGGAAGTCCACTTCTAGGCAGATGTTAAGTCACTCTTAAAGCTCTCCATTTGTAGATGATTTGCCTCACGGTGGACCGATGGAGCTCAAACTTTGTTTGAATTAATTTATAGCTGTCCCCAGACAAATGTGCATTGATTTCTGGAAAAGAAAAATGTTGAATTGATAAACAAACATCTGTTATTTCATATAAAAAATACTGGTATTGAAAAAAATTAATTAATAATGGTTAACATAAATAAAATTCCAAAAGGCTCAAGGGGTTCACAAACTTTCGCACGACACTGTATATGGTAGTTGATCAGGAAGTGCAGGATAAAACCTGAACTTTACAACCAAAGCACATTATAACAAATAATATATAACAGCTTTATTTTATTTATATCAGTACATGGGGACAAGAAAGGCCCCTGTTCAGATTGCTTTAGTGTCCATTAATCCAGTGTTTTTAATTTCCCTCATAGTGAGTCAGACAGGTTTTAACTTGCATATGCTGATTTCCAATCAAACATGTCGTGTACTGTAGCTGGTCCCTGGCAAGAGAAGGACATTCAGGAAATTCCTCCTTCTGATTTTTACCATTTTGTTGATCTATGACTCACAAGTATTTTTTTTTTGTTTAGTTTTTTTGTTACGGGCTAGAGGGAAAACATTACAAGATTGCTAAATGTTTAATTGATCAGACCTTGGGCCACATCCACTAAAATGATTTAGCCGCTTTTGTGGCTGCTTAACCTATGAAAATGAGAGAAAAAAATGGCTCCCTAAGTATCCACAGAGGACGTGCAAAGGCGGAAATGCACCAGACTGCACTGACACTGTCCTGTGGAGCAGACAGTGCAGATGTTGCACCTCTCTCATTTGAATGTATTTAAATGAGAGAATGTTCAAAATCCAGCGCAACATTGCTCCATTCCTAGGCAAATAAGCCTTGTTGCGAGTTGCACCTTATCCTCAAAGGCCAGCGCTAAATGCAACAGGCTGTTTTACTTGAGCAAATACCGCGTATGGAAAGCTTGTACTAAATTTTGCTTAATCTTAATATACACTCACCGGCCACTTTATTAGGTACACCTTGCTAGTACCAGGTTGGACCTCCTTTGGCCTTCTGAACTGCTTTAATTCTTTGTGGCATACTTTCAACAAGGTGTTGAAACATTCCTCAGAGGTTTTTTACCATAATAAAAAGATGGCATCACACAGTTGCTGCAGATCTGGTGGCTGCACATCCATGATGTGAATCTCTGGTTCAACCACATCCCAAAGGGGCTCTCTTGGGTTGAGATCTGGTGATCTGGAGTACAGTGAACTCATTGTCATGTTCAAGAAACCAGTTTGAGATGATTTGAGCTTTGTAATGTGGTGCATTATCCTGCTGGAAGTAGCCATAAGAAGATGGGTACACTGTGGTCATAAAGGGATGGACATGGTCAGCAACAATACTCAGGTAGGCTGTGGTGTTTAAACAATGCTCAATTGGTACTAAGGGTCCAAAGTGTGCCAAGAAAATATCCCCCACACCATTACACCACCACCAGCCTGAACCGTTGATACAAGGCAGGATGGATCCATGCAATCATGTTGTTTATGCCAAATTCTGACCCTACCATCTTCTGCTGCTGTAGCCCATCTGCTTCAAGATTGGACGTGTTGTGCGTTCAGAGATGGTATTCTGCATACCTGGGTAACAAGTGGTTATTTGAGTTACAGTTGACTTTCTATCATCTTGAACCATTCTCCTCTGACTTCAACAAGGCTTTTTCATATACACTAACAAACTGCTGCTCATTGAATATTTTTCTTATTTCTGACCATTCTCTGTAAACCAAAGAGATGGTTGTGCGTGAAAATCTCAGTAGAACAGCAGTTTCTGGGTAACACTTTACAATAAGGTACACACATTTGTAGTATATACTACATATATATGTGTTACCTACTACATAGGTTTTTTTTGTGCTACCTAACACATTAGTGATTCTTGAGAACAAAAGGCCGTCTTCCATATGTAACTGCTGTTATCTTTAAAAATATTTAAAATTGTAGATGTTATTAGGGATTAAGAATAGAATGTCTGGAGCACAATTATCCCCTTAAATTTAATTTCATCATTATTATGTCAAATATCACTTGTTATCTTCTCACAACGTCCAAAACAGTGTGTCCTCAGAGAAGGTTTCAATCTTTCATATGCAATAAAACCTATTAACAATTTACTTTAATGATTTAAAAAGAGCTTTTTTTATCAAAAGCAACACTAAATAATCTCTCATCACTGTTTTTCTACAACACATTCATGTTTTATAAGGTTTCAAAGTGGTGGGACACTTTTTGACACCACCGTCAGACAATCCATTAAAGCTCCCATATTATACACTTTTGGGTTCTATTATACACCATATTATATGGTCTTAGTGGTCCCTAATACGTTTTTCTTTAATTGTTTGCTGAAAAAAACGTTCAGATAATTTATCGTACTATGCTGATGTTCAGCTAATCTCACAATGGCCTATTTTTTAAAAAGAGCTGCAGCTCCCCTCGTAAATATACAATCTTTGAGCTGCCCCCGCCCCCTGTCCGGAAGCTAAGCCAGATACGCCTCGCCCGCCCTCTGTCTGTTTGTAAACAATGATGACGTATTTGCTGGGCCTGTTAGCGCAGTTAGCCTACCCATGAGAAGAACCAAGTCCAGTGCTAGTAACGCACTTTGAACAGTTTGACATGACCTATCCTTGTCTACATGAAAGACTATGGTTGTGTTCCGAATCGCATACTCTTTCTTTTTTCTATTCTACATACTACATCCGACGATAAAAAGAATCTAGTTAGGATGCAGTAGGCATACTATTGGGACATACAGTCATATGAAAAAGTTTGGGAACCCCTCTCAGCCGGCATTATAATTGACTCTGCTTTCACAAAAAAAAATATAAAAGTGGTATGTCTTTAATTTACCAGGAACAGCTAAGTACTGGGATGTTTTCCAAACGAAGATTTTTTGAAAAGCAGTATTTGGTTGTATGAAATAAAATAAAATGTGAAAAACTAGCTGTGCAAAAATATGGGTACCCTTGTGGTTTTGTTGATTTTAATTCCTGTAACAGCATGTAAAACTGATGACTTTAAACACAAAGGGCCAGTTTCACAGACATGGATTAAGCCTAGTCCTGGACTAAATGGAATTTTGAATGGGGATTGTCCATTGAAAGTACAATTTAGTCCAGAACTAGGCTTAATCCATGTCTGCGAAACCGGCCCAATGTTGGTTGGATTATGTTGTTAAGCCTTGAACCTCATAGAATTGTCTGTTTAATCATGAGAAAATGTATTTTAGGTGCCTAAATGCAAGTTGCACTTCTCTTTGACTCTCTGCTGAAGTGAGACAGAATGCGATCATCAAAACAGCTCCCAAAAGATCTGAAAAACAAAGAGTGTTCATTGTCATGGTTTAGGGGAAGGCTACAAGAAGCTTTCCCATAGGTTTCAATTGTCAATTTCGACTGTAGGGAACGTTGTCAGGGGACACAGGCATAGTGGCAGTTAAACCCAGGCATGGCAGACCAAGAAAAAAACAGGAGCGGCATAGGTGGAGGATTGTGAGAATGGTTGCACACAACCCACAGATCACCTCCAAAGACCTGCAAGAACATCTGGCTGCAGATTGTGTATCTGTACATCGTTCAACAATTCAGCGCAATTTGCACCAAAACATCTGCTTTTTATAAAGACCAAATAACTTAATTTTTGTCTCATCAGTCCAAAGCATTTTCTTCCAATATGAAGCTGGCTTGTCTAAATGAGCTTTTGCATACTCCATGCAACTGTATCTGTGGCGTGGGCGCAGAAAGGGCTTCCTCCTCATCACCCGGCCATACAGATGTTTTGGTGCAAATTGCACTGAATTGTAGAACCATGTACAGATACACAATCTGCAGCCAGATGTTCTTGCAGGTCTTCGGAGGTGATCTTTGGGTTGTGTGCAACCATTCTCACAATCCGCCGCATATGCTGCTCTTGTACTTTTCTTGGTCTGCTAGACCTGGGTTTAACTGCAACTGTGCCTGTGTCCTTCCATTCCCTGACAACGTTCCTTACAGTAGAAATTGACAATTGAAACCTTTGGGAAAGCTTCTTGTAGCCTTCCCCTAAACCATGACAATGAATAATCTTTGTTTTCAAGATCTTTTGGGAGCTGTTTTGATGATCGCATTCTGTCTCACTTCTGCAGAGAGTCAAAGAGAAGTGGAACTTGCATTTAGGCACCTAAAATACCTTGTATCATGATTAAACAGACCTTTATATGAGGTTCAAGGCTTAACAACATAATCCAACCAATTCTGTGGTTAGAGTCCTCAGTTTTAGATGGTGTTACATGCATTAAAATCAGCAACACCACAAGGGTTCCCATATTTTTGCACAGCCAGTTTTTCACATTTTATTTAATTTCATAAAACTAAATACTGCTTTTCAAAAAATCTTTGTTTGGAAAACATCCCAGTACTTAGCTGTTCCTGGTAAATTAAAGACATACCACTTTTATCTTTTTTGTGTGAAAGCAGAGTCAATTATAATGCCGGCTGAGAGGGGTTCCCAAACTTTTTCATATGATTGTACTTTTCTCTCTTATTTCATCATAACATTGCACCTTGATCTTGCCTCTTGCTTTTATATCCGTCGCATCCCCGTTTGTTTTCATATGGAGGCTTCGTCGATGTGACGTCACTTCACGTGCGCACTGGATTGTGGGTCACAAATAGGCCCAACTAGGATGCACTTTTCAACACTAACAATCTTGGCCGCATGAAGTAGGACATCCGGGTACTTCTAACCATCCTAAATCTGGCCACAAGAATCGGGACATCCTAAATCTTTTTTCTACATACTATATAGTAGAAAGTATGCGATTCGGAACGCAACCTTAGTTCATACAGATGCACTGACAGCCACACGCTAATGGAAACGGCATGTTCACAATAAAAATGCTGCAAAAGATGGTGGCTACTGCGAAGCTAGCTCGGGAGCTAGCTGCTAACAATACCACTAAAATCAGTGAAAAAATTATCTTCAAAGTCAGACTTCTTCCGTATACCTTCCAACCCTTTGTCCTATTAAAAACGAGGCATTTCCAGACTGGTGTGGGGAATAGAAATATGTTTTTATGAGCAAAAGCTGAATGCTTGTCCCAAAGCTAATAGCTATACACCAGTCAGGCAAAAATACCAATAAAAACATTTATTTCAGTTTCACTGTTTGAAAAAAAGCACAAGTAGCTTCCTATCCGTTGTGTTATTAAAAACGAGGCTGCTGTGGTTAAGATAAATTAGTGGATTATGCAACATTCATCATGTTTTGCCGTACTACAGGCATCTTGTCGCTTAGCAACAAGCAAACAACAAGGGGGTGAAGGAATATTTTTCGAGAGGATCTCGGGGCCATGGACCAATAAGAAATAGGGGGGTGGACTGCACAGTGGAAGCTTCTGGCTTTCCAGTTTTTGACGTCAGAAATGTGGAGAATTCAGACTGGAGTATATTGGGTGGAGAGGTGGAGGGTTTCAGAAAAGGGGAGAGTGAGAAAAGGAGAGAGCTTTCTTTTTTTTTGATACTTTGGCAGTCTGTAGGCACACCGTAGACCCATAATTATGTTCAAAAACATCGGAAAAGTGCATTTGCACAATATGGGAGCTTTAAAATGTAAGAAAATCAGCCAAAATAAGGGGCAGCTGTCACTATGAAGGACCTCTTGTCACAATCTACCTCTGCAGATTACATTAAAGTCAGACAGGCTCTGATAAGTGTTGTAGTTGATATGTGTTGATATGTCAACACCGACTTACAATTTCATCATCAACAGAAAAACCAAATGGCTACTAGAAAAACTCAATTTGTTCTGTTTGAAACGTTAAATATGTCAACACCGTCAGATGTCAAAAAAAATTATATTCATATACATTTTGAAAATATTTTTTGTGGCTCCATCAGTTTTGGTGAATATTTGTGATCACTATACATCTCATGGGTCTAGCATTAACTGAGGGAAAATGACCCTGCGTTCCGAATCGCATACTCTTTCTTTTTTCTATTCTACATACTATGATAAAAAGAATCTAGTTAGGATGCAGTAGGCATACTATTGGGACATACTTTTACTCATTTATTTCATCATAACATAGCTCCTTGATCTTGCCTTTTGCTTTTATATCCGTTGCATCCCAGTTTGTTTTCATATGGAGGCTTCGTCGATGTGACGTCACTTCACGTGCGCACCAGACTGTGGGTCAGAATCGCCCAAATAGGATGCTGTTTTCAACACTAACAATCTTGGCCAGATGAAGTAGGACATCTGGGTACCTCTAACCATCCTAAATCTGGCCACAAGAATCGGGACATCCTACATATTTTTTCTACATATTTAATAGAAAGTATGCGATTCGGAACGCACGGTGAATTTGTATTTTTGGTGTCTGACGGTGTTGACACAAAATAAGGAATGGCAAGCTAAAAAGCCCATGTTAAAAAGGAGAAGCCAGGTAAAAAGCCCATTTTGATAAAAAGGACAAAAGCTGGGAGGTTGTGTCAAAGCTCAGCTCAATAGCTTTGATGGATGGATACATACATGTAATTTAATTTGCCTAAACATAGGGTTTGTATTTTTTCAACATTGCACCCTGTTTTGTCCCACTTCTCAAGAATCACTGACATACGTTTACATAGGTTTTTCTTTGTGCTACCCAACACATACGTTTTTTTTGTGTAGTAGTAGTAGTAGTAGTAGGTAACATAAAAATAAACTTGTTAGGTAACACAACAACAAAAACCTATGTAGTAGGTAATACAAACAACAAACAAACATTGTGTTAGGTAACACACCAAAAAAAATCTATGTAGTAGGTAGCAAAAAAATAAAATAATAATAATTATGTGGTAGGTAACACAAAAAAAAGGTAAAGGCGTGGATAAAAATGTTGCATCACATGCTCCAGCACAGAAGTGGGATGAGAATGTCCTCGCTGAGGTCGTTTTTATTTTATTTTAGTAACAGTAAACAAAGCAGCGTCTCTTTTCTCTTTTCTTTTTCTCGTAAGATAAGTTTGTTTTGGTTTTCCTCTCCGTGTCGGGCCTGCCCGCTTACTCACGTAGACGCTAAACGAGGGCAAACTGTGCGCAGCTGTCAAACTATGTGGGCGTATTAGCGCCGGTATATTGTTAGAGCAAATTCCTTAGTGGATAGTATACTGTGCTAAAACGGAGCAGATTTAATGGAGCTATTAGAAGAGCAATCCATTCTTAGTGGTTGTGGCCCATTGTTGGAAGATGGTGTCTAAATGAATTGTCTGCACTTCAAAATTCTCTTTTCGTTATTGTCTTGCCTACAGGAAACTCTTGTCCAGAAGTCAGAGGACATTTGTCTGGAAACAAACCATAAAGAAGACATGCAGACAAGGCTTGGGGTATGATGGATGGAGGCCAGCAATCTACAAAACAAATCTGGGGCCTCATTTATAAAGGTGTGCGTAGAAACCAGGGGCGGTTCTACAGGGGGGCAAAGGGGGGCAGCGGCCCCCCCACTGAAGAGCCTTGTCCCCCCAGCTGCCCCCTAACTTTTGCATTCTCAAAAATGTACTTGTAAGAACAAACCGCCACTATGTCAACAAGGCACTCAAATAATTGAAACAAACAATAAATTGAACAAAATTAAATAATTATGAATCTAATCTTATGCCCTGCCCCAGTGGCGCAAAAAGTGGGTATGCACTATATGCGGCGCATAGGGGCGCCGCACTAGAGGGGCGCCAAAGCGTTCGAGGGAAAATTATTTGGAGTCGCATTTTTCTGTATTTAACAGCGTTTGTGTATATGATATGATCAATAACAGAAGCACGTCAGTGATAAGGCGCATCCCGCTCCTTCGCCTCCTCCTCCCCACACTATAGGCGCTCCAGTGCGCGCCCCCTCGAGCACGCGCTAGAGCGCGAGAGCTTTCATTTGAATCGTGTTGTAATCTGATGACAGGGACCTAAAGTTGGAGAGGCAGAAAAAACTAAACAGAAAACGGGAAGATCACACTGACAATCACACTGATTATCGGCCGCGACTCGCGGATTGTCACTGCAGATTAACGTGTCACCTAAAGTTTTTGACTATTGCTGTTTTCACAGTTTTTGAATGGTAGTGTAGTGATTAGCAGGTCAGCGCCAAAACAACACACTCACCTGTTTCCCACTATTATCATATTGTGCACCATTCCAGCGCACGACTGAGTTGTGAGTGTGTGAGAGAGAGAGAGAGAGAGGTCTCCTTACAGAGGCAATGTGCCAGACTCACAATTTCAGTTGATTGAAATGTATAAATAACTAAACATGAAAAGACTGAGGTTAAGTTTGTCACCAAATTCCCTTACAATAAACTATTATATACTCTCTCTCTCCTGTAATACTGTATGTGTAACTTACACACTATTCAAACCGATCCTGAATTGTAATGCTTTGGGGGATTCTGAATTGTGATGCTTTGTGGTGCCCCCCCCCCCCTTCCTTAGCCTTGTACATCATACTTAGCATTGCACAACATACTTCAAACACTATACATGTACATAAGCCCTGCAGCTCACCCGCAGAAAACATTTCCTCAGAATTTATTTTTTTTGTCGTTACACTCATAGCTCCAAAGTAAAACCTACTGTTCTAGTTGGGCTTACCTGGGAATCTTATCTACTGTCTGATCAGGACATTCAAATATCTCTTTATCATTCATCCAAGCCAATCCATCATCTTGTTCAGTGAATTGGAAACAGAAACTAAGACAAACTTAACCTCAACTTTTCATGTTTCGTTATTTTTAAATTTTAATCAACTGAAATTGTGAGTCTGGCACATTGCCTCTGTAAGGAGACCTTACTCCCTCTCTCTCTCTCTCTCTCTCTCTCTCTCACACTCACTTACTCACACACACACACACACACACACACACACACACACACACACACACACTCTCACACACAGTTTGTCTTAGTTTCTGTTTCCAATTCACTGAACAAGATGATGGATTCGCTTGGATGAATGATAAAGAGATATTTTAATGTCCTGATCAGACTGTAGATAAGATTCCCAGGTAAGCCCAACTAGAACAGTAGGTTTTTCTTTGGAGCTATGAGTGTAACGACAAAAAAAATGTTTCTGAGGAAATGTTTTCTTTAATCATATAAGAAATGAATAAATAAGTGAAGGAAAAGAAGAAATAAAAGTGAGGGATGAAGAGGAGGTTTTATATTCAGACAGAGGGACAGAGGCAGGTAGTGATCAGCAGGCAGGTGAAAGGTAGGCAGAGGGTCTGACTGCAGTCCCAGCCTAAACTACTGTATTGTTATTCTCCTTCCATATAAATTCCACTAGACTAGAATGATATGTCATGTCACTCAAAATAACATGTTTCAATGATTGCCTGTTTTCTGTTGTAGCAATGTGTTGTAGGCCTATAGGGTAAGCTATGTAGGCTTAAGATATAGGCTACAAATGTCTTATTTTATCAGAAATGATGATCAATATAATATATATGGGGATTCCCGCTACCGTCCTCCCATGCCCCCCTGCCAAGACCTCCTGCCCCCCCTTCGCCACCCCATGTAACATTTTCCAGATCCTCCACTGGTAGAAACCTTCCCAAAACATTGCGTTCGCACAAAGCCAAGAATGTGCTGCGCAAAAAAAAAGTTGAGATTTATAAAACTGTGCGGCGCACTGTTGCACGCAATCTTCCCTTTATAATTATCCACCTGCGGTGAATTGTGCGCAGACGATCTCCGCCCGTGTCATTCCACTTCACCTCCCAGTTTCATCCCACAATCTACCATACATGGCGAATGCTAAATAGCCCCTGAATATGATGATGTTATGATCTTAATAAGCACGACATTTTGACTGACATGGGGAAAAAAGGGAGGCAACCAGCCGCAAAGAAAGCGATTGGGAAGGAAGAAAGCCCGTGCCATGCGTCGCTGTAACTGCCACTAAAACACAAACACACGCGCGCGCTGATCACATATCATGATTGGTACAGTCGTTATAGTCTTTGGTAAACTGTTTTGCCCAACTTTGTACTGTATGAAATATCACGTAGCGAACCTGTAGGATTATATGTAGGCCTATATAAAATGTGTTGTGAGAAGTGAAATAATGCATTAGTCTATAGTCTATTCCAAAGCATTGTTCCCCTTCTGTGAGATCCACACATTTCCAACAACGTCAGATTATAGTTTAAACTTCGAGGGTTAGTTGTTATGGGAAAGAGATGCATAAAATAATTTGCTAAATTCATAACATGATTTTATCTAACGAAATATTTAGTTTTAATTAATATGTTTGGCCTTAACTTTGTACAAAACTACTTTTTACACACAGCCTAAAATATTGACTTTGCTCTCCCGCTGGCCACTCACGGACACACCTCCCGACGTATATGATATTATTATAGAGTAGAACTATAAGATTACATGTAAAAATATAACCAAAACATGTATAGACCTACTTGATAAGTACATCAACCTACATCATTACTGCATGCCATAGACAACAGTAGCCTATATTCGCAACAATAGGTACGCACATGTAATTGATTAAATATATTGGGTGCCATGCATTTCACAAGGATATGTGTTTTTCCAATGACAGAGCTTTATTTCGTGGTGTTGCCATTGAGTGTCGCTGATTCCCCGAGTCAGGAAAACCTTGCGGTAGCTCTACGCATGGTGAAAAGTTTGCGTGGGAATACGCACACTTCTCCGTAAAGAATTCTTTTATAAATACCACCGTTTTGCCACCGCACATTTGACCGCACATTCTGCCTGTCTACGCAAGGTTTTTGTGCGTAGAAAGCTTTATAAATGAGGCCCCTGGACTTTTACCAAAATCCTGCCAGCAAAATGAATATTCTTTGGTTTTTCTGCTGGGCTTCAGCCAACTTCTACCAAGATAATAAAGGAAAAACATGTAATTATGCATCTTAGGAAAAGTTGTCAACGCTTTCTTTTCGCAGGATAGTGTGTCCTCAGTCTGAATGAGACTGACACACATTAATCAAATTGTGCAATCTCCTTTTATTACATTGGACTATCACAAGAGCATATGTGCCAAATTATAAAATGAAACATTCCTTAATTCTGAAAGAAAATACTGAAAAAAATCACACTAAATCATTTTATTAATTTTCTAATAAGAACACTACAATTTGTCATATTCCTTTTGTTTTGACTCTTTCTAGAACAATTCTAAAGTTGAGGTATAAAAGGAGTTCATACAGACTCACAAGTCTGAAAACAGTGGGGGTTATATACAAGAGAAATGGAAAGACAGAGGTAGAGAGGGGTAAATACAAGGGAAAGAGGGGAGATACAAATATACTAATTAAAAACAAAGAAATCAAAAAGGTTTAAGAAGCCATTTGGTGCTGTGGAAGTCATTTAGTCACTGGCAGAATCCAAACAAGATTTTAAACATGATCAACTGTAAAACGTAAGATAAAGCTGTGTGTTTAACAAATACAGATCTGTTGCAAAAATACAGGGGATCACATGATGTATACATTGATGTCTAAGTGTTTCCTTAAACAAAATCACTATCAACTTCCTCTCAATTGTATGCAAATGTACTACTTGCACATTTTCACAATATACCTACCAAAAGAAAGAGACCCCCCTTGAATACATTTATTACTTTATACATTTAGTTGTCATGGCCTGATAAATTGAATGAACAAAATCTCCATGTATCTGTAGAACTGTCTATAAAAAACCCTATGCTACTCCATAAACAGAAATGGAATAATTTTGAGCAGGTATCAAAAAAATCTTTAGAATAAAATTAAGCAAAAAGGGTGAATAGAAAAGGTAGAAACTGAAGGTAAATCATATAGCGAAGGGGGTCCTTAAATCTACATGAAAAAAATACACCAAATGTCCATTTGAGAACCTCAATTGATACAATTGTTTTTCCACAGCACCAAATGTTACACCTGTGAACCCTACATTGCCTCCTGGTCATGTAACAAAATACCAAAATAATGTTCAAAATTGATACAGTTATCGTGAGTCCTGTGACACAGAGGCCAAATAAAACTGGCATCTCAACCAAACATCAAAGTTTATAAAAGGGGGGGGGGGAATACCGAAACATTACACAAACTGTACAGTGACATCCATTACAACAGGTAGAAAAAGGGGGATGATCATTTGGTGTGGTGAGAACGTTATTCATAAGATACAGTCATGTGAACTGTGATGAGTAACAAAACAAAGAATTAGATGTGGGATATCACATGTGACCAGCTTATAAGCTCAAGTTTTGTTCTGTAACATATGGTTCAACATAAGGCTTTACCTCATCAAAATGCTTTGTTATTCACATAACAGTTAATGTAGAAAATACTTCCAAAGAATGAAAATTGTCCGGTTAGTCTTAAACACGAGAGTTTTACTACACCCAGTGCTGCCTCTTTTTTTGGTAACAGAGGAGAGAGAGAAGCCCTTGCCCAATCGGCCATATAACTAAAAACAAAATGGTTTTACCAGAAGGTATTAAGGGGATGGGTAAAGGGTAGAGCATGCCTTCTAAGCCCACAATCAAATTACAGGTGTGATATGACAGTCCTCACTCCACCCACCCTCCCATGACACCCCCACAACAACAAAAAATTAAATCAACTTGAGGCATGAACACCACACAGAGAGACACAGATACAAATATAATTCCCTCCTCTCCTCGAACTGAAAAGGTGTCTGTGCACCAGCTTTAGAGACACACAGAGGAGCATTATTACATTGCTGAACGTGGTATTTTTGGTTTGGTACGGAAGGTTGTTGTGTGTTGCCTTGGGCTCACAAGCTTAAATGTTTCAAGATCTGGAGAAGATCTCAGTTGAGCCCCACCTGTTACGTGGTTGGCTGGTGGAAGCACCCAGTCTCTATAATGCCTGCAAAGACATCCCAAGAACACTGTACACACGCCCACACAGAGACACACACAAAGCAATACATGATGCACTTTTTCCTTTTTGGTCTGACTGTAATAATTATACCCTTTTTTTGTTAATAAAAAACAAAGCTAAAAACTCAGAAGGTTAAATGAAAACAATAGCACGCCTAGAAGTCCTACATGCATGGAAGACAGTCACGTTTCTAAATTCATGTCATGTTTGTCCCAATAACACATCAATGCCCCACAATGTTTCCACCCTTCTCCTTACGTCATATAGATGCTTTATTGAGCTCATTTTTGGTGGCGGCTGGTGCATTCTTGGTGAAACAGCATTAGAAAATAGCCTACAATCAAATAAACTAGAGGACAGAAAGCAATAAGGAACATCTAAAAGCCATCTACCCACACCCTCTATTGGTTAGCAACAAAAAGGGCTATTACAGGGTCCACTCAGCCAAAGATATTCTCCTCTCTCTGCCCGTTCCTCTTCTCACCAGCCCTATTATCACCTGTCCTGTCTGCTTTTCAACAGTGTCCCCCTTACTGCTTTTTGATAGGACTAGATACCCAGATCGTCGCTGCTAACTTTTGTGCTTGACACATCTTTTATGTCAGCTCACTTTGAAAAAGACTGAAAAGTTGCGGTGTGTGTGTTTGTTATGGAATGGGGTGTATGCACATGTGTGCATATCTCAATTATTCACTTCGAAATCTCCAACAGAATGAAACATCAAGCTATAAGGAAGGACTGGAAGATAGAACAGTGTCTTGTGTAGAGTCGGCAGAGGGTGATCTTTGAGGAACAGATGTGTTGACAACTACTAGGGCAGTACTTTGGTACGAGCAAGGTGAGCAGGGCTCCCTGGTGATCTGTATCCACAGTTTGGCCGTCAAATGCCAAGGCTTCAAGAGATACAAGTAATCACACACAGTTTTCCAAAGCAAAGGGTTGAGGGCAGAGGTCAACAGCACATGGACAAGCTGTTCGAGTACGTGTGAAGTTAACGTGCATATACACAATGTACGGACATCATGACCATCTACACAGCTGAGCTGGGTCAGTGGTTTGCAAAAAGTCTGTTATAGTAAAGATATTTTCTCCATCTGTCTCAGCATCTGTTAGCTCCATCCCCCTATTATGTGGAGTGAAGGAGCGTTGAAGTGGAGCAGTAAGGTGGAGGGACAAGTCCTCCTGCTGGGCTGTCCTGTGTTCCAGCACAGTGTGTGTGTTTATGAAATGCCAGTACAGCCTTGTGTGGCTGTCTAGGTTAAACCAGGGAATAGTGAACAATGAGGACAGAGGATGGTAGTGGAAGAAGACTGCAGTGGGAATGAAGTGATGGCAGGGAGAGACACCCTATCAGTTGGAGGTGTCGGAGTGGACGCTGCCAGGAGGAAGGGGAGGGGACGTGACCGAGGGGGGGTTGGTGGTGTCCTGCCAGCTGTTAGCCTGCAAACAGTCGGGGGAGAGAGGAGTTTGATTAGTAGTAGTCTAAGGCCCTGTTCTCACGGCAACACGAAACGGTGCAAACGCGGAAAAATTCCCGCGGTTGCACTATATCATGTACATGAAAACAGCAAACGCAGGCATGAAACCGCAAGTTTTTGAGATCTACTCCCAGGGAGGATTTTTTGGAAAACACAACGGTTTTGGTTTCGTGTGAACACCGAAACCATTTCCCCTGGTAACGCTGACGTCACGGCTCCACTTCACGTATGCATAGTCTATAACATTTGCTGTCAATACCCACACGCGAGTTATAAAGTTAGAAGACAACATAACGTGCAGGGCTTAAATAGGCCTATAACACTCGCCAATTTAGTCTGTAGTCTATTAGTAAGTTATTGATACCATGCACCCGCCACTTTGTCTGGGGAAAGATTTGTACTCTGCCGCTTTTTCTAGCAAAATAAACTTGTGTACACGGCTCTCTCTACATTAAAAAACACTATCCATAGTTCAGCGCGCAGCGGTTAAGTTACTGTTCAACAAAAGGAGCATTAAGGCTACGGCTTCACAGTAAAAGCATTTCACTGGCTAAACATTAACATAATTTTACCGGACAAACGTGAGTTGACTTTTATTTTGAAGTACACCTAACAGGAAAAGTAGCCGCTCAGAAAGCCCCTTCACTACCAGCATGTCTTCTGTTTTCACGAGTTCAATGCGGTGAAATAAGAGGACAGAAAGCTTGTCATTTACAATACTTGTAACCCCAAGCTTACACCAACCGCTTTATGAACGTTAGTGGCATTAATTTTCGGTTTCAGTAAGGTTTTATACATCAAATTGTACCGGAAAAGCTATCTACTACTACCTTGTACCGCCAACTGCTGGCCTGGCATGCTTACTACATCGATTTCGTCCCGTTTCCTCTGAAAACATGTGCACGGGTGAAGATGTAAGATAAAATGTGTCTGAACGGGGTTTTTAAAAAAAACTAAAACGGGAACAGGGCCTAAAATCAGCTAGATTTATGCTTACCGTACTTGCCAAATGATACAACCTCAAGAAAGTGTTGCAGATAATATGCTATTCATTCTAAGGACTAGGGGAGAACGGGGTAATATGTCACACGGGTAGGTTGTCACAATCGTTATATCTCGGAACCAGAAGGTGCTGTCTGTTAAATTTTGGTTAGTAAATATCCACAACTGGGATCAGAGGTCACCTACATAGTCTTCCTTGGAGTTAGACTGCTGCATTTGAGGTTAGAGGACTGTTAGTGTTTTTCATGTCAAATTGAAAATATTTAGCTCCTCAGTATTTTTCTTCTAGGCTTTTACACAATGGGTTTATAACAAAACACTTGTTACCCTAAAAAAGTGTGAAGGGTAAGCTATAGTTTAGATTGTTTTTAGCAAGCTAATTAGTTGTCAGATGGTTGTTGGCCTTGATGCTAGCAAGAAATTCCAGTTGGGGTTGGTCGTCAAATTTCTTAGGGAGTTGGTTGTCACATGTTATCCAAAGGGTGCAGCCAGGAAAGGAACCCAATAACAAAAGAAAATGTCAAGCTGTATCCTCACTGACACCCGAGAGAAGGAGAGAATAGAGCAGGAAAGGCAGCTAGCATGCAAAAGAGAAAAAGGGCAACAAAATCAAAACGACCCAGTGCTTCCCAAACTAGACCAGTTGCCAAGGCTACTGCACCCCAGTGCACTCCACCCCAGCTGGGGAAGAAGAAACAGAAGAGAAAGAGACAGGAGGAGGAATCTTCATCAGATGAAGAGGATAGTTTGTGTTTGGTTTGTATGGAAACGTTCTCCAGCACCCGTTCAGGGGAGGTAAGGGAGAAGTGTTGTATGTGCAACCAGTGGGCACACAATCTCTGCTTAGTTAGTGAGCAGACCCTACATTTGCCATCACTGTAACTCAGATAGTGAATGTGTGTATCGTGGTTGAGTAGGCTATTATTGTTAGACCTATTTGTTTTGTTCTTTATGTTGTTACATACAGTAGGTCGGTCTTAATATGGATTTCCTTTTTGTTCATTCCTTGCTCATTTTGTGTTAAGATGCATAAAGTTATGTAGGCCTATTATTCAACTTGACAAAGAAATTAAACTTTCAAATTTAGTTCCGCTTTCTTGCCTTCTTTTTAAGATTTTTCCCATTAAGATAACATTGTGACAACCGAGCCCTTGATGGGGTTGGTTGTCACAATGTGTTAGAGTGTCTTTGATGGTAAATTTCTTCTTTGTTACAATAAGTTAGAAAAAGTGAGGGGTTCACATTTCAAGCCAACACCTTAAGCTTCAATTTAATGTAGGAATGACTATTGAAAGATGTTTAGGTGATGAGCAATTCTCACTAGAGTAAAAAGTGTGCCTACTTACCCCGGTCTCCCCTACTTATCTGCCAAACATGATGGCCAAAGATTACATTCAGTGCTTCTTTATGCACTTGAATAAACACCATACTAAGACAAATCAGGTTTTGCAGGTAATCTGAACCGTGCACTGACCTCACTGCTGCAGGTTACTGCTTTTCTTATGTTGACATGCTGAGGTCATAACCAGCATACATTTACCTTGAACATATTAGAACTATGAATGTTTTGAGAAATCTATGTTCATCCACTTCAATACATTTTCAAAAAGACAATTATCCTGACTAACTGCAAACATTTTTATCAGCTAAAGCTCAACAGGAGCTTTTCATTGGTACTCACATCCAGACGATGAGCGGTGTAGAGGCCACTACCTGACAGCTCCTCATAGCCGCCCGTCAGGTGTGTAGCACGGTGCAGGGTATCCACCTGTCAGACCAAACACACCCACATTATGTCAACACAAACACAGCACAACACTTAACAAAGGTTCATGCTACCAGCTCCTGTTTTTCTTTTTTACTAAACAACCATGAGCTGAACAGAGGAAGTGATGGTGTCCACACACATCTACTGTACTGTACTGTCTGTGTTACTCAGTCCTGCAGGGGAACTCTCCTGTTTAAAGAAGTGCCTCTCCCTTCTGCTCATGTTTCCTTCAAATGAAAAACTGCAGCTGAAGCCACAAGCTAATCCTCAGCTTGGTTTTGTTTACATTTCTAGACTATATATTGCTTAACAGCAAATATGTGGATCCCTTCAGAACAACACAACTATCTATTAACAGACAAAAAAATCAAAAAGACAGTTTACTATGAGGACATTTCTTCTTGATCTACACAAGGGGGTGAACATATGGAGACGGGGCGGAGAGCTTGGACAAACAAGGGCTCAAGGGACGGGGTTTTGCTTAAGGGTTAGAGGTGATGGACAATCTATAGTTAGAGAAACTGAGCACTTCAATGGAGTTGCTGGTTCAATCCCAAGATAGTAATATTCCAGCTCTAGGTTGAACCCTACAAGAGTCTTGAGGCAGGCCCTTGTGCCCCTCAACTGTTCCAGGGTTGTGAGTTGAGGCAGACTGTGTTCTCTTAACAAATACATATGGATAGGGACTATGTGTACGTGTAACTATGGAATGTTCAAAATCTAAATGGCCTTGAACAAACTGACATTGTTAGAGTTGATGGGTGTCAGAGGTAAAATGGGGATAGAATGTGAGGACAGGTGGAGGTCAAAAGGAGCCAGGCTAAGGGTAGGTATCCAGGGACTCTGGGTGGCTGGGATAAGGGCATTGAGGTCAGCTCTGCAGCTTCCCTCAGTGCATACCTGCGGCTGTAGAGAGGGGGCGATGTTGAGACCCTCCCCGTTCAGGGAATGCAGGCTGAGGAAGGCATCGCCTGTGTGGGACAAACTGTATGACCCCGGTGACCCTGTAAGCAATATATATAGCCAATATCCAATCAGCCCCACCAGAGTGCCAGGGGGTCAAAAGGTCATCACTGGTCATGGACATTGACTGGAAGAAGTCAATTCTAATCAGCAGTTCTAATATGAGGGTCGGTGTTGTGAGCCAGCTTATTCTAAATTCAGGGTTCCCCACAGCGCTTAATGGCTAACCCCTAAAACCCACCAAAGGCGTCCCGCGAGTCCGTCCGAAATTTTTGCGCATGCGTGAACGCACCACTGAAGCAACTGTCTTTGCCAGTCCCGTCTTTTATCTGTATATATATTTTTTGGGTAAGTTATCCTGTGAAATTATTAATTAGGGGTCAGCGTCAGCCTATAAAAGTTGCAGTCATATTGCATTCATATCACATGCCATTT
Organism: Ammodytes marinus; assembly: GCF_949987685.1. Lineage (NCBI taxonomy): Eukaryota > Metazoa > Chordata > Actinopteri > Uranoscopiformes > Ammodytidae > Ammodytes > Ammodytes marinus. The sequence continues at coordinate 28,623,510 of NC_137220.1, read as the reverse complement.
TGGTCAATAGTAACTTTGATGAAAAATGAACAAAATAAACTGTCAACAAGGGTTATGATTTAAGCTGAAATTGAAGAAGTAAAGACCATTGCCCACATCTTTTCATTAAAGCAGCTCCGAGTAACATTTAAATATCTTTTTAACAGTCTCATGTTTCCTCTGATAATCATAAATTACCTTTAACAGCAAACGAGACCATCAGTGCAAAGAAAGACGTTTTTATATAGTTTTTATTACTGCTTTTGGTCTGGTCGCACACCCAGTTCGATTTTCGGTTCGCGCGTGCGGGCTCTATGGTCACATATTGGTCGCAGATTTCAGTGTGGCGCAGCAACGAGATTTGAGAAGCCTATCCCTCCAGAGAGGGAAGGGGAGCGGGAGCCTTGTTTGAAACAGTTATTTGTCGTCATAATGACTGATAACGGGGCTGAACCATCAAAGAAAAAAAAGAAAATGCAATGAAGAAAAGCTAAAAGGGAGAGTGATAGACGGGTGGGAGGAGGACGTTGCCAAGCAACGTGTAAACATTCACGGTAGCGAACTAGACTGCAGTATTTACTCCTAAATGAATGAGCGGTACTAACACAAAGTTTACTTTGCTTCACCATCATCAGATTACCATTATTCATCTGAAATAGTCATTATTTACAACAACATAAACACATTACCTCATCGTGATCCATACTAACTGCCGTCTCTCGTTCATTCGCTTTCTGTGAGGACACGTAATCTTTCAGCTCCGTGAGAGTAGTTAGGTGACACTGCATCAACTCATTGCAATCAGGTGTGTTTGGCACTGACTGGCATTAGTTGATGCAGAATCACTAACCACTCTCACGGGGCCGAAAAGAGTCCGGTGCCCTCACACTTTCAATAGGCTACACGGACATGCACTATATTGCATCCTATTAATTTGACTCTCGCACGGACGGAACGCGCAAGAAAACAGTTTTGCGACAGCTGGGGTCGTAAAAATACTACCGTTTTTGTCCAAAGGGGCCGCCAACGGACAAAGTTACTCGTAGTGGCTTGAAGTGACTCAAAGTATGCACCTTCCTTTTTCCCCTCATCCAAATATGAGTATCCTCTGGTCACCGCACATTCCTCAAGTAGTGCCAATGTTCTGTCTGCAAACTTCAGTTGGTATCAAAATTGTTTTTATTTTGACACCATCAATTGTCCTAACTGTCACATGATAGAAACCCAAAGGAGTGCTTCACACAGTCATAGTGTTGGTCAATCATGTTCAGGTGTGTGCAAGAAAGCATGTGTATGTAGAGGAAATGAAGGCTGGCATGTTGAAAGATAAGATAGAGAAGAGGTACCTGAGTTGGGAGTTGCCGGAGAGTTTGCCTGGCTAGCCTGCGCAGACACGTTGGCAGCATCCACCGCTGTTTTAACTGCGTAAAGATTGGCTTCCTCCTGGAACTTACCAATGTTCTTCTTATAGCGTATTCTCTTGTTGCCAAACCAATTAGAGACCTAGAAAGGACGGATGGCTGTCAGATATTGGAATGTTTTGCTTTGCATTTAGCCGTTGTAGCCTCACTGTTGTAAGCCCCCGTTAGAAAGGAACATTCCTTGTTAATCCAATAACCACAACGACAGTTGTTCGAGTTTAGACTTTTACTGAACGTTAGCATATCACATGCACAACCATGGCCGTCGCCATTATTCACAGTCAGAGAACAGCAACCACGCTTGCCGCGCACGCGCAGTAGATAGCGTGCAACTTAACATTCCTCACCTATCTTAATTGCCCTGCTTTTCAGTTTGATATATTACCTTTAATAATCAGCACTAAGACAGATATTTTAAAAAAAAAACTTAAAGCCCTTCTTACAGATGATCTAAAAGCATGAACTGAAAGTGATCTTGAAAAAGAGAAAGCAGAACCTGGGTTTTAACAACCAACACCAGCTTCCGCAAAAACAACCACAGTGTACTTTTACTTAGAGCATCCTGGATAACAGTGATGTTAGCAACTCACCTGAGACACAGTGATCGCACACTTTTTGGCAAGTTCCTCCTTGGCTTCCTCACTTGGGTAAGGGTTGGACAGGTGAGAGTAGAAGTACTCGTTGAGCACCTCTGTAGCTTGCTTGTTGAAGTTGCGCCTCTTACGTCTGACAGAGAGAAGAGATAATGAGCACAAGGCCTGGAATGTCTTGCACAATAACATCAACATGTTCACAACATCACTCCAGTTCCAGAAAATATCTGTCTATTCACCCCCCTCCCCCCCCCCCCCCCACACACACACACACACACACACACACACACACAGACCTGGCGTCAAGGAAGCGTGAGCGCAGAATCATGACGGCCTCGCAGGTGCTCTGTTTGAGCTGCATCTGAATGGAGCTGAACTTGCGGTGGATGATGGCCACCATGCGCTCTATCTCTTTGGGAGAGATGGGCCGTGTGCGAGACTGCTCTCTTAGCAGGTTCATCACATGGTTGGTGAACTCACTGCAGGCCTGAAGGAGACAGAGAAGGGAGGTCAATGCTACTTTAAAGAGATAGCAAAAACACAGACTTTGCCACATGCCATGACACAGTTCTGATGATGGAAGGTAGGCCTCATCTTTCTTAATAATCTGTGGATTAGATGCCTTTATATTTTTTAAAGAAAAATAGAGTAATTTTATTATACGTGGCTTGTGAGGTACCAGTAGAATTGTTAATCATGAAACATAGTCTACAGCAGTGGGTCTCAAACATATATCCATGCCATGAAGTGACAATATTGTGCAGAGACAAATACCAAAAAGGCAGAATTGATAAGTGACATTGTTAGACTTTATTGTCCCCAAGGGAAAATTATTTTTCACTTGACAGTAGATTTAAGACAATAAACAGATGGACAACAAACACAACAAAATAACGTGCAGAGAGAATATATTCACAGAGCGGGACTGGGGTGATTTATCTTGGATTTTTGTTTTGTGTTGCTATGGTTGCTTTTGCCATAGCGAGCCCTCCTGCACAACAGGGACCTGTACCTTCGTCCTGAGGGCAGAATGGTGAAGTGGCAGTTGAGTGGGTGTGTGTTGTCCTGTGCTATTGTAAGTGCGATGCGTGAGATGGCCTTGAGATTAAGCTCTGACAGTGTGGGTGTGGGGGGACCAGCTATGTTTGTGACACGTGTGAGTTTGACCCGGTTTTTGACAGTGAGCATGTTAAAGGAGCAGGTGGAACAGTAGAGCAGGATGGGTTGGACAATACTCTGATATAACAGAAGGAGGAGATGGGGGGCAACATAGAGTCCTTTGAGTTTGCGTATGGCATACAGTCTTTGGTGGCTCCTTTTTTGAATGTCCGTTGTGTGCTGGTCGAAAGTGAGTTTATTGTCCAGTGTGAGTCCAAGGTATTTAAAGCTGTCAACTGTTTCTACTGTGTCATTGTTGATGAGAGTGGGGGGCTGGGGTGATGGGGTACCTATTGTTATTTCTTTTGTTTTGGCTACATTGAGATGGAGGAAGTTATGTGTGCACCATTGGGAGAAGTGTGTGACAGTGTTGTGGTAATCTGATACAGAGTTATTGTCCGATAGGAGGGCGAGGATGGCAGTGTCGTCAGAGTATTTGAGGTAGGTGGTGGTGTGGGAGGGGCTGGTGCAGCCATTGGTGTAAAGTGTGTAGAGGAAAGGGCTGAGCACACAGCCCTGTGTAGCCCTGCTCCCAGCTCTGCCGCTACATTGACGTTAGCGCTGGGAGCGATGTACACACAGCTGACCACAACAATTGGGAATTTCCCGAGGGAGATAGTAGGGGCGAAGGGACACGGTGAGTCCCAGGTCGGGCAGATGATGATGCAGATGTCTCTGAAGGCCCTTTCCATTCGGCACCGGGCGTGAAGGAGGTCCATTTTGTTCCAGAGGGAGCAGACATTGGAGAGGATGATGGAGGATAGAGGAGGCCTGAAAGGCCGTCTCCGTAGTCTGCTTCAGACACCTCCGCGTCTCCCTCTTTTCCTTGGCCGAAGCTCCGGTGGGATAGCTACCGCCGGTTTGATGTTACACAGCGGTGAGCTACGGTGAAGCAGGAGTTCATCACGGCCATAGGCGAGTAACCCGTTGACAGTGACAGGTGTAAGGCTGTCGCAGGTCAGCCATACAATAGTTACAGGGATGATGAATGATTTGTAGAGGGTGATCATGTTTAACCAGTCCAGGTAACATACATACACAGACAGACAGTGAGACAAGACTTAAAGGGGTAGTTCAGGATTTTAGACATAGGGCCTTATTCCCAAGTTAGCCTTGGTGTTCTTTATCAGTGGAGACAGTTTTCAACACATTTAATTCAGTCCTTCTAGTTGCAGAGTGCGCTCGTGCTAAGCTAGCTCACGGCATCGGGGGGATACCTAGCCTGCTACTAAAACAGTCTTACCCACTCCACAGTACACCTGAGGCTAATCAATTATAACGCCAGACTATCGATGTAAATGTCTGTGTTGATAGAATAATTTTAGAAATAAAACCAACCTCGCATCGCATGAATTATCGCATTTTGAGGGACTACTTTCTTAGCAGCAGCGGACTTTTACTTTGCTGTGTAACCGAATCACTACAGCAGAAAGTAAACAGAGCAGCGTGGGACAGAAACTGAAACTGCACTGCCACCAGTCTACCGTCATTCTGTCCCGGTTCTCTGCTGCAGCTCCAGCGGGGGCTGTCAGACGCTCTTTCTCTTTCTGCCGTTTGAGCATCCATCTCTCTCAATTCTTCATCAGTGTATTCCGGCTCGTACAGGTACGGTTCGTTGGATACAACAAATTCCTCATAATCGTCTTCAAAAGCAGACGCATTGCTAAGTCCTCCAAACGTGGCCATATCTTGTTTATTGCATAGGCTAATACAACTCCTTTGTGCACTGTACTCTGCGTCTGTAAGACAGCAGCAGGTAAACAAACTATTATAGAGCCTGTAACCTAGGTATTAGTCCGCTGCTGCCGCAGCCTACAAGGGATAAAGTCCCTCAAAATGCAATATGCGAGGTTGGTTTTATTTCTAAAATTATTCTATCAACACAGACATTTACATCGATAGTCTGGCGTTATAATTGATTAGCCTCAGGTGTACAGTGGAGTGGGTAAGACTGTTTTAGTAGCAGGCTAGGTATCCCCCCGATGCCGTGAGCTAGCTTAGCACGAGCGCACTCTGCAACTAGAAGGACTGAATTAAATGTGTTGAAAACTGTCTCCACTGATAAAGAACACCAAGGCTAACTTGGGAATAAGGCCCTGTGTCTAAAATCCTGAACTACCCCTTTAAGACAGATGTGGCGTGCGAGGTACGGTCAGGCCAACAAAGCAAGCATACCATACTTTGGTTTTGGCGCAGGCTCCAATTAGTGTAGGATAGGAAATCATCTCGATAATATATATTGATACTAATTATAAATACATTATTAGTAACAAAATATATAAATCTCAAAAATAAATTTCATGCATGAAAATGGAGCCACCATCTTTATTACACATGTAATTTTAGCAATTACATTTGAAGTAAAACAGATGCGAACAATAATGTATAATGTGGAAGGACCCATTTATGATTTCAACTGGACTACAGCAGATGTTTTCACACACTGGTTAAAGTGATACCATGTTAATATCTGTTGATATCAGCCTATGTTCAAGCACCCACCTGTTCATACTTCTCCAGCTCAGAGTGATAGATCTGGCGGATCTGGGCGAGCTTGGCTCTATAGTCAGAGTGTTCGATGCTGCTGTCGGTGGGTGAGCCCCCTGCTGCTGCTGCAGCTGCAGCTGCTGCAGCCGAGCCTCCACCCTTCTCTGGTCCTGACACACCCTCTGCTAGCAACATGTTGTCCAGCCGCATGATCTGGGGATCAGGGGGGTCCTCCTCCTGCACACCTCGTATACTCAGCACTGTGCAAGGAAAGAGAGAAAGTACAGGAAGCAGGGTTAGTGTTTACTTGTTTGTAACAAGACAATGTTTTTTTTTGTCTAACTGTCTAACCAATGGGTTGAACAGTTTCTGAAATTGACAGCATTCTCATTGAACGGGAATGTGTGGTCTAATAATGTGGTTCTAGGGTTGCATAGGAAGACACTTTATCACTGCTTACATTCAAAGAACAGCAGTCCTGTCAAAACCCAGTCAAGTTTCTCCACTGAGTCATAGCTGTGAGCGCCTGGCTGAATTCTCAATGAGCCTGAGTTCCTCTAAATCAACAGCAGAGGGCAGTGTTGTGGCAGGCTGCCAGAGATAAGGGCATGAGGCATGGGACCAGTAATGTGAGTGCATGTGCTGTCACTATGAGCCCCAGTGGCCATAAGTATAGTTATCAGTTGTTGCTCCCCATCACTGCATTATACCAGGACCTCTGTCAGCCTCCAGCCATGCTCTCATCTCTCTCACACACACACACACACACACACACACACACCTCTCTGTTATTGAAAACGTGTGTAAGTACAGAAAAACATCTCTTCTACAGAGCCTGAAGCTTTTAACACTGAACTACATGTTTTCTTGACCCTTCTGATTCTCAATCATTCAACTTCAGAAAGTAAGAGTTGAAACTTGGCATCCTAATTCAATGTCCTGGGCACATTATTTACAAATAGTTTTTTTTCAATGCAATTATGTTGTATTGGAAATATTAGAGAAAAAAAGGCCAGGCCAATAAAAATTGAGTCAATTAAAATGAATTGAACCGTAACTCCCTGATTCTCATTTTTATTTGACTGTAAACTGAATCTTTTAGGTTGTTGGTCACAAAAATCAGGCAATTGTGATTACATTCCTTTTCTTTTCTATATATTTGTAGCAATAAGTTGTTTTGAAATGCTGTACAACAATATCCACTTGCAGGGAAGGACAAGAATATCCTCAAGATTAAATGACAAAGCTTCATTTTGTGAGCAAAGATAAAATGAAAACATTTAGGCATATTTCAAATTTTGAGGTAAGCAGGTGGTCAATTGAATGTTTGTAAACTAATATCGAAACTGGTGCAACAATTTTAAATGTGCCTTTATCGTGAAATATTGATTTCAGTCGCAAAAGAACACAGTTCTCTGCTCAAACATACAGTATGTTGATATTTGCGAATGAAGGAGGAAAAAAGCCTATTTAAACAATGGTGAAAGCAGACAGGAATCTGAAGGAGACAGACGCTAACAATATGGATGACAAGATTAATCCCAGTGGAAACTGGGTTAGGTGCCTGTCCTCCTTAAGGATTACATTAGTTAGTCAAAGCTCGTCACCAAGGTTAGGGGATGTGTGAACTCACTCATACAGAGCATCTCTTATTAGCAACAACTTTAATCAACCGTATGAGTCTGTGTGTTGTCCAAGCCTCCCGTAGAAAGTCATGCTGAAAAACAAGTTTGCTGGCATGGAGCAGTCAGATGAGTAGAGCTGTACTGTTAGGGCTAACAGATGCCAAAGAAATGAGGACAAAAACTCTTTTGCTAAAAGTTTTCCAAGTGCTATGGAGCAGATGAGATTTTGCTTTTTTTTTTTTTTTAAACTTCATTTGATAAATGAGTCTGTTCCACCATTTAAGGCCTCTCTCATAGCAAGGCGCCCAACATTCCCCTCCCTTTTTTTCTTGTTCCTTCTTGCCTTTTTCTTTTTCTTTCCCTATGCTTAGGTCTCTTCTCTCTCCAAGGCACATTCCTGCTCTGCTGCTCCCCCATCTCAGGGCTCAGGAATGCAGCAGACCCAGCCGCCTGAACTAATGACCCTGATTCGTCCATCTCTTTCCCTCTTCTTTCTCTTCAGTCGTTCACTAACACTCTGTGCCCTTTCTAGACAGATAACCTTTAACTTTAAGAACAAGAAGCATTTGTTTGGTACCTGTTGAATCTACGTGATTGTTTGGATACTTTGCGGTTAAAGTCGGTCCTGGTAAAACGTAGGCCATCCTGCCACAGACAGCTGTGATTGTACGTACTCATGTGTGGGATTGATCTTCACTGTCCAGCCACTGATCAGTACAACTGACCCACGCTGAGGATGGCAGCTCTGGCTCTTCAAGCTTCTCACCTCAACCCCCCTCCCTTTTGCCCCCACTCCCCAATATGGCCCCCAGCTGTAGCCTAATGCCCCTACATTCCCCTAATTACACCAATTAAGCTGTGATTACCCACAATTGCACTCATGCACAAGTCTAGTGGCCTAGTAGTACTACAGCAGCTGTTGAGATGAGTTAAGATGCTGCAGGGAAAAGGCCCACATGACAGGCAGGTAAAATAGAGTATAAAAATGTTTCACTCACAAACCAACCAAGAGAACCCAGAAAAATAGGAATATGATAATAAACAGAAGTACAGGACTGAGAGCTGGCTGGCTGCTTAGCATCAGAATCAAAGCAGCGTTTCCTTTTGATCAACTGGCTCCTGACATTGCCGCCGGGCTGGTTCTGTTACTGAGACTAAAACTCATAGTGCTGGAAGTAATGATACTTAAATTCCTTTTTTTCTCTCAAAGTAGACAGCTTAGGGCACACAGCCTGCATCCACGGCTCTTAGAAATCACAGCATTATTCACACGTTAGCACCCTGGCTGGGCTGTGTGGCATTGAAGAGACGGAGCGAGCAACACATACTATGAAATATTCAGGGTATCCAGCTGGGCTTTCACTGCATACATAATCGCTCTCATTTCTGCACAGCCAATGTGGAAATGGTGTGCTGTGCAGAAAAAACACACACACACACACACACACACACACACACACACACACACACACACACACACACACACACACAGGAAGTGTTGCAGCAGGTAAGGGTAAACAGCCTAACCAATAGTGTAGTGCTGTACATTAACATGTCTTCCACACATAGGGATAGATAAGACTTAAATGCAGTCAGTATATCATTGCTTAGTTCACAACACCAGCTCTATCCTTGTCTGTCTTTTCCCTCGCTAGCATCCCCTTTTTCACTCCGTCTCCCCCCAACACACATCCCCTCCCCCTCTCCCTTTCAGCGCACCCCCCACCCCCAGTGCCCCCCTCCCTCCCTCTGTTCTCCATTTCAGTCGAGTTCTCCATGTGAGCCGCAATCCCTCATGCTGTCAGCCCCCCCTCTCCCTCTCTCTGTAGACAGACAGGATTAGCATTTTAATTGCATCAGCTCCCTTGGGTATTCTCAGCCTTTCACTGGGAGAGAGCAAGGGAGCGGGGGAGAGAGAGGGAAGGAAAAAGGTAAGGAGAGAGAGAGGGGAGAAGGAGAACCAAGGAGAATTGAAAAAAAAAAGTCACAGGAGAAGATATGTGTGCAAGAGAGAGAGAGAGAGCGAGAGAGAGAGAGAGGCTACATTTATATACACAATCCAGAGTAGAGGCATGCCAGAGAGCGAACAAGCCAGAAAGAGTGAAATGATAGGTCCATGGAAAATCATTTCATTACAGACCAAGTTTAGGTAAAGCGATTGGACCATACAAATTTACCTTGCACAACTACATAGCAAATCTGAAGTGCAGCTCAGGGGATATGACAGGTTAATACCTGCATACGGATTAAACCTGTTTGCAGGTCATAACATTAAGTCTGGGCAATACAAATGTAGCTAAAAAAAAAATATCTTAGGTTGACGGCTTGTATTAAAAAAGATTTTAAGATTTAAAAACAAAGCAGGAATAAACTCCAGAAACATACACGGAAGACGGTTGTCTAAAACCCACCAGGCTGAATATGGTTTCTAGGCCCCATGAAACATGGATTTAAACTCTGACAAATTTGATTTGGTACCTTAAGTGAAACCCAAATATGAACACTACTGATCTGACTTTGAATTGAACAAATTCTCATCTCTGGTTAGTTTGACTTCTCGTATGCAAAGAACATTGATGAGTGGCATAAGAGAAGGGAAAAAGCAGTGTTTGTCTTTGCCCTTTAAATCTATGCAGTGAAACATGTCCAGTTAGCCAACCAGTAAGGTCCGGAATTGCAAAATGACATGCTAACATCAAGACTGGAGTAGGAGCCTTGATAGCAATGGCATTTTCTTAAAAATTAACAATCGACTAATTTCAACATTTACAAACGAGTTCATGTGTGCAATATAGCATTTTGATTTAGCATGCCATCTTGGTAGAATATGGGTTGCTCAAAAAGGGCAAATAATGGGTAAATAAAATGTTGCTTGGAGCATGTTGTAGAATATGGCTTTAATAATGAATAATATCACTCATGGGCTTTTTGCCAAATGGATATTCGGAAATGGTATATTTCTAGTGCAAATACAACATAAGAAGTGTATACCCTATTCTTCCAAAGGGTTGTTTTTGTGGAGCCTAATCCATATGTCCATTCCTACTTTAAGCAGCTCAAGCTAATCAGCATCTGTTTGGGAAGTTCACATGATCACTGTAGCACGCAGCCCCCCACAAACACACTCAAACACACACACCAACACAGAGTTAAGCATTCAGAGTAAACACACTGTGGTCTGATTAAGGTGTGAATTGGAGAACACCTTAGGGGCACTTTGCACGACAACACGAAACGGTGCATACGCGAAAATATTCTCGCGGTTGCACTATATCATTTACATGAAAACAGCAAACGCAAGCATGAAACCGCAAGTTTTTGAGATCACCTCCCAGGGAGGATTTTTTGGAAAACACAATGGTTTTGGTTTCTTGTAAACACCGAAACCATTTCCCCTGGTAACGCTGACGTCACGGTAGGGCTGGGCAATAATTCGATTACGATTAGTAATCGCGATTAAACTCCCGTCGATTACTTCAATATGCGTTTGACATAAATCCTCGATATGAAAATTAAAAAAAAAAAATAATAATTATATGGATTTACCTAACAGCCAATCACAAAGCAGAAATAAACTCAACAGCCAGTCAGATTGCAGTTTTTGCATTTCCTGTCTAATTACACGCCCATTTCCTGGAGCGACGTGCAGTTTGAGCTTCAGCGGTAAGGAAAGAGGAGAGCCATGTGTAATGACCTCGGCTGAAGAGAGTCTTGTGTTTAGCGAAAAATGTCGGCGCAGCACTCTGTTATGTAGTGCTTTTCCTCTTCATTAAATTAATCAGTGGGCTACACTCAACACTCTGTCTCGCTGCTACGATGACACCATAGTCAGGTAGATGCCGCAGCCAGTGCTGTTTGCTCACTGTCTCTGTCGACTCGCCCTGAGCCGTCTCTGTGCATTTACCGGAGTTGTACGCTCACAGCACGGGGGGAATATATTGGAGCGACCACACAGAAAGTGTGAAAATGCGCGACAAGTTTTAACCGCCGTCCGACCGCTGCTATCAGCAGCGCGAGCGATGGTTGTTCCAAAATAGCAGTCTACACTAAAGGCTGCACTGTGTGTGTCTCACTGCTACGATGACAACACGTAGCTGCCGCGGCCAGCGCTGTTCGCTCACTGGCTCGCAACACGGGGGGGAATAAATATAGGAGCGGCCACACCGAAAGTGTGAAAAGTTTTAACCGCCGCCCGACCGCTGCAGCGCTCCTGTCTATCGTATCGTATTTTGCGGTAGTTGAACCTTATGGAAAACTATCAAAAAGATCTGGTCTGGGGGGCGCCTTTAGCTCAGTTGGTAAGGCGTCCCCCTCCCGGGCCGGGCCCAGCAGCAGACCCGGGTTCGATTCCCACCCGCGGTCGTTCTCTGCATGTCACTCCCCTCTCTGCCCCATTTCACATCTGTCTCTCTGCACTGTCAAATAAAGCATAAAAATGCCCCAAAAAATATCTTAAAAAAAAAAAGATCTGGTCTGTAAGACCATGTAGCTACAGTACAGCATGAGCATCTCCCCTTCTTACAGCTGTTGTTGTAGCCTATGTGTGAGTAGTAGCTGTGATGTGCTCTGACATTCATGAAGCATCTGAGCCACAGCTCTATACACATTTAAGATTGTTGCCTCCCTGCCTGAGGAGTTAGATGTGATAGTAGTCACTCACAGATCTTTAGTTTTAAACACATTATGTTATGTAGCATAATATCTGGTTTTACAATGTTTACATTTTGCACTTTCTACTCACATTTCTCCTTTTTAAAATAGCTGACATGTAAAACCAGTAATTCTCATATTCATATTTTATATCTTAAAGTTCAGTACTTGTGTCAGGGCCTTTATTGATCCAATTCTTTACTTTTTATGTATGGTTGTGCCTCTACAAGATGTTTACATCTTACAAGATGTTTGCTGTAGCCCTGCCAAAGGAGTTTAATGTGAAAGAAGTTAGAGCTTTTATTTTTATTTACAATATTTTCAATAGGTTACAAGGCAAGCTATCTTATATTGTTTAGTTAGGTGCAGTTAAAACATGTTTGTGAAGTTAAATGTTTATATTTAAATGTGATTCAATGTTCTCTTATCACAATATGCTAATAAACAACATTGTATAGTTTAACTAATGAACACTCTGGTTTCTTCAGGCTTCAGCAGTATCACACTATATATCGTGATTAATATCGATATCGATCAATATCGAAAGAATAATCGTGATAATATGTTTTGCCATATCGCCCAGCCCTACGTCACGGCTCCACTTCACGTATGCGTAGTCTATAACATTTGCTGTCAAAATACCCACACGCGAGTTATAAAGTTAGGAGACAACATAACATGCACGATGTCTCCGCGGCACCACCACTGTGATCAGCGGAGAGTGTCATGCAGGGCTCAAATATAACACTCGCCAATTTAGTCTAAGCGATTAGTAAGTTATTGAGACCACCGGCCACTTTGTCTGGGGAAAGATTTGTGCTCTGCCGGTTTTTCTAGCCAAATAAACGTGTATAGCTTAGGGACACGGCTCTCTCTACATTAAAAAACACTATCCATAGTTCAGCGCGCAGCGGTTAAGTTACTGTTCAACAAAAGGAGCATTAAGGCTACGGCTTCACAGTAAAAGCATTTCACTGGCTAAACATTAATAGCATTTCACTGGACAAACGTGAGTCGACTTTTATTATAAAAGACATATATACATACATATATATACATATATATATATACATATATATATATCAGTGTTTCCCCCAGAAAATGTCTTAGTCAAGGTGGTCACTGCCCCGTGCTAGGGGAGGCGCGGCGCAACGCGCCGCGGCGAAAATTTTAGGGGTATTTTGCTCAAAGATGCCAATGCGCCGTAAAGAAATAAACAACTGTTTATTTGAATACAAAAATAAAACAGACACTGACCTTACAGTTGTGCAATTTTGTTTGCTATGTGCAGGTACAAATTATGTGTAAACGTACAGACAGTACAAAGCACAATTAAAGAAAACTTCTACTGTTTTGGTGCAATACTATACAGACACACTAAATACAAATAATGGACCATACATTTAACATGTGTATGCACATCAAAGTGCAAATACAACTTTTTAAAGTTCCTTTTTGGATTGGGGCTGTTGTGTGATTAATGATTATTTTAAGCCTACTTGCTTGATTTATTTTTAAATACAGAGGTCGTTTTGGAACATGTATTTCCCAATTTAAAACATAAAAATAAAGCAGCATTGAAAATTCAGAAAATAAATCTTCTTGGCCTACACTAGCATGCTGTTTGAAAAATAACTTTAAATAATAAATACAATGTGTTTTCCCCTTAAAATGACTAAATGCATTTCAAAGACAGTAGGCCTAGTTTGGCACTTCTGTAAACACTTACTGAAACTTGCCTGGGCCATCACTCTCATGCCTTCTTCAAACATTTCTCTGCGCTGATAGGTTGTGTTGCCACAGTGATGTGGAGTCTTAAACTATTCTAGCTTTGCAGAGCACTTCTTTCTGTTCAGCTAAATATCCCCATAGAACTGCACTGCGTTTATTATCGCCACCAGTTAAATCTCGGTTTGCTTCTGCTCGTTTAACTCTCCCGCGTGTATGCCGTAGTCGCGCGCGGTGCGGTACGGTCGCGCGCACAAAGCCGCAGACACAGAGCAGCTGATAGAGAAACGCTTGGAGACACATGCTTTTTACCGCAAATTGCGGCCTTTCGCGCAGTTATGACCATGCACAACACACACATCGCGCTTGCTACTACATTAATTGTGCAGCACAAAAAAAAAAAAAAAAAAAAAAAATTAAATATTTTTTTTTTTTTTCTTGGGGGTCGGTTGGTAGTCAAGGCGGGAGGCTGGCGTTGCTAAGGCGGCCGCCTTAGCTATAAAGCGCTGGGGGAAACACTGTATATACACATATATATACATATATATATACATATATATATACATATATATATACATATATATATACATATATATATACATATATATATATATATATATATATATATATATATATACACATACACATATATATATATACGTATATATATATATATATACACATATATATATATATATATATATATATGTATATACATATATATATATATATATATATATACGTATATATATATATATATATAAAAAAAAACAGGTCTCCCTTGCAAAAGAGTCTTCGGTCTCAATGTGATATACCTGTATAAATAAAGGTTAAAAAAAGTAAAAAAAAAAAAAAATATATATATATATTAGGGCTGTCAAATTAACGCGTTAATTTTGATTAATTAATCACAGAAAAATGTACGCGATTAAAAAAATTAACGCAGATTAATTGCACTTCTATAATGCCCTTTGACCCGGTGCAAAAGTGGTGCGGAGCTGCACCATGGACATATGAGCTGCACCTGCAGCTTGCCGGCCCGGGCGCGCGGTTAAAAGGGAGAAAAGGGGCCGACTCGAGGGCTCTATGGACGGTTTATGCGATGCTTCGGGCAAATAAGCATGAAGGTAGGAAGACATCTTACTTTATTCTGGTGTAAGTTGTGCCACAAGAGAGAATACCATGGGGTAAATTGTACCATTGATATATATCTCATAAACTGTAATACAAGACAAATCCATTTGACAATCACATATTTAAGGTTTATTTAAAGTAAATAAAGTAAATATTTTACAAAGATTGAAGGACAATTTTCTTAAACAAGGCCTAGCAGATCATATGGTTTTACCTGCAAAGCTCACAATGACAAAGTCACCATCATCATCATCATCTTTCTGGCCATCTGAACCATAGACATAATAAAGGATAGACGCTGCGTTGGCCGCTACTGCCTATTGGCGCTGACGAGCCGTGGGGCCGCCATCTTGAACCGGTCAAACGTTCCACTCAGTGTAGTCTGTTTGGCAGGTGCAATGAACTGTCAGCGCATGTAATTAATCATATCTCATTAAATACCAAACTGATTTTCACGCGGTTTTCTTTGCTGCAAAGATCATACATGTAGCTAAGATACAGGGCACAAGTTTCGACGTGTTTTAATATTCATAGTGGGCTTAACAGTCATAGAAGATTCTGATATGATATAAGTAACCAGACGTCCGAGATCAAAACGAGGAACATCCCCCAAAAAGGGGGAAAACGGAGACATTTCCAGTTTGACTAGCAATCTGATTGAAAAACCTAATGAGGTGTCAACAAAACGGGAACAGGTAGTTGTTTCTGTTTAGCCAGGGACAGGCAACCAACAATGGGGACGTCTGGTCATCTTTATATGTGATGTAGGCTATGATAGGTATTTTGCAAATCACATACTATAGACTAAATATGATAGAGAGCAGAAACAGATATGGGCAGTAAAGTCAGCTATTTTAATAAGTTAACAATATATGATTAGGCTATATATAAATATATTTATTAATTTACAGTGATGAGCATACACAATAAAGACAATCACAGGGATAACATAAACAGAGAACAGAAATAAAATAGGATAAAATATATTAATTTAAATAAAGTAGGCCTATACAAAATACAATAAAGAGCAAAAATAAAATACTAAATGAACAATGAATTCAGCTAAAACAGTTACAGTCAGATGTGTAAAATTCAGAAATCATAGATTCAAATAAACCAAGAGTAGGAAGAGCAGTCATTTTTAAGTTGCTCTGCAGAGCATTCCATGAATTAGGGGCACTACATGAAAAGGCAGTTATTCCTATACTGGAGTTAGCTCGGGGAAATTTAGGAGGAGTAGTCGAGCATGGTACATATGAAGGGTGGATGTTTCCCATGAAGGCATTAAATATAAATAAAAACCAGTGTATATAATATCTCATTAAAAGAGAAGGACAACATGAGTGTTCATGTAAAAATATGTTTTATTTCTCTAATTTAAAACACAAGCTTGTTAGGCAATTGCCTCTTAAAAGAGGATGGGATTATTTAAAAGCAAAGTCTTCTTGGTTGTCCAATGTTCTATACTAGGGGGGGGGGGGAATACCAAGTTCAGTCTAGTCTCGAGTTGGTTCCTCAGACACAGACAGGAAATCAATGCCTGCCTTGCAGCGCGGTACATTTAAAAACACATTCAATACAAAACCACAGCAATCAAAAGTATTAAATTAAGGGAAAATCAAACAACAACAGCAAACTATAATACTCAAATGCATAAAATAAAGTTAACCATCCTTACAATCGCATTTTACTCCGAAGATAAATAAAAGGATTTTGATTCTGATCTCTGAGTCCCCGAGTGGGGACATTTGTTTTCATCAGTTTTGACCGGTCCAAGATGGCGCCCGCATTTCTCGCGCTCAACGCCCAACGCGGCGTCTATCCTTTATTATGTCTATGATCTGAACTCTCATCAGTGGTGTCGTTAAGTGGAATGGAGATGTCAGTCTCTTCTGAGCTACTGTAGACGATGACTTTCTTTTTGGTGACCAGCGTATACAGCCATGCCAATGGCACAACTCTCAGAAATGTACTTTGCACTCCGTGATTGTGGAACCAACTGCCACCTGACAAATGTGATTCCCCCTCCATTTCTGCCTTTAAATCAAGGCTCAACACCCATCTGTACACCCTGGCTTTTCCTCCCCATTAACTATCTTACCTCTGCACTATCTATGTTTATATGTGGATGTCTGGGCTTTATGTTTTACGTTATTGTTATTTTACCTTTATTGTTTACCTACTGAATGCACTATGTACAGCACTTTGGACAGTGCAAACTGTCATAAATGTGCTTTCATGAATACATTTTACTTACTTACTTACTTATAACTCCCCTAGGCCCTTTGGCACAAATCACCCCAACCCCAGAATTTTGGATAATAAGCATGATGCAGCAGTTTAGGGCTGACATTGTGCTAACTGTATAGACCTAAAGTGTAGCATACTAAAGCACTTAAACATGTGTCAAATGTTTTCAAACTTGTCTATAATTGTTCAGACACAATAATCAAAAAACCTTGATCATGGAAATTTTACTTGAAAGGCAAAACAGTTTTTTGAGCTTAAATGTGCTTATATCTTATTCCTTGTGTCTCCCTTCTTTACAGGATGAGTCAAATGGATGGCTCTTCTTAAATATGTGGTCACATTTCTAGAGCTGCAACGATTAATCGACGAATCGATTATTAAAATAATCGCCAACTATTTTGATAATCGATTAATCGTTTTAATTTTCATTTCATTTAACTTTTATTTATCCTCGAGAGACCAATTGAGGGGTGACCCTCATTTTCAATGATGTCGAGTTCAAACAAATTCCAAGGAAAAACAACAATGCATACACAATATTCAATGCAAATACATCAAATACACAACAACAGGTGAAGAGAATAAAAAAACAAAAAAAAACAATTGAAACATTTACATAGTGGTGAAGAGTGGCAGCAATTAAAATGAAATTAAATGGGTGAAAGTACAATATAGCCTAATTAAAACAGTTACAGGTAGAGTTTGGCAGATTTAAGATAGTTTGTTTAAATTGATTAAAGGATATGAAGGTATTTAGTTTAATTTGTTGCTGTAAGTTGTTCCAGGAGTCGGGGGCACTAGGGATGTCCATGGTTAACTGGTTAACCGTTAAGAAGATCTTTAACCGGTTAATACTAAAGGTTAAATGGTTAAAAAAAAATCTGAAATCCGGACTCTTATTTTGATATCGCTAAACCGGATGTAAGAATGCCAACTGTCGGTAAAGAATGAAAAGACTGGTGTAGGCTACTCTCAACTTTATAATAGGTCCATGGTACGCTCCCAGAAAGATAGCCAGTCACAATTTATGGTCACAACACTCCCCTGCCATTTAAATTGGCTACTGGTCCCCGAATTGTTTTTAAATTAATATGCCGGTCCTTGGAACAAAAAAAGGTCGGGAGCCCTGCTATAATGCTTCATGTATTTCACTATAAATAGGCTACATTAAATCTTAACGGTTAACCGGTTAATAACCGTTAATTCTGGTGGTTAACCGGTTAAAGAAAAAAATCTAAATGGCCATCCCTAGGGGGCACTGAAGCTAAAAGCTGTCTTTCCCAGCTCAGACCGGGCTTGTGGGACATAAAGCATGAGCATGTCAGTGGAG
The DNA here is from genome assembly GCF_949987685.1 of Ammodytes marinus. NCBI lineage: Eukaryota > Metazoa > Chordata > Actinopteri > Uranoscopiformes > Ammodytidae > Ammodytes > Ammodytes marinus. The sequence goes on along the minus strand of NC_137220.1, from coordinate 28,605,155 downwards.
CAGGTCTGATAAAGCCCATCTGAAATTTGCAACATTTCTGTTAAATAACGAGGAAGCTTCCCGGTCAAGGCTTTGTAAATAAAAATATGCCAATGTGCATCACGTCTCTCTTTAAGGGAGTACCACCCAACCTTTTCATATAAAAGACAATGGTGTGTGTCATAAGCATCTCCTGTGATGAACCTTAAAGCAGAGTGAAAAACAGAGTCTAGGAGTTTAAGACATGAATGAGATGCATGCCGGTAAACCACATCACCGTAATCAAGGACAGACATAAAAACTGCCTCAATAATCCTTTTCCTACTAAATAAAGGGAAGGTGGTTTTGTTCCTATAAAAATAGCCAATTTTTTGTCGTAGTCGACAAACAAGATTTTTTATATGGAAATTAAAAGTGAGTTTATCATCTAACCAGATGCCGAGATATTTGTACTCTGTGACTCTTTCAATTAAAAATCCATTCTTTGTAAAAACATTCAAATTTGTAGTTCTTGTTCTGGAGAAACAGTATTGAGTAATTTTTTAATAAATTTCCAAATTCTCTGATTTCAGCTTCTCAAATGTGAATATTTTCTGGTTTCTTTAATCCTATTATGACAGTAAACTGAAATATCTGTGTGTTTTGGACATAAAAATTAATTTGAGGACGTCAACATGGGCTTTGGAAAATGTATCAACAGTTTTCACCATTTTCTGACATTTTACGGACCAAAACACTAATCGATTAATCGAGAAAATAATCAGCCCCTTTTACACAGAGATTGCGGCATATTGACGGAACAACATCACTCCAAAATGCCGGCTTTGCTTGCTTCTGTGTTATTTACACAGAACCAAGCAACGCCGGCCTGCTGGCGCATCAGTAGCCCCTTTTACACAGCGTCCGGAATGAAAGAGGTGCTTGTAAACAGCGTCAGGTGTGACGTAAACATTTAGCGCCGCGCCGGTCAGCTGCTTTACAACAACACTGGCAGGTGAATTGAGAGCAGAAGTGCTGGAGCTTGCAGTAAGAGGGCCGTATTTTACTGTCCCCACGATGTGCCAGTTGATCTCGCTACGTGCTGAGTCCAACATCACTGGGACTGTTAACCAAACTGACAAAATCAATCCGCTTCACCTCTTCATGTCTTGAGTTGTGTTAGCAAAACAGTAGCTCTGTGGCTAACAGCTGAGCCGGAGCCTTCAGTCAGCTGAAGCAGACAGTCCAGCGGGGCGAGCAGACTATTCCCCCGTTACTAGGTCGTATCCTTGGTCGTTCCTATTTACTGGCGTACTACTGGCCGCAGCTTGACATAATAACCGTTGCTACTGAGTGAGTTCCGACCGTGTAGCGGACTGTTTTTGGCTGTTAAAACAACATGTTGCTTCAATGAATTGCTTTATTTTTTGTAGTAGCCATGTAATAAGCGGGATAATGTATAGCGAACGGGTCACTTGCTAGAAATAAAGACCGACAAGCTGAAGCAGGAGCCCGACGCGCAGCTATACTTTATCCCTTACTTAGCCTAGCCTAGCTTTCCCATTGTACAACTTCTCCTGGGCAGAAATAGACTCATACACTCTGCAAAATGAAGCGCGGGGGTTTGGATTGAGCAACGGACCTCATGATCAACTAGATTATACGCCGTTCCTTTTATTTGGTGATTTTTACGGGACATCAGGCCACCGTGATTAATGTTAAACACACGTCCTTCAACTGCTAACATGGTCGCATGTTTAGAACGTAGGCTATGGAACGTCAAACGCCCCCCTGTTCCGCAACAACAAGCTGGAGCATTTAAACAGAGAGGCGGAACTGATTGTGTTGGGAATCTTACTACCCCCCGAGGTAGTAAAATTCCCGGAACAATCTCTCGCACCTTTCTTCCCTCGCAGGGCGGAGGGCCGAAAGGCCGGCATATTCCCGGCTTTCACTGGCTGTGTAAAAGGGGCTATCGTTAGTTGCAGCCCTACACATTTCCAACTTCTTCCACGGTTTTCTAGAAACAAGGGGTGGCACAACATCCCCACCGGCACAACTCAGGTCACTCTCCCCTATATATATATTATATCACAAAACAAGAATATTAAAAAAAAAATATATATATATGGCACAAGTGCTAAAACAAATGCTGTATAAACGGGATATAAAAACTATTAAGCCCCTGTGCCTAGATCTCCAACATGATATCCCAGTCTAGAACAGTTCTGCACAATGGAAAGACACGAAAGAAGAATTTGAAATGTCACAGGAGGAGGAGGAAGATGAGGAAGAGCACCTAAGCAGGAGGCTTGTTAAAGCACTGGATCTTCCCCCAGTCAACTCTCATCAGGCCAGCTGCCTACTGCGCTCATTAGCACAGACTCTTAAGGAGCTCCTAAAGACTTTGTGAAAAATGAACGCTCATTTGAGAGGTCGTTAATTTGCACTGTTATGCAAATTAGGTGGCAATTAAGCGATAGATCAGAAGTGCAGTGCCCATTTATAACAAGTGAACAAGCATTATGACAGTCAGATGGTGCTAGAGAGAGCCCAGTCTACATGCTTTGAACAGGTTGGATGTACCAGTTTAGTAAGGAATGCAATCACTGCGCCAATAACATGTGTGGCTGGCCAACATAACAATGTACCAGTAGTTTTATAGGAGGATATCCTTGATTAGCATTGCTAAACTGTCCCCCCCAAAAAACTCATTAGAAATAGATGGAAACACATGCTCGACATCCTTCCAGAAAATGTATTTATTCTGGATTAACAACAGTACTGCATTCAATTCATTCATCTACTGATGAGGAGCACCACTAGTTTAAAAAGGAACATTGGCTTCCCAGTATCTGTAATCACCTAAGGCATATGCATTTCTGATCATTTTGGGGTGGCTAGTAAACCCCCCCTCCCTCCACCAGCCTTGATGTTTCCATCCATTCCTCCCCTGCATTTATGACATGGTGTGGAATATACAAACATACTGTCTGGGACAGAAATGTGCAGTACTGCAGAGGGGTGGAAGGCTCCCATCAATTGTAATTAATCCTTAATTAGTCAGGAGTAGGAGGTAGGCTCCGACACTCTCCCACCCCACTGCCACCAAACTAATGCAACCCAGCTGAGACCAAATTTACATATCTTTAATTAAAGAGACGCAAGCTTCCTTTAAGAGCAAAGCCTAATAGCAGTGCGAGAGGCAATGACATGCTGAGAGGTAAGAGTCCACCATGTCAGTGTTCCACCACCAACATGGTGGCTCACTCCATTTCCTGCTTTCTTGTTGTTGAGCATAAAGTGATGGGGATTTATTGATCCAGAGTAAGCCCTCAGTGTTTTAAAATGACTCCTTGCCATGTCACACCGGATAATTTCATTTCAGCAGTGTCTCTCACCAGTATTTGTTTAACCACTTCCTGAGAGTTGCTAAAAAAAATTATTTAGTAAGTGATCCCACTGAAAAATGGCAGTAAAATAAATTGTAATCGCATTTTCTCTATAATTTCCTTTACTTGTTCTTAAACATTTTTAAAACAACCATCAATAGTTTCAACTATCAAGCAAATCCTTGATCAATGTTGACCATGGTTCTTGGTCTGGCATCAAAGTGTAAATTGTGTTAATTGACAAAATGGTCTGACCATGCAATCCAATACCACAATCCACAAACCCTCCTGTGAATGTTTGGACACTTCTCTGCTCTGTGGTCTAGCTACACTGAAGCACCTGAAATACTGAATGACAAGCACAGCCAAATCACAAGATCACGTTGCAGCATTATTAAAAGGTGAACAACTCCAACGAGCTTCTTCCCTCCTTCAACACACCGCAGACAGCAGTTTCCCTTGTCAATATACAGAAAGCCCAGTTCCTACAGGAATAACACCACGTGGGGAAACGGGTTGGCCCACACACCATTAGGCCGAGGCTGAAGGTTGGGGTGCCCTGCCTCCCCAGTTTGAGTTGGAGAGTGTGGGGGGTGGTGTGTCTGTCAGGGCCAGGGGTCTGTGTGATATTAGCCGTCTGCCAATCTGGCTTGGGGAATGGACACCGAGTAATTACTCCTGCTCTTACTGCCTCATCAATCTCCCTGTATCACTTCTGCACCTCCCACCCCCACCAACACACACTCCATCTCTTTCCCTTCTCTTCTGCAACGGAGCAGGGGGAAAGAAAAAGCCATTGAGTGACAGGACACCAGAAAACACAACAACCATTCCTGGAAAGCCAATGAGATAATCAAGAACCAATGCATAGTGAGAGCAAAGAAAGAACATGACTTTTTGCGATGGGATTTGACAAAGTGAAAGTTGGTGTGATTGTACAAAGGTGGATGGCCTTTCCTTATTTCAGAACCAAGTGATAGTTCAAATATAAATATGGGTTAAGTAAATTCACATAGGTTGCATTTCTAATACAAACTAGTTTTATCTCGTTTCTGCTTTGGCTTGAAAAGGCATGGTATGCCGTCCCTCGTAAAAATATAATAAGGGACCTCACACAGGCTCCTAACAACTCATAACATTTTAGGACTGTTTCTGTTGGGCTCTTTGTAAACTAATTATAATTAAGTTGCTTTAATGAGGCATGTGATTCACTAGACTTTATGTAGTGCACTTTGTCAAAGTCCGTGGCATACAAACATTTAAATCAATCTTGATACGCGTTGGTTTTTCCTAACAGAAAATGAGTGTTACTGAATGGTCAACACCAGTGTGTGATGTTTGGTCGCATGGTCTCTGACATATAAACATAAACAAATTCAAATTAGATTTCTAAAGGCTCTAAGAAAGTATGTGTTTATTCTGGCTGTGAATAAATGTGGCAACTATGTGTGACTCTCACTAGTGTTGTGAATGGTGTTTTAACAACTGCATTCACAATGTAATTGTTTGCTAGAATTGTATTGTAATGCATATAGGAGATTTCAGTGGTGTGAAATCCCAGGTACTGTGATAATTTGATTTAGGAACTAAGGGGCACTTTACACGACAACACGAAACGGTGCAAACGCGGAAAAGTTCCCGCGGTTGCACTATATCATTTACAGGAAAACAGCAAACGCAGGCATGAAACCGCAGGTTTTTGAGATCACCTCCCAGGGAGGATTTTTTGGAAAACTTAACGGTTTTGGTTTCCTGTAAACACCGAAACCATTTCCCCTGATAACGCTGACGTCACGGCTCCACCCTCACACATGCGTAGTCTATAACATTTGCTGTCAAAATAGCCACAACACAAGCGAGTTATAAAGTTAGAAGACAACATGAACGGTGTCTCCACGGCACCATCACTAGCCCCTTTTACACAGCCAGTGAAAGCCGGGAATATGCCGGCCTTTCGGCCCTCCGCCCAGCTGTATAAATGCGACAGTTGCGGAACGAGGGAAGAAAGGTGCGAGTGATCGTTCCGGGAATTTTACTACCTCGGGGGGTAGTAAGATTCCCGACACGATCAGTTCCGCCTCTCTGTTTAAATGCTCCAGCTTGTTGTTGCGGAACAGGGGGGCGTTTGACGTTCCATAGTCTACGTTCTAAACATGCGACCATGTTAGCAGTTGAAGGACGTGTGTTTAACATTAACCACGGCGGCCTGATGTCCCGTAAAAATCACCAAATAAAAGGAACGGTGTATAATCTAGCTGATCATAAGGTCCGTTGCTCAATCCAAACCCCCGCGCTTCATTTTGCAGAGTGTATGAGTCTATTTCTGCCCAGGAGAAGTTGCACAATGGAAAGCTAGGCTAGGCTAAGTAAGGGATAAAGTATAGCGAACGGGTCACTTGCTAGAAATAAAGACCGACAAGCTGAAGCAGGAGCCCGATGCGCAGCGGAGGGCTCTTGTTCAGCTTGAAGGTCGACCTAGTAACGGGGGAATAGTCTGCTCGCCCCGCTAGACTGTCTGCTTCAGCTGACTGAAGGCTCCGGCTCAGCTGTTAGCCACAGAGCTACTGTTTTGCTAACACATTCCGCCGCCGCTATTATTATCCTAAGTCTGAGCGTATATCCACACTTTATTTCTGTCTACAGTAACGTGACTTCACACACTGTGTGTATGTGTATGTCTGATTGGCAGATCGCTGCCCTCACAAAGAGACTCGCTCACAACCAACCTGTCACACACACACACACACACACACACACACACACACACACACACACACACACACACACACACACACACACACACACACACACACACACACACACACACACACACACACACACACACACACACACACACACACACACACACACACACACACACACACACACACACACACACACACGCGCGAAGCGGTCGGATTGATTTTGTCAGTTTGGTTAACAGTCCCAGTGATGTTGGACTCAGCACGTAGCGAGATCAACTGGCACATCGTGGGGACAGTAAAATACGGCCCTCTTACTGCAAGCTCCAGCACTTCTGCTCTAAATTCACCTGCCAGTGTTGTTGTAAAGCAGCTGACCGGCGCGGCGCTAAATGTTTACGTCACACCTGACGCTGTTTACAAGCACCTCTTTCATTCCGGACGCTGTGTAAAAGGGGCTACTGATGCGCCAGCAGGCCGGCGTTGCTTGGTTCTGTGTAAATAACACAGAAGCAAGCAAAGCCGGCATATTGGAGTGATGTTGTTCCGTCAATATGCCGCAATCTCTGTGTAAAAGGGGCTACTGTGATCAGCGGAGAGTGACGTGCAGGGCTAAAATATAGGCTAACACTCGCCAATTTAGTCCAAGCGATTACCGCAGTAAGTTATTGAGACCACCCGCCACTTTGGCTGGGGAAAGATTTGTGCTCTGCCTGTTTTTCTAGCTAAATAAACGTGTGTCACTTCTATATGCCAGGGACACGGCTTTCTCTACATTAAAAACACTATCAGCGTGCAGCGGTTAAGTTAGGCTACTGTTCAACAAAAGGAGCATTAAGGCTACGGCTTCACAGTAAAAGCATTTCACTGGCTAAACATTAATAGCATTTCACTGGACACACGTGAGTTGACTTTTATTTTGAAGTACGCCTAACAGGAAGGTATCCGCTCACGAAGCCCCTTCACTATCAGCAAGTCTTCTGTTTTTACGAGTTCAATGCGGTGAAATAAGAGGACAGAAAGCTTGTCTTTTACAATATTTGTAACCCCAAGCTTACACCAACCGCTTTATGAACATTAGTGGCATTAACTTTCGGTTACAGTAAGGTTTTATGCATCAAATTGTACCGGAAGAGCTATCTACTAGTCTGTGTCACCGCTGACTATTGGATTGGCATGGCTGCTACAGCGATTTCGGCCCGTTTCCTCTGAAAACATGTGTACGGGTGAAGATGTCAGATAAATTGTGTCTGAACGGGGTTTTTTTTTTTTTAAATCAAAAACTGGAAAACTGTCACGTTTTCACCGTGTAAAGTGCCCCTAATTGTTTTGAAAAACATTACAACCCTAATGCCCTGATTTAACATTTGTTGTTTGATGGTTTGGTTTAAAATGAGTGTGATAGTAGCGAACATTCAAAGAGAAGATTGATTTGGATGACCCTTACCCTCCAAAAAACACAGGGCTGCACTGGTGTTGGTATTTTGCTACAGGTTACAGGATAAATATCAACCACTTTAAGGCTTTATTGAGTCCAAAGACACTGCGTAGTGTTAGAGCTAGGATTTGAAAACTCAGCACAGTCATGTTATATCATCACAATCTAATTCATGTACATTTTTTACACAATCTACAATATACACAACAATCGACAGACAAAAAGGGAGGAAAAGTTACTTTGAATACATTAGAATGTTATGAATCATAACTCAAATTTAATTTGAGTTATGATTAATTTAATTTTAGTTATACCTTTTTTGCATTTATTGATAAACAGGATACGCTTAGCAGGAATAGTGCTAAAACATAAACCGGAGAGAGAGTTCATCGTTTGTTAAATCTCACTGTTCATCCGTCTTGTCAAAACATTAATAGGATGTGATGAGTTGTCAGCTGGCCACTTTTCCCATATACTATTTGAGTGCTTCTGGCAGGCTGAGATGTTGATGCTTGTAGGTGGTAAGAAAATAAGACACCTATATTATCCAACATAGATGTTAATCTCAGACAAGTTGAAAAACATTACAAGTCTTATTTTATTTTTTAATGGTTAACTAATTATTTGAACAATCAGGCTATGTATCCGCCCTCCAAACTCTGACTAACTGGCTGGCACAGAGAGAAGGGAGTTGGCCTGTGTTAGAGAACAAATAACTAGTGCCCCAGACACATTGTTAAGTCACTATCACAAGAGGGCACCTAACAAGGAAATCAACTGGCTCAAGTTATCATCAGACTTGCTACTGGCCATCAGGATGTCCTGGGAGGTAATCCCTCGTTGCTGAAGGATACCTGGCCATTGTAAATGGTAAGTATACACATACATATCATTAGAGTGGTGACTGGGACATTAACTTTTAATAGTAAGATCCTACAGAGTTCTTTATCTGACAGCTAAACAGAGGTGTTTCCCACGGCACCTGCTGCCCCCCTGAAATTCTCTTTTTTTTTTAATGTGTGCGATTTTTGTGCGAAATAACAACAGAAGTCATCTATCTACAGTCTCTCTCCATATAAAGCAGGTGCTATTTTATCCAATACAAATAAAAACGTATATATTATTTACGTAATTAATGTGCACGTAGTTGCTTTGCTGCTCTCTCCTCTGCTCCGTTTTGTGAAGTGCGGACGAGGATGCTAACGTTAGCTCTGCTGCTAGACATCCTATGTGGATCTCAATCAATGGACCAGAGGTGTCTGACTTCACATACCAGGAGGCAGTGGAAACTGCTTGAACGAACGCTACTGGAAAAGTTCTCAGCCAAAAATACAACAAAAAATACAAGACTATTTTTATTTTCATGAAAAAACCTGTCCAAAAATAAACAAGTGGGAATGTTCAGGCTTAAAGAAGAGGGACTTGAGCAGCATGACAGAACAGAGTGAGTGACAGATTGACTGGTGTCATGAGTAAATCACAAGGAATTCAGAAATGTAAGGAGAAACATGCCAAAACTAAATGAAAAACTTCTGAGAGTAACTGCAGTGGCTTGTGAGAGATTTTTGGCATAAGCTGTCCCATTGCACCAAGAGCTATTTTTACAGCAAATACCCATGAGAGAGAGAGGGAGAACAGAACTGAGTTCAAGCAGAGCCACTGGCTTTCAACTTTGATCATTTCCAGTCTCTCTTTAAGTGCTTTACATTCTTAAATAGAGTATTAACAATAATCAAATGCCATGCAGATGGAAGTCATGTTTGAAGTGAGTGCACATGACAACACATGCACCGTTGTAAAATGGGGGTGTTTAGGTGGGAGAGGGGTATTGGCATTAGTGCAGAACATTTCCTTTACAATGAAAACAATCTAACCAACTGCAGCACTCAGAGGAATTCACCTCCCATCCCCCACGCCATCCCCTCCTCCTCCAACACCACCATTACATTACCATATCAAAGCCCCAGTTCAGAGCAAGTCTTCCCTTTCAAGAATGGGAGCGAGGAGCAGGGAGGGAGGGGGAGAGGACAAGACCGAGGCAGCAGGAGTAGACCCAAGCGCCAGTTTGCTTTTATCCCTGTTCAGTGTGTGCGTACATGTGCAGCAGAGACAGAGTGTGTATGTGTGTGTGCTAACACAAGTGCATGTTTGCTGGTGAAAAAAAGGAGAGCAGAGACTCTGTGGAGATACTAGATGACTACTGATTGGGTCTTCCACAAGCGGCGCTGAAAAGAAGTCAATTCACATTCCACAAGCACATAATGGGGCCTGCAGGGGGTCCAATGGAGCAGCAGCCAAATGCCAAAGCAGGTACACACACAGTGCAGTCAGGAGGGCACTACATGGCAGATGGCCAACCACATCCAAAGATATCTATATGTGACGGTTGGCATATTCACCTCAAGCATCAATTTTATTGTTAACCAACCTCCCCATGTCTGTTTTTCTGCTCAGCTTACTGTATGAGTACTCACAGACCCTCTCTGTTTGCTGGGAGACTAAATGGGAAAATCAAAGTGAATGGCATTAGGGTAAATAAGACCACTGGTTGCCTGGGAAACAGTGTACCCTGCCCCACTCACTCACTCCAGCCCAGCCTTTACTTTTGTCTAATGACAGGAGAGAAAAAATACATTATTGACAGAGGGCCACTACAGGCAGCAGTGCGGTCTTTTTTCAAATTGTATTTGAAGAAGAGAGGTTTGCCGTTAGAAGATACGCAAGGCACGTGAAAGACAGAAAAGCATACAGAAAGAAAAACAACAGAGAGAGACTAAGGGAGAGGATTCAGAAACGCATCCCGTTCACACTACCATAAGCATCAATCTGCAATCCATCCATCCCAGGCCTGTTCCTTTTAACCACACTACAGTCTGGCAGATAGCTGATTCTCACAGCTAACAAGATGAGATCAAGCAGTGTGTTTAATCAGAATCATTTTATGAGTAAGAGAAAAGCTGGGATACAAACATAGGCATCATTTCCACAAGATCCTGGGTATTTGAAATTCCGCATTATTTGTTAAGGCAGTGTCAGAGTAGTTTTTCTTGCATGCATGTTGTGATTGGATCAAGGTACTGAATTGATGTGAATAGCAATATATTCCCAAAACAAATTTACCCCACACTGTTATATAGCCTTGTTTATTATATAGTTTTTCTTAATGCTTTTGTCATGGGTATACGCTCACCCAGGAACAACAGCTGGCGTGGTAAAAACACTACCGCTTTTAGTCAGACCCTACATGGTTCTAGATGTGGGTCTGGATCTCCAGGGTACTTGATCAGTAGGAAAAAAGACAACATAAGAGTTTGACTGTAAAGCAATAGCCCCTGCAGAGTTTTCCATGTGCCTGCTGTCGACTATAGCTGCGCTTGACCTATGTTGAGATCAGGTTGGTTTTTCTATTCTCATGATATAGATGTGATATGTTGTAGTAGTGGTCATTGTATAAGTATGTATTTCAATTTAGTCAACATTGATGAGCTATTCAACAAACTCTAAGAGCCTGACCATTTGTAACATTACTGTGTTCCATCACTTGAGATGGAAATTGACCAAAAATTTCAATCGTAACGTAACCAAGCTAAGTCAATTTCAACATTCAGGTATTCCAGGTCAAAATGGGGGGAGAAATACCAGCTGATAAATAATTATGTGCGAGTTCTGCTGTCTTACTCAAGTGTCAAAGTCACTGATCCGCTAACATTAGTTTGAGCAAGTCTGTGTGAAGTCTGGACAGTGGCCAAAAATAGGTTAAGTTTCCATCATTCCTCAGCCAAAACAACAAACAGTGACACATATTTAGACCCATCTTGAACCAAGGAATACACACACATGCAGCCAAATCAGTCTTGCAACCAATATAATCAATAGAGTTATCTGGAAGAACAATATGAATGTAAATGAAAAGTGGAGCAGAAGCACACTACATCAACACTAGGTTACAAGAGAACGAGTAGAGAGAGCAAACTCACCCGTCTTCTCTTTGATCTCACAGAGAACGCTGAAGAGAGCTGGCTTCATTCTGTGACAGTTCAGGGCATGCTTCCTGTAAGAGAGAAGAGGGAATAAGAGAGGGAGAGAGCCAGGAGGATTACGATAAACAGACCACCATCTCAAGCCATTCCATGTCCTCCCCCATAAAACAGGTAGAGGAGCTGAATGGTTTATGCATACAGCATTTCAAGAATGTAATGCAACACAAAAGGACAGAGCCACATTGTTGACAGGCATTTTATAATAGTAGCCTGCCTTTGTCACTTCAGGAAATATCCCTGATGCGTCGCTCTGACATAGGAAGAGTAATGTTGTCATTCTGATGCTTTACACTCTGGGACAGGTAACAATGCCAAACCTCAAGGTCATCATTACTGAGAGTTCATACACAGTAACCTAATGTCTAACTCTTACAGAGAGACTCATTCCATGAAAGTAGATGGTGAGTTGATAGAGAGGATTGGGATTAAGTTGCAATTTGCCATTTTAATTTAAATCAGAGCAGTTTTCTTTAATGGCAAACAGGCTAATGGCAATTAAAGGAGAAATGGCAAATTTTCTACAGTTCACCATTATCTTATCAGATCACCTTAGCTACAAAAATGTGCTACTAGTAATACACATCCATACAGATTACTTGTGTGTAAAAACGTGAAAAACTGTAGCAAATCCCCGATCCTAATATAAGACTGAATGATTTAGCACTAAAGTACTGACAGTTCACACCACTTGCATCAGAATGATGGGGAGCAATAGTGGCAGAGCACATGAGAATTGCTTTTTCACATTCAAAAACACTGGAAAAGGCACACATAACAAAAATCATGTAACTAAGCAAGCAATACATTATACTACACTAGCTAATAATACTCCACTATTGTTGAGATGTCACAGAGGTGTTGATTGACTATAGACATGAGCAGGCCAAAGTTTGCAGTGCTGTTGCAATATCTTAATTTAATTCTGTGCACCAGTTTTTAAAGAAACCTCCTGTACACAGAGCAAAGATGAGCATTTGATGTGTTCTATGGATAGTTTCACAAATCTCAAGAGGCATCTTTCCTTTGCAAAAAGAGGTTTAACTTTGCAAGGTCAACATTCTCTTAACGTTTAGATGAAACACATGATCAACAGCAGCATGAGGCCTTCGGTCTGGATGAACATGGATTGGAAAACATGAAACAAGAAAAACATGAAGATTCCCTGAAATGAAGCATTTATTTTCCAAATAACATTACCAACATTATAAAAACAACCACAGATGAATATGATTTGGCTACACCTGACCTCAACACCAATTCCAGTTGTGAATGTCCACTGCAGTATTATTGAGTCCACTGGGACAAGCACATAGTGCCCTACTGTATATGCCACCAAAGACTGCTGGATAGTTAGGCAGTATGATGTAAAGAGTTATGTATTTTGCGATAATTATGTAATTTTTCACTAATTCTGTCACTGCTGGATTTGAGTTGGGGGAGGGCTGCCTTCAGCATGGAGGGTATGAGCAGGAGGGGGAGAAGGAGGTGCTCATGCGGTCCTGTACTGACCTGTGCTGGAAGTTGAGTGGCAGGCCACCCCCTGCCATGCCCCCCCCTGCTCTCCCTCCCTCTGTGGGGTCGTCTGATCCACCCCAATGCGCCGGCGATTCCTCTGGCCAGCATCTGAACATATGGCGACAGGGTGAGAGGATGAGGGTGGATGGTGCGCTGGAAGTGTACTCTGCAACACCAAGTTCTAGCGCTGCCCTGACCACTCCCCATCCCAACACACTGCCACTCTGCACGACAAGGCCACCTCCAACAGTATGGACCAAAGGAAAGATTGATGTGTGGGTGATCAAAGTTAAGTATGATGTTGATAAAAACTGTACATTTAAAATCATATCAACCGCTATATATTAGCTGACCTATTTGTAACAACAGACCGCATGCAGTCCTGACATATAGTTATATGTGTTGGCCTTTTATCCGAGTTAAACCTGAGAATCAATTAGCAAACAGCATAGTTCCACTCACTGCAAGCTATAGTGCATCAGATAATGCTAAACACAGTCTGTTAAGATTAATATTTTATTATCAGAATATCATTTAGCGATGATTTACATTCTATACACAGGACCAAGGATCTGAGTTGTACACACACTTTGTATCAAGTCCACTGAACTGAATAGCCTGGGTTTTCTTGTGTGTAATAATCCTGCACATATATGGCATGGCGAGGACATGCTCCGAGTGGGTGTTAAGATCAATACTAGCACACAGCAAGGACACCTCTGGCACTTCCAAAGAAGCCACACCTTTAATTAGTTTTTCAGAATAGTCTGTTAATCTAAAAGTAGACCTGCTGATTTCCTACACTATAATTGGCCCATTAGATCCAAATAATTCTATACATATCACATACTATTCACCACAGTAAAACTTTTGTAAATGGTCAGTACAAATAATCAAGGGTAAAAAAGACAGGGAGAAGAGAAAACAATAAACTAAAATAAATAATCCAAAGCAAATATATTTGCATTTGTCCCTGAAATAAGGAGCGACGATGACGTCCTCAAACTTGTACTGAAGAAAAGGTAATAACCCAGTGTTCATAGGCTGCTGGTATAGCATCCTCCCTCCCCCTCACCACCATCTCATTAATAGAAACTCGATTTGCGGACAGCTGCACTCGCGTACACATTATAGGAGAATTGATTGCACCCAGCACACAATGAAAAGGATGAACACCAGGGAGGGAGGGAGTAAAAGAGGAGTGAATTAATTAAGAGAGCCAGGTGGTCAAATGTTGGGTGGAAAATCACTAGCTAATGACACATCACACTGTGGCCACAGGCTTGCAGTGGACGCTTGTCTATTGTTGAAATACTGACGCTTCATTTGAAAGTGACCTTATGCTCCTTGAGCCACATGGCAGATGAGTGTGGGTCAGTTGCTCCCTGCATTGCATACTCCCTGCAATAATGATAAGTCTAAAGATTCCTAACAGAAGCATTAGGAGAGGCGTCATGTGAATGAATGATTGCTGTCATGACAGACAGTACTGGGCTGTTAAATGGGACAATTGAGTAATCCTCCCTTATCTTAATTTATCCACTCATTAGCATTTCATTGACTAATGTTATTGACACTCATTTGATGTGGAGCAGCATTTTAGATACACGTCATATATAAGGCAAATCTTATTTGGCATAGTCTGATAAGTAATATCTGAAAGTTTGGCCAACATGACCAAAACATGAACCAATGGGAAGATAACAAAAACCCTTGAAGTATTAAGATTTTTTTTTCTTTATGTAGGGCCTTATAAATATCCCTACTGCTGAGTCCAAGTCAAACGACTATTTTTTATTTTACCCAAAATATTATTTCAATGCTAATACAGCCATGTTGTTAAGCATACGGCTATGAGCTTTTTGTACGACTAGCATTGCACAGACTCAATAGTAAGCACTTGATTGATAAACAAATAAAGTTTACCTTTATCGCCGTATAGGTGTGCATGTTTAAAAACTAGAATTAACAATAAAGCACTTGAGATTTGAAGTAACAAAGAACCTCCTTTCAAACTACATCAGCACTGTAATGTGGGACTTGGAAGTTATTCTGTAACTAAATACAGGCTATTGTTTTAGCAGCGTATTGCAATGAAACTTGAAGTCGCATTATTGTTGCGCTTAGGCTACACATTACCATAGGTGAGCGTTTGAGTCCTAAACTAAAATAAAACAAATACGACGTACTTTAGCATAGCTATCTTGTGTGGAAAATGGCTCTTCATCTGTCTTACCTGGCCTGTGCTTCGTCCAGGCTTTCGTCGGTGATGGCCATTATTTGCTGTAGGATATCCCCTATGTCTTGTTGAGGTTGACCGAGGGACTGCTGTTTCCTAACCGAGTCTGGGTCACCGACATCGGCTTGTGCTAGTCCACCGAGTCCGGCGAGACCCGTCATCATCCTGGTCTGGTCATCCATAGCCTACTTTCAAAGAAAACTCGCCGTTTTCCTCAGTCGAAGAATACACACAAATAGCTAGCCTGTTAGCTAGCCAGCAAAGTACTTTATACGACGAATCATACAACAATTCTTATTGCACCCGAAAGCAACGACTAGAAAATATTGAAGGGATTTTGTCGTAAAAAAAGATCGCACAAACACGCTTTAGATTCGCTTCTGTTTCCCCTCAAGTCAATAAAGGCGGCCAGGCTAACGTTAGCTAACCACCGAGTGAAAAGCAGCTAGGTTAGTAGCTGTAGCCCAGCAGAAAAGCAGCAGGAACACACATGCACAGACTGTGTGAGCTTGCCAACAGCGCCTCGCACATTTTTCGCTCCCAAAAAAAACGAAAAAATAGAAGCACACTCTAGTCAAAAAATAAAACTCGCCAATCCACAAAAGAATAAGACGCGAATACAGCCACTAAGCTTTCGGACCGTCTAGCTCAAATCAAACATCTTCTACCAAAACAGAGTACGGTTTGCCATCGTTATTAACGTCGCACCAGTAGCCTATGTGTGGTGTTCTGTGCTGCGCGAGCGGTGTGCGTCGCATTGACCATTGAACTCGTAGCATGGCTGACATGGAGCTGACGGGTGGGTCAGTCAGTGGACCACTGAAGAAGAGGCTGCTACTGATGTGGATACATTTATTCTGGTGTAGGGAAGGTAACAATGCGTAACATGTGCAGTATTAAACACAAAGTCATATGGACCTTACAACAGCATTATTCCTGCAGGTGACAAGATGCTCCTTGTGTAGCCCTATGGCTTTTACAAAAGGTTAGCCCTCACGTCATCACCATTGCTGGCCCTATAATAACTGTTTAAAGCAACATTTCTCATAAGGTATCACTTACCATCCAGAAGGCGTTTCTAAACAAAACTTTTGAATTCATGTCTTTTTTTTGTTGCTTAAATGATGGTATCTGAGCTTATAAGAACGTTATGAAAAATCTACAAATTGTGTAATACCAAGAAGCTTCTGATTGTGTTATGTTTATGTTATGTTTTAAATATGTGTTTGCATTTAAAAAGCTGCTACTAGTCTTAATTCTTCTGTTAAACAGAATAAAAACAAGAAAAGTAAGGCAAGGCAAGACAATTTTATTTATAGAGCACATTTCAGGCACAGGGCCACTCAAGGTGCTTCACAGGGTTAAAATCAAATAAAGAATACAAATACAAAAAAAAGGAACAAATTTAAAACATGGATAAAAATACAACATTTAAATAAAAGAATTAAAACATTTTACCAAAAAAAAAAAAAAGAGTAGCCTATTGAAAATGATTTTGTTCCTTTGAGTCTGTGTTTTTTAATAAGTTGAGCCTTAAAGCCGAGTGGGCAAATTGTGAGCGAGAAAAATATTCAATAACAAAGCAAAATAGTCCAAGCTAAGAATATGATTCTGTCCTAACCCCCTATGAATGAAACATCCCATCGCTTTCCAGTATGAAAATGTTGACAGCACAGATTGAAAATAAGTGTCCTTGTTTTTTGCAAACTGGGCAATTCTGCTGTAGTTTATCACTCAGATCTGGGAGACAGCTTCCCAAGACGAATGGCTGGCTGAATGGATGTGGAGGAGAGCTGCAGCCAGCCCTGCTGTACTGAGAACAGATGATGGGTGTGCATGTGAGAGTAGTAGTGAACTGCCAATGGTTTATGCTGACTCTCCACACATCCATCTAATACAATCTGAAGCTAATCAATCTAAAGTTAGAGACAACAAAAATAGAGAATACAGTAAACCTAAACAGTAATTGTTCTTTGCATGTGCATATAGAACAAGTCAAAATGTAGGTTTCTTATAGGTTATACCAATCAGTGGATTTTATCCTATCAAAATGAACCCCTACAAGCCCTGCATCTATAAGCAAACTATTCATGTATGTATGTAATATCAAAAAGAACTCTCCTTTTGGTTATTTGTAATAATAGTCTACTAACGCACCCGGATAACCGTGTCACACCCAGGGCACCTTTATCCCAATATGCACTGCATCCAAATCAAACATGTGAAGAATAACTTCTTACATGCCATTAACTGGGGTCATTGAGGTTGTTTAAAGCTACAGTTTACAATACAATTTCAAGTGAGTAGCTGCAGGGATTATCGTTTAACCCCAAAGTCAGTGTCTATCACTGTCAGGAGAGATCTTCCATGAAAGTAAAAAGACAATGTCAATGGCTTTGTAAACTTCTTTATGTTTTTATTGTTGGTAATCCTGTTGAGGATTATTGCTGTGAAACTTCTATTCATTTGGATGCTAAAGCTGCCCTCCTCTCACCCCACAAGCATCAACCCTCATTTTCATCTAAATAAGAATCGATCTCTCCTGCTGTGCACCATCCTCCCTTACTCACAACTCTCACAGTCACAACCCCGCTTGTCTTTGCTTGTCTCTGTGCTCTCTAGTCTCTCCCTTGAGTCACAAGGACATTTCACCATGTTCCATGTCGGAGATCACAGCAGAGCGCAAAGTCATTGGCATTGGGGAAACAGAACTTCTTCTCGCTGCAATCAGAGAAACAAATGATTTATGAACATTAATGAGTGAATGGGTTGGAAGATAGTGAACAAAGCTTTGACTGACTGGTACAATGTCAACGCTTCTTTCTGCATCAGTGACCCAGCCGAACGCAAGAGGTGGGGGGGTGAGTCAATGTGAGGGAGGGGCCTCCTCCTCACTGGTCGGGGGACACTGATGAGGGAAATAGATGCAGCGTCAAAAAATTATGTGACTGAGGATGAGCATGTACAAAGGACTGTATATAACTTAGACTGTCCATTGTAGCAGAACCCGTTAAAGCTCAAATTGCTCAGCTTTATAATATTAATAGTTTTTAATGCTGTCCTGTTGTCAATTCCAAGGGAAAAATATGGCAAATTTCTACACATGAATTTATACTGTGTTACTGCAACTTTTCACTAAGCTACTAAGATGAATGAATGGTAGTAATTAAACCACATCAGAACATCGCTACATCTCACAAATTACATTTTAAAGACTATGAACAAAAATGTCATCTTGGTATTGGCATATTCGAATATATCATGAGGACAAATCACTTTAGACAGGTTAGGTTCAAGAGGTGGAGAATTACGATCTGTTTATTTTGTAAAGAATGTCTGGTTACATTGTTTTTGTAGGATATTGGCAAATTTTCTGTTTCTTTATTTCTTCCAGCAAGCTATCTAGTCTCCAATTTCAGGTTTTACAGGTGAGAATGCACTTAAATAGGGCTAATGATAAAAATGGCCACTGGCCACTAACAAAGCTTGTCAAAACTGTGTATGGCCAGCCACTGCCACCTGCTGGTCAAAGACATGGAATACCTGAACTACCTCAATCACTTGTCCTGCTGCTGACGAAAAGGGTTATTATTTGACACAGAAAACATCAAATTAGATTGACCTTGTCATAAAATCACGAGACAACTAAGGGTGTATTCACACTGGGAAAGTCTGCTAGTTCACTTGCTTTGGTCCAGACCAAATAGAGTTTATATATATATATTTTTTGGTGTGGTCCACTTTCATATTGCCCCTTTTGCAAGTGAACCAGCATTAAGAAGTAAAACCACACATGATCTGAGGTCATTCATTCATTCATTGGACAGACATTCTGAGGTGGAGAGAAGCAGGAAGCACAAAGTGAAAACTGCGAACTATATAACCGATACGATATGGGGTTCAAAATAATAAATAAATAGGCCTACATCTAGCCCATAAATAAATAAAAAAACATAAAATTATTGTTGTTTCATATGGTTATAATATGTAGGCCTGTGTCAATGTGTGGCTTGTAGCCTACGATGTGAAAATACAGCTGATTTAGCCGTGTGTCAGCTGGTTGTGAGTTTGGCACGGCTCAGCTCCAAACTGACAGGGATAGTATTGACGGTCCCGTAACATGGGAAGCAAAATAAAAACACGCACTTCAAAGCGCAGCGTGAACCTGTTGTCACTGTGCAGGAGACGCTGCCCTCTCCTTCATCTGGTCGCTGAACACATCAGCATGTTTACGCGTCCCGTCTATCAAATGTAATATATTCGCTCGGGGCTCCCGGTCAAACCACAACTAATCTTCCTAACAAAGGCGACAACATCACTTTCCCATAATGTGAATCTGATGGCGATTTATTAAAAAAGAAAAGGCACAGTGCTTCCTGCAATTGGGTCGGATCGAGTCAGGACAAATTCACACCACAAACGAACTGCAGCAGAGTGCGTTTGGAAACGCACCGAGACCACCTCTTCAGCTGGGTCTCGGAGCGCTTGTTTGGTCCGCCCCCGAGTGCGATTGCTGTATTCACACATGTCTGAAAGATGCGCACCGCAGGCGGAAGTGCATCTGAGTTTGTTTCAACCGAACTAAACACGGCATGTGTGAATACACCCTAAGATTTAGCAAATAAATTATACCCTATGTTGGAGGCAGAGCTGGAGGCTGATGGGGGATCATCGTCAATTTCCCTGGTGGAAGTCACTGAGGTAGTCAAACAACTCCACAGTGGCAAAGCCCCGGGGGTTGATGAGATCCGTCCAGAAATGCTGAAAGCAATGTGTGGAGGGGCTGTCTTGGATGACACGCCTCTTCAACATTGCGTGGAAGTCGGGTACAGTGCCGAAGGAGTGGCAGACCGGGGTGGTGGTTCCTATTTTCAAAAAGGGGGACCAGAGAGTGTGTGCCAACTACCGAGGTATCACACTTCTCAGCCTCCCCGGCAAAGTCTACTCCAAGGTGCTGGAAAGGAGGGTTCGGTCGATTGTCGAACCTCAGATTGAAGAGGAACAATGCGGATTCCGTCCTGGCCATGGAACAACGGACCAGCTTTTCACTCTTGCAAGGATCCTACATGTGTTTTGTGGATCTGGAGAAGGCGTATGACCGGGTTCACCGGGAGATACTGTGGGGGGTATGGGGTGAGTGGGTCCCCTCACCAGAGCTGTGTTCGCGTTCTCGGTAGTAATTCGGACTCGTTTTCAGTGGGGGTTGGCCTCCGACAGGGCTGTGCTTTATCACCAATCCTGTTTGTGATATTCATGGACAGGATATCAAGGCGTAGTCGTGGTGGGGAGGGGTTGCAGTTCGGTGGTCTGAAGATCTCATCTCTGCTGTTTGCGGATGATGTGGTTCTGATGGCATCATCGGCCTGTGACCTTCAGCTCTCACTGGATCGGTTCGCAGCCGAGTGTGAAGCGGTTGGGATGAGGATCAGCACCTCTAAATCTGAGGCCATGGTGCTCAGCAGGAAACCGATGGATTGTCTACTCCAGGTAGGGAATGAGTCCTTACCCCAAGTGAAGGAGTTCAAGTACCTCGGGGTCTTGTTTGCGAGTGAGGGAACAATGGAGCGTGAGATTGGCCGGAGAATCGGAGCAGCAGGGGCGGTGTTGCACTCGCTTAACTGCACCGTTGTGACAAAAAGAGAGCTGAGTCGGAAGGCAAAGCTTTCGATCTACATGTCGATCTTCGTTCCTACCCTCACCTATGGTCATGAAGGCTGGGTAATGACCGAAAGAACAAGATCGCGGGTACAAGAGGCCGAAATGGGCTTTCTCAGGAGGGTTTCCCAGAGATAGGGTGAGAAGCTCAGACATTCGTGAGGAACTCGGGGCAGAGCCGCTACTTCTTTACGTTGAAAGGAGCCAGTTGAGGTGGTTCGGGCATCTGGTAAGATGTGAGTAACAGAATGTACAGCTTAATATTTTCATTTAACCTTTATTATACAAGTTAAAAAGAGCCATGGTCCATTGATTGCTTGTTCTTGCCTCCTGTCAGTTACTCTGTAGTCCCAGAGGATGAAGGTGCAGCCATAAGGTTCTTGATGAGGTCAGGGGACAGATCCTGGATTCCTGCCTCTGCCGCTGGTGGGAAGAAGTTATTGAATGTAATATTGCAACATTATTGTTGATTCCATAGAAAAGATTAAAGACAAGTAGAATCCTTACCCAAACGCCCACTGGTCTCCTTTACCAATAGGTGTGACTGCTCCTTGATGGACAGAAGCTCTGCAACCATCTTACACTGAGTGTCCATCTACACATACAAAGAAAGAGCTGATTATATTATATGCAGTTAATAATGAGTTGCTGGTTGGAGAAACACATCATACGGTTATTAATTAATCAATTAATTGTTTCTAACAAAATAGTGTCCTTAGTAGGACTCAAATCAGTCATTGTAAAAAAAATATTGAATGCTCTTAAATACTTGAATATTTGGCTGCAAACAAACTACAGCAAACAGGGACACTGTTATTTTTATGTAACAAACTGAATGTGATTGTTCGATCAGATAGGTTAAACATATATATTATTGAAGTTATTGGCATAGCCGAAATGATGGCAAACATTTCTAACTGCAGAGATTCAAGAATGTCTCAAACAAGTCCAATATGTCAGCTTTGATACTGTCCACAAGGGTATTTAACCCTTGCCCTTTAAAATGAACCTCTGCGTTCACACCAAAACCAGAAAGCGCGCATGTGGGCGGGCGCTCAGGTTGCTGATATCGCCCTTCAAGCAGTTTGTATTTGGTTAGCATTTATATGTGTGGAGGAATTATTTTTCTTTACTGGCCCCCTCCGCAACAGTAAAAGGCTGATTTACGCGACAGCAACATCTCCCCTTAACTCCTCAGACTGCCCTGACCGTCACCTCCATAAGGTAACACAAAAACCATGCCTTAGTACCCCATACAACCCCAGTTCAAAAATATTGAACAATCCTTTTAATATTAATTTGATTGCCCTTTTGAGTTTCTCACATTCTTTCTGACATCGACTATTGCCTAGGTCGCTCCCATCAACACCCTTGGTGGCGTACATTGAAAATGCATAACTGCCGGTTGCCCTGTCTGTCTATTGTGATGATTTTGGTGTGAATGCAGGTTAAGGCACTTCTTTGTCTTTATTACGGGTTAGCATTTTAGCTACTCAGTAAAATCAGTGGCATCTGCTTCGTCACTCAACATTTTAAATATTCCAGCAATTGCTAAACTAGTCAATCAAGTCGCCTCTTTATATATTTTATATTTTCAGTAATGAAAGTCTCATTTCCAACATACAATCAATGCCATAGTGTGAAGGATGGGCTGCTGTCTGCATAGGATGCTGTGGTAGTCAGGTTTACTCTGTATTAAATGGTACTGTGAGGACTGGGCCACAGATGTACAGTCTAATGATACACCTCTCTCTTGGCACTGCTTCACTTTCCTGCAACAAATAAAAAAAGACATTGACAGAACATTGAGAAGACATTATTGATATCAACACAGTATTGTTGTCACAGTATTCTACAATGACAGTACAGTACACATGTTCACCTTTCCAATTCCTCTGCTTTACTCTGGTGTTTGTTTAACAGTGCCTCCCAAGATTCACTTTCAGCCTGTAGCCTAAAACACAACACATGCTTGTTAAAAACAACACAAGGCCCTCATGTGGTAGGTAACACCATCTGTTGTTTGTGTGCGTTTTGTTTTTTAAACTTTTAAAAAACAAAAACAACTTTTCCTTATATTTGCTGCTGTCATAATATAAGGAAACATGCCTGTTGATGGCTCTCTGGACTTTTTCCATGCCTCTTTGTACTCCAGGATCACTAGAACAGAAAGCAAATAGCCGACACATACAAGTAAAATGAATAATGAAAATGATAATGAAATAATATACTGTAGCCTGTATATAACAGCCATTATACCTGGTTGCAGTAGCTGGAAGTTGATGACCCTGTGATTCACTGCGTATACCTTCGGCCAGACAGCCCCACTCTTTCTGCATGTGCTCAACTGCACAGAGAACAGACAAAAAAAATAACAACACAAACTGAATATTTCCAAGACCAACATTCAGTTAAAGTAAAAAGATCAACGAAGTATCTACCAAACAATTACCTTGTTTCTGAAAAGACTCCAGTGAGGTGCTCGGCACTGACTTTAGCGAGTTCCGAGTTCTTTCTATTGCCAGCTACAGACAGGCAGATACAAAAATCCATCAAGAATTTTAGTTTCAAATGAACCTGTACAAGGATGTACTATGTGCAGTTGGAAGTTACTCCTGAATAAACCACATTTGATATGTCTCAAAAGTGAAAGTAAAATGTCAGTAAATCTCATACTTTGTTAAAACTTTAATGACTATACAAAAGACTATTAAGTTATTGCTTGAAATGGATGATGCATTTTTTTTTGTTTCATTACCATAAAAATATGTCCATTGACATAAACATCAAGATCTAAATCTGCCACTATCAGGTTAGATTTAAAGTAACCTTCTTTGCTCCTTATTTAATGTTTAAGTTAAGTTTGTCACGATTCATTTACTATTAGAGCCCCTGCCACACCCACCTTCATTGAAGCCTCCATTAATTTCTCGAACCTCTCGTGCTGTGTTAAGGATGCACTTATGCTCCTGCACAAAACTGTAATAAACAAATAAATACGTATTTATATTGCAAAAAAAAACATGGCCCATCTTTATGGATTAGAAGGTGCAATAAAGCCTGACATCTCACCCTGATTTGGGTTGGGAAGGGCAGGGAGAGAGCGTCGGGCTATGCTGGCTCTCCTCCAGGATTTCCGCCGTACAGTGTGGCTGACAGCAGGATTTGAAGGTCCCTCTGTGCTTTCTGTCTGCACTTGATTTCCCGTCTCTGCATCTCTTTCCCCTGTTGCGTCTTGGGCCTGTGTGGAGGCTGGCGGGAGGTCGGTACGAGGAGTCTTGTGTGGGGGAACTGTGCGGGGGCTTGTGGAAGAGCATCTTTTCGACGTCAGTTTCATCGAGTCGACCTTGATTACGTTATTTGGAGATTGAACAAAGAGTAAAGTCGATGTCACACTGTAGCATTACTAGCTCATGGATGTATCATTCATTGAGGTGGTGTTTGAGTCGCTTAAATGACAGTTCAAATGTACTAGCCTACCTCATCCTGGGAATCAGCAGCGGCGACACTTCCGCAACTGCAAACACAACATGTGAATTTACAAGCTTATCTTCCATGTAGATTATCAGTGAGCAACTTTAACCTTTCATTTTGAGAAGTTAACTACGTTGCTTCGCTGAAACGCTAGTAGTTAACCGTTAAACACTGCTGACCACCTGTTTTGAGTAACAATTTAGCATTTAATGCGATAAGTGGTGGGCTATTTCCTTGATAAAACACAAACTTGCCCGTCAAATCAGTTGTGGCTACTGTTGAAAAAGTATACAAACCCGTCGTCTCCAGCTTCCAAATGTTTTTCCGCCATTTTTTCTTTCAAATGGGGCTCCCCGGCGCGCTCAAAAAGCCAAACCTTTCTTATATGTCCATGAGCCAAACCCATTTTATAGGTCTAAGCATCATGGGAAATGTAGTTAGATAGCAGGCTTACTAGGCCAGGTAAAGTGAGGCATTTTGGTACGGTGGCGCTGAGCATTCACCACATAAAAAAAAGTTGAGCCGTTAGCACACTCAGGATCTCGTAATTACGAGATAAGGATCTCGTTATTACGAGATCCTGAGTGTGCCAACGGCTACATTAGCATTTGGTTAAATGTTTATGCAGTTTGTTCATTATGAGCCACCGGAGCCACCGTACTGTGTTGCCTCATCCAATCAGAATGCCCGGTGGGCTAGTTCACTTTAACCTCCTGTTTGTTACTGTATCGGATAGGAGCCAGGCATAGATAACGTATATATGGCCGTGTCTGAACTGCCATACTAACGTCCTACTCATACTCATTTTGACTTCAATTTGAGTATGTGACGGTTGGGTATGCGAGTTTGGGTATGTGAGAAATTCCCGGATGAGTACTAACTTCCGGGAAGATTTTGGGTATGAATCGATCGTATACTTTTCCTACTCAACCGCCCCACAATGCACTGGGTCAATTCTACCCGCCCAGGAAAATGAAATATTTTCGAGCAAGTTGCTAGGCAACAACATTGTTTGGGGTTCCGCGATCTGACAACTGTACGTGCAGTCATTCATACACTCTTACAATAGATAAGAGATGAAGATAAATACCTAACAACATTAGAGTCACTAAGTGAAATGAGTGTTGTGAGTCTGATAGTGGAGAGAGATCAGAACAGATCGCTGTCCCACACACCGCGGCTCGTCCAGCTCAACTCACAGACAGCTGAGTGCTGATGAGCCGGACAGAGAGCGTCGGAGGGATCCTCCGCCTCAAAACATCATTATTATAAAACAAGAGGTCTAAAACACAGATGATGAACACAGGACTGTAAAAATCTAGTTCAATATCTAACCTGTAGAGGGCGGTTATAAGCTTAACAGTGTCTAAACTGCCTGAATCTTATAAGAAGAAGAAGAAATTCTTCATTGCTTGAGTATACTTCAACTGAGAACGTTTTAGACGCAGCTCGCATACACAATCGATCTTTGAGTAGAGAGTATGCATGAGTATGTAGGATGTAGGACGCTAGTATGGCAGTTCAGACACGGCCCAAGTCTATGGGAGCCAGGAGATGTCTATGGCCGTGTCTGAACTGCCATACTAGCGTCCTACATCCTACATACTCACCATCTATATACTGCATACTCTCTACTCAAAGATCGATTGTGTATGCGAGCTGCGTCTAAAACGTTCTCAGTTGAAGTATACTCAAGCGATGAAGAATTTCTTCTTCTTCTTATAAGATTCAGGCAGTTTAGACACTGTTAAGCTTATAACCGCCCTCTACAGGTTAGATATTGAACTAGATTTTTACAGTCCTGTGTTCATCATCTGTGTTTAAGACCTCTTGTTTTATAATAATGATGTTTTGAGGCGGAGGATCCCTCCGACGCTCTCTGTCCGGCTCATCAGCACTCAGCTGTCTGTGAGTTGAGCTGGACGAGCCGCGGTGTGTGGAACAGCGATCTGTCCTGATCTCTCTCCACTATGAGACTCACAACACTCATTTCACTTAGTGACTCTAATGTTGTTAGGTATTTATCTTCATCTCTTATCTATTGTAAGAGTGTATGAATGACTGCACGTACAGTTGTCAGATCGCGGAACCCCAAACAATGTTGTTGCCTAGCAACTTGCTCGAAAATATTTCATTTTCCTGGGCGGGTAGAATTGACCCAGTGCATTGTGGGGCGGTTGAGTAGGAAAAGTATACGATCGATTCATACCCAAAATCTTCCCGGAAGTTAGTACTCATCCGGGAATTTCTCACATACCCAAACTCGCATACCCAACCGTCACATACTCAAATTGAAGTCAAAATGAGTATGAGTAGGACGTTAGTATGGCAGTTCAGACACGGCCTATGGGAGCCAGGAGCCTGATCGGAGCGCAGTTTTATTGAATGCTTTGATTAAATGCAGTCGTTTAAACTCGGTGTGATCCTTGACTCATACAAACACATAGTCTACTTGCCAAAATGTGAACCCAGACATGTTGAGTACCCCAAAGTTTTATGTTAGAAATGTAAAGTATGGGTCCCCAGTAGGTAGAAACTGCCGGATGCTAAGTTGGGCAATTTGCGTAGCATAGCATAATTAGCATTAATTAGCATAATTACCTATATGACGATATTTCAGCAACCGCTTGGCCAATTTGGACAATACTCATGTGCTTTTGGGGGTTATTGAGGATGTTGAATCCATTTCTGACGTTAAAAAAATGGCAGTTTAAACTGAAATTGGCCATATTTCAACTCAAGGGTGGGCGATTTTGAGTAAATTATGTTGTTTTAGACTTAGAGGACGGTGAATCAATTGGATTGCACAGATAACTTAGATATTAAACCTATGTATTTTAAATACACTTGGTTATAAATGTAGGATACTTAAAAACTATAAGAAACAATACAGAATACGTACATTTTAATTCACAGGCCATTACACTCTCATAGTTGAGTAGGCTATTGGAGGTAACAAAGGCAAGTACAATACCAAATTATAGTTAGTTACTGTTACGGCCGCCCTAAGGCACATTCAGCGGCCAGCAACAATCAAAGAAAACAACACAAAAACCGTGAATCAAAGCTTAAACAATAATCTCACTTCATTAAATCAATCCCTAAACTCACATACACTGGAGGGCTGTAAACAAAACAAAAAGGGAGGAAGCCTGGAACAGCCATAGTTGGACTGTTTGCTCCAGGACTTCCTCCTCCTAACCTATGCTATGCCCCGAACCCGCTAACTAAAACCAAAATACAAAGACCAACTAACAGCCCCCCATCCAGTAAAACAAAGAACGTAAACACAAATAGACCAGAGCTGCACGTCGACCGTCTCTATGGTGTGAGTGAGCGAGAGGAGTCCAAGGGACACGGCCACGCCTTATTTAGGTGGGAGCGTATAACAGTTACACAACGTGTTACATCTTGAAAGCATTGATCATGCAAGTTTCACTTCTACTACTCTACATTGTTATACATAGTATCATCAACAACCTCATCCTCATCGTCTGCTCTGTCTTCATCTTCTCCCCCAGACTCTACATTCTCAACATTTTGCTCTTCTTGTTGTGAGCGTGTGAGGGGGTTACAACATATACTGTTATGGCCTTTGCAGAAGCAGTAGCTGGTACAGGACAGGCCTGCAGCTGCACAGCTGCACTTTGCTGTTGTACATGGCTTTAACCCAGCTTTGCAACTACAGCTGATAATGTCCAACAAGGCAGGAGGAGCAACAGGGCTTGCATCCAGGACAGGCATGATGACTTCCTCTCCTTCCTTCTCCCCTTCCTTCTTGTCCCATCCAAACTTGGTGATGTCCACAGCTGGTGGATTAGGGCGGTCTGCTGCTTTCCAAATCAGAACCTGTAGATGGGCACGACGTCCATGGAGATGAGCGTTGCGTTCTGTGGGGGGCAGTGTCTTCAGTGCTGGGGGGGTTTTGTGCTTTTGGTAGATGTCATATCTGGCAATGTTCAGAGATGCCGACTTCCTCTGATTGTACAGAGCCAGGAAGAAACCTCTTACTTCCTTTGTGATCTGCAATTCAGTAGCTCAATCTTCTCCGATGAAGTGAAGAAGGTCACCAGGTACTACTCTCATGGCCTTGAGTGCGGACACCTTCCCTTTCCCGACTGGATAGGAAGTGGTATCACACCCGTAGAGAGCGTGCATAGCCAGGATGGAGCGACACTGTTCACCCAGATTCTCTACTGTTGAATTGATGTTAAGAACAGTACCATCCCATCTCTCCATCTGTAGATTACTAGTGATTCCCAGCTTCCAGCACCAATATACCATGAGCATATGATATGATATGACCATATATCCAGCTCTTCTCTGCCGCTCGTGATCTTCGGCAGAGACTTGTTCATACCGGTCAAAGATGACAAATGTTTGGGTGACGTAGCGATTCAGCCGGCACGGTGAATGAAGATGGCCACACCATGTGGTAGATGAGCTGCAATGCATGAACAAGTACAACATCTGGTAGGTGTGGATTGGGGACAAGGATTCCAAGACGCTGGACGATCACAGCCTTGTTACCCTTCCTGAGGAATCCATATTGATCGATGATGGGCCTAGCTCATACTCAAGGAGGGCAGAGAGCTCCATTCTTCTCTTGCTTCCCACCACCAGCAGCCGAGCAAATAACGCCTCAAAGTCACAGATGACCTTCCCATTGACCTTACATTTTTTTTTAAATTTCATTGTCACCACCCTATTTGTGATGGGATAATGAAATCCCCCAGGAAGTGATGAAGAGAACAGTGTGGACATGTCCTGTCCGATCTTTAGCGCATTGTAGTGGATTTTGAATGGCTGATACCAGAGTTTGCTAAGCAAAGGCCTTTAAATGTTAGAGGTCACTGTGAGAGACGAAAACAACCTTCTACTAGATAAACATCATCTGTTGCTGGGACCTGTGATATGAAACCATATGCCTATTTTAGGGAGTGCCAGCATGCCAAGGTTTTGATATAAGACTGCTCACAGGTGTATACAGCTAGCCTTTGGGGAACAGCCCCCCATGCTCAAGCTACCACCAAGTCCTCTGTATTGTCTGATGGAAACTCCTGCAATAAACTTGGAACACTGATTTAAAGAGTCCAGCCTCGCCTTTGTCTTTGTCAGCATGGGGGAGATTCGGTCACCACACGACAGATGGCGTCACTGTTAAGGATAAAATGACATTGGAACATGAGGAACTGTGGCCAGACCCAAGACTGTTCCAGTTGTTATACAAAAAAAGAACCGTGTGCAGTTTTCATTGACTGAGACTTTGGGAGGAAATGGCTGGACTGCAATCATGCTGGTACGTCGCTATGTGTTCATGTACCCTCTGAAAAAAGAAGAAAAAGACAAAGAAAAAGCGTAGAAAAAGTGGGCTGTCCTGAACTGTTTGACTGCAGTTTTGGATAACAGATGCCACAAGACTAGTAACCAACAACATCATGCCTATACTGGCGGTTGTGTTGCTGCAATACACCCGCCAGTAACAAAAGCTGTCATCTGAAATCTGAGGAGGGAGCCACAAGCTGCAGAATTGGGTTCCCTGGCCATTATGGCCCACTACCATCTAAATATAGACTATTGGCCTTTCATTCCAAGGGTGAAAAGGAGGGCCTTGCTACCATGCGTGCCAAGAGAGGGATTTCGTCACCACTGGTGAGAGGCTGCTAAGGTCCAAGAGTGAGTGCTAAATTCGCCACAACCCTGCGGTCAGCCTGATGTCACGCTGGGACGCTGGCTGTGACGTCAGAGGCCCGCTGACTGCCGAACTGTGTCGTCTTACACTGGACTATGCAAGCAGTTTCTCCTCCACGTAACGTGATTTGTTGTGCACTGTATTGGGGTGGTGGTTTGACCTCAGGAGAAAAGGGAATTGTAATGGTGTCATGACTCACTGTCTCAATTTCATTTATCGTTTGGGATTTGGTGCATTTGAATTGTTGGTCTTAATAAAATGTAGTGTACTGCAGTAATGCCTTTAACTATGCATTGTATTCTACATAACTCATAAAGAGTGTTTCTGTGTTTATTTTAGGTTACTTTTGGGCCATTCAAATATCTATGTTCACACCTCGTTTTGGTAAAATAAGTTTCTTTTAAAGGAGGGCCATGTAGAGGATTTTGAATGGCTGATACCAGAGTTTGCTGAGCAAAGGCCTTTAAATGTTAGAGGTCACTGTGAGAGACGAAAACAACCTTTTAATAGATAAACATCATCTGTTGCTGGGACCTGTGATATGAAACCATATGCCTATTTTAGGGAGTACCAGCATCCCAAGGTTTTGATATAAGACTGCTCACAGGCGTATACAGCTAGCCTTTGGGGGACAGCCCCCCATGCTCAAGCTACCACCAAGTCCTCTATATTGTCTGATGGAAACTCCTGCCATAAACTTGGAACACTGATTTAAAGAGTCCAGCCTCGCCTTTGTCTTTGTCAGCATGGGGGAGATTCGGTCACCACACGACAGCATCTTGCATATTCACCTTTCCATCTGCCACCTGGCCATTTATGATGTGGTGGAGGGTATAATTCTCTGTGGTGAGTGGGTTGGAGTTTTCCCATTCTACTCTCAGGATTTTAGCCCAGTCCTCTGCGTCCAATTCCCGCCGCCCTTTACCCTCTTCTTTGTGTCTGTTGGGCTTTATCACCTTATCCAATGCTTCAACATCGTTGTACATCTCATCCAATGACATGGAGAGATGGGAGCAGATGCCAAAAGATTGGATCCACAGAGCAACCTGCTCGGGGTTGGTGGAGATGCCCTTTATGCCTCCTACTCCCTTCCCTTGCTTGATGCATGTCTGCTCTCCAAACATATCTCCACTCACTGCAGCTGCACCATCTGAGTGGTGGCACACATGGTTTCCAGCAAGAAGGTCAACCTTGGCAGTAGCAGGAAGGTGCTGCATGTCTCACAGATGCCATGTGATCCATCCTGAGTAGTGGTGATGACCGGCGGCAAAGAAATAGGGCAGCATCTCCTTAAGGCAGTGTTGTTGCAGCAGCCAGTCACCCTCTCTTTCTGCTCGGCAGAACTTGTGAGCTATAAGGGTTGGGGTAATGAAGCAATCCACCCATAGTTGGCCTGTTGGGTGCTCTCTCGCTTTCTCCGGGAATGCCATTATCTTCTCATGAGTCTTCTCTCCCTCTTCTAAGAAGTCTTAAAGAAGAGCAGACACAACCATACAGAGGGCTCGCATAGCCTTGGGCCAGGCCTTCCCATTGAAGATGGATGTGAGGCCTCCAAATGACGCACCTACTAGCTCCTCCACACCGGTTGAATTCATCAGTTCTCCGATTGAGCCGATGAATGACATGAGAGTATGCATCATCCCAGGTCTGAGCACCACTGATGACCATATTTTTCTGGGTCTTCAGAAGCATATTTGGCAGCAGACTTGCGGAACCGGAGAACTTCATCATAAGTAGCAACAATGCCATACTCATTTAGGTTCTGAACAAGTTCTGAGCTACCGTGCTTATGGTGGAGTTTCACAGCAAGCCCAAGAGTTGTCTGATTCCAGCTGCCATTGATGTGCTGCTGGATGCATTGAGCAAGGGTTAGAGATGGTTTTGTTACTCTTTCTCCCTTGGACACAAGACTGGATACAAGCTTGAGGAGGGTTAGACTTGTGTCTTGAATGACTTTGTCATGTCGGAAGCTGCCAAGATCATATTCTCTGGGCAAGGGAATATTCATTACCTCTGCCCGCACTCTTCTAACAAGCTTGGTGACATCATCATCAGTAGTTTCAGCTTGTTTCACTAGTTTGAGTGACTTACCAATGTACTGTCTGAAGCCAACAATAGTCTGGCACCCATCAACCCTCAGTACAACTACAGTGTCACCATAATAATCGCACAAGTTCAATAGCAGCTGCTTTCTGTTGAGGTTCCCGAAATTAGCTACATATACATTGTGTAACTCTAACACAGTCCAGCTCACTGACTTGTTTGCATTCATGTGTTCAATGACAGCAGCTAAGCAGAGATCAACTGGTTTACAACTTGCACTTGCACTTGAGTCAATAGGCACCTTAAAGTTATTGTAGCCCTTGGTGTGATACTGGGCATCAGCTGCGGGCAGGTCCACAACACCATTCACCCGTCGCTGCACTACCCCAGCCCACTCATCCTGCCGCTCATCACATTTTGACAAGATGACATCTTTAAAGGATGGAAAACCTGGTCTCTCTGTCTGAGATTGTTTAACTGGCTTCCAGCTTTCAGGGTGTTTGGGATCTTTAGGTTCACAAATGAGACCACAAAACAGACATTTTTCCATATACTCAAAGGCAGTTACTTGAGAGCGAAATATTCGCTTTCCTTGCTGATTCAGAATTGAGTCTGACTTGCGTTTGTTCACATTTCTAGACGTAGAGGTATATGAGCTATAACATGATTTGTGCCTAGTTTTGGAGTAGGCTATTATATGGGAGTATAGGCCTATAGAGGTATTATGAAATGTTTTAATTAAAAACGCACTAGCTATACACACTGTAATTGTGTTTGTCTGCTTGTATTCCGACCGCAGCAGTTACCACAGGCAATGATACAGGTCAAATAGACAATGTTGAACAGCAAAAAGTAAACAAAAAAGAGAACAGAACTGTACTTTTCTGAAGAAATGTTACATCTATACACTCACACAAATGTCATTACATGGAGCCCTTAATTCTGAAATGCAGGATGAGTGTATTATACATATAAAAAACCTCCAAATCGACTCCAGATTCATCAAAATCGGCAAACCTTGAGTTGAAATATGGCCAATTTCAGTTTAAACTGCCATTTTTTTATTTTGAAAATGTCAGAAATGGATTCAGAATCCTCAATAACCCCCAAAAGCACATGAATATTGTCCAAATTGGCCAAGCGGTTGCTGAAATATCGTCATATAGGTAATTATGCTAATTAATTCTAATTATGCTATGCTACGCAAATTACCCAACATATACAACTTAGCATCCGGCAGTTTCTACCTACTGGGGACCCATACTTTACATTTCTAACATAAAACTTTGGGGTACTCAACCTGTCTGGGTTCACAATGGGGCCCTATGGGCTGGCAAGTAGACTAATAAGAACGTCCTACAAGGAGGGCATAACAATGAGTAGCATGTCAACTTTGCGCAGACATGCAGTCACTGGGACTGTTCCATGGACTGTTCAGGAGAAAAGCCCAGTCGGACCTCAGCAGCTGATCACGGGCGTAAAGCCGAAAGTTCGTCCCTCAGTTCCCGATGCGATCGCTGATTAATGAATGAACAGTAAAACGTATTTAAAATAATTGTATTGATTATGGGGCCCATTGTAGTCCGGAAACCAAGGCAATTGCCTACATTTGCCTATGGCTAGGTTCACCTTGTCTGCACCAGGCCCGGTTCTAGACAGTTAGGTTAGGGTGGGCCTGTAGAAATGTTAGGTGGGCACACTGGGCAGAGAGACCAAATAATTTTTGTTGCCCTTGTAAGATCTCTGCGTCTGCTTTTTGGCACATTTACTGTGAATTGTGTAGAACACAATATGCAAATAAACTTTTTTTACCTTTTTAAAGTGAAATGCATGAATCTGGTGCACTTTGGGGGAAAAATTGATAGGCTAAATCTGAGGAATTTTGTGTGAACAAATAATTTGGAGACACTGGGTCGGATGAATTAGAAGCTATTGAAGAAAGACACATGGATTTTCCATAGAAATATACATTTGAAATAAAATACTATGCAGGGTCCTCTGGGATGGGCTTGGTGCTCTTTTTCTTTTACGGGACATATTTTTCTGTAATATAATGAATTAATTTAAATGCAGTGAGAGGAACGAAGCAGAAGAACTCTGTTGTCCAGTTATCTTTTTTTCCACAGACGAGGCTGAAATAGGCTGTAGAGGCCAAGCCTAAGCTTTAAGCCCCGAGCTGCTTTACCGCGGAATACTTTCTTGACGCACCTTTCGTTGTTCGTGATGAATGAGAGTCAGTCATATTTGCAATTAAAACCATCCGCTTGATTTATTTTACTTAGGATACAAACAATTCCATCGTTGCAGTATGTGGCGTGCGACTTGTGATGTGTATGATCAAAAACAGTTTGTCTTCCGGGTAGCGAAACTGCGGAACCACAGATTGGTTCCTACTTATATAGACCCCTGATTGGCTCTTACACACTGGCCCCTAATTGTACATGTCGGGCAGATATTACAATTCAATACAGAACAAGTAAGAGCCAATTATGAAATATCTATTCCATACACAAAAACACAAATGAACATAACTCAGTCTATGCCTCCTGAATTAAGCAAAGTTTAGCTATAGGTCTCTCAACAATGTTGGCTTTGGTTTGTAGCTTGACAGAACGCACCAGGCCCCTTTTGTCAGGAAAAACCTCTAACACCTTGCCCAGTGGCCAAGACCCACGTGGCGCTGAGGAATCCATAATGACCACCACGTCTCCAGCAACGAGGCTCCTCTTCTTTTGATTCCACTTCTGTCTTTCTTGCAGCAATGGCAGGTACTCCCGGATCCAACGCCTCCAAAACAGATCAGAGAGATATTGAACCTGTTTCCATCGCCGTCTTGAATACATGTCAGCTGGTTCAAAAACTCCAGGTGGCAAAGCTGGGTTTCCCTTTAATAGCAGGAGATGATTTGGTGTGAGAGGCTCCAAATCGTTTGGATCGTCAGACAATTTAGTAATTGGACGATCGTTAAGAATGGCCTCTACTTCACACATAACAGTGTGGAGTCCATCGTCATCCAATGTCTGTTGATGCAAGATAGATTTGAGAACTCGACGTACTATACGTATCAGGCGCTCCCAAACCCCACCAAAATGAGATCCTGCTGGTGGATTGAAACTCCACTCAACTCCAGCTGGAATGAGAGCCCTTTGGATCTGCTCATGATTTAGTGCAGTCAGAGCTTCTCTCAACTCTCTTTCAGCTCCAACGAAGTTGGTTCCATTATCTGATTTGATATAGGCAACTTGTCCCCTCCTGCTGATGAACCGCCGAAATGCATTTATGCAGGCACCAGTCTCCAGTGAATTTGCCACCTCCAAGTGAACTGCTCTGCTGGCCAAGCAGGTAAATATTACTCCATAGCGTTTGCAAACTGTTCTGCCTCTCTTTATTTCCATAGGTCCAAAATAGTCTACTCCTACATTGGTGAATGGAGGATGATCCGGGATGATTCTTTCTTTTGGAAGATCTGCCATCTTCTGCTCCATAGCTCTCCCATTATAGCGTCTGCAAAAGCTGCATTGAGTTAAGATCTTCCTCACAGCCGAGTTGGCGTTGGTTATCCAATACTTCCTCCTCAATGCAGACAATGTATGGTTTCGACCACTGTGGCCCAACAAATGGTGTAGGTCTTTGAGAATAAGCATGGAAATGTGCTGCTCTTTGGAGAGGATGAGTGGATGTTTTACCTCCAATGGCATTGCTCCTTTGCTTAATCTTCCTCCAACTCTTAGGAGTCCCTCTTCCAATATTGGATCCAGCTTATAGATGGAACTTTGTCTGCTTACCGTTCCTCTTTCAGATGACAGGGAGGAAATTTCATCCTGAAACCTTTGGTGTTGGCAGTAGCGAATAATAGCCAATTCCGCTTCCACCAGAGCCATTGGTGTCAAAACACTACTTCCTTTTGTGATTGTGGATTTCAGTCTTTTTCTCTGATCAGCTTGTGCCATTCCTGCTGCCTCCAACTCCTTTCTCACATGACTGAGCTCCAACAAAATATTTTTCAGTCTGAGAAACCAAGCCACGGACACCTTTAGCTTCTTCCATTCTGAAAAGTAGCTCATGAGCTGGTCTGTAGCTTTAAGTGAACCATCAACCACAAAATTCCCCCAGGTCTCCCTCTTGACCTCCGGATCATCAGAATCCACTCTGACATCTGCGTTGTACTTTGCTGGCCAATCTTCATCCAACTCCCAGAGGAACCTGGGACCCGCCAGCTAACTGCTACACCTTAGAAAGTCAGGCACTGTCATTCCTCTGGATGCAACGTCAGCAGGATTGTCTTTAGTACTTATGTGCCTCCATTGGGAAGGGTTTGAAACCTCTCTTATGGCGGTGAGCCTATTTGCCACAAATGTTTGGAAACGCTTGTCCTCGTTGTTTATATACTTCAAGACTGGAGTACTGTCCGTCCAAAACACGGATTCATCCAACTGAAGTTGAAGTTCTGCCTTGAGCATTACATCCACTCTGACAGCCAAGACAGCAGCGGTTAGTTCCAATCGTGGAATAGTTATGGACTTCAGGGGTGTTACTCTAGCCTTACCCAACAGGAAAGCCACATGAACATTGTTTTTGCAGTTCTGCAGCCTGATGTAAGAAACAGTCCCATAGCCATTGTTACTGGCATCTGCAAAGTGATGTAATTGACTGTGTATGGGTGTCCCGAAATCTTTCGGCTTCATGCATCTGTCCACCTTAACTGAAACCAGCGACTCAATATCAACCAACCACTGCTTCCACTGGGCCAAGATATCCGGTGGCACGGCGTCGTCCCATCCACACCTCCTCCTGCAGAGCTCCTGCTGCATCATCTTTGCAGACAAAGTGACGGGTGCCAAAATACCCAAAGGATCGTACACAGAGCTTGTGGTGGACAACATGCCACGTCTGGTTAAAGACTGCTGTTTCACTTCTATCTTGAACTTAAAGGAGTCCGACTCGACACACCAAAGCAGACCTAAAGCTCTTTCAATTGGAAGATCATCTCTATCGAGATTCAGCTCCTTTAGCTCCTTGGTCCGCTGATCTTCTGCAATTGTCTGTAAAACTGCTCGGCTATTGCTGATCCATTTCTCCAGAATAAATCCACCTCTTTTACAGATTGCATTTAGCTCTTGAACCATCTGAATGGCCTCCCTTTCTGAGCCCAAGCTCATCAAACAGTCGTCCACATAAAAGTTTCGTTGAACAGCTTCAACAGTCTCAGCAGAGAAGTCAGACTTGTTGTCCATAGCAGTCCTCCTCAAAGCATAGCTAGCGCAATTGGGTGAAGAAACAGCCCCAAACAAATGTACAGTCATCCTGTAGTTCTGGAGTTCTTTTCTCAAGTCACCTTCTGGCCACCAGAGAAAACGGAGAACATCTCTGTCTTCTGTCGCAACCTTCACTTGATGAAACATAGCCTGTATGTCACCCATAACTGCTACAGGCTCCTGCCTGAATCGAGTAAGAACTCCAAGGAGTGAGTTGGTGTGGTTCGGGCCTTGCAACAAATTGGTATTTAATGACGTTCCTTTGAAAGTGGCTCCACAATCGAAAACCACTCGTAGAGAGCCCTTTCTGGGATGGTAGACGCTGTGGTGTGGGATATACCACGCTCTGCATAACCTTTGTCGATAACCCCATTGAGAGAGCTGGAATATTCCTTGTGCAATGTTGGGTTATTTGCAAACCTCCTCCTTAACCCAAGTATTCTTTGTTTAGCCACTGCAAAGTTATTTGGTAGGAGGATTTCTGGTTTCTTAAGTGGCAACCTCAGGCAATACCTCTCGTTCTGTACTGTTGCGGAAGATTCCATGATTTCCATGAATCTGCTGTCCTCTCTAGACATCTCCTTGTCTTCTGTGGTCTTTTCATTGAAATCATGATTGTACTGGTTGTTCAACATGAGCTCCAAGTTGGATACAGCAATCCTATTCACCACAGCAGAATGAAGCTTCATGTCAGGACTGCTGCAGTTTCCAGTTAAAGGACCATTTATGACCCAACCTAACACTGTTCTTATAGCGTATGGGCCACCACCACAGCTATTGACAATTTCCCATGGTTCCAGTACTTTGGGAGCGTTAGTTCCTATCAATATGTCAACATTGGCCTGTATGCTGGGAATATGAACTTTAGACAGATGAGGCCACCTTTTCAGGTCTGCAGCAGTAGCAATGTTTTCTGTAGTGACTGGCATTTTCTTTTGAGTGAGAACTTCGGGGAGAAGATGGAAGTTGTTTTCCTCCAAACCAGACACCTCCAACCCGCGTAAGGAGTATGCAGGTACAACCTTTTCCTGTCCCATTGTTTTCAAAAGAAAATTTGTTCTCCTTCCTGTGGCGTTCAACTTTTTCATCAAATCTTCAGAACAAAATGTCGCTGAACTTCCAGGGTCCAAAAAGGCATACGTCTGTATGACCTCCTTTCCGTTAATGGACTTGACCTGTACTGGAACAATGGAAAGAACACAGCGATCCAGCCCGGCCCCTGTACGGCCACATGTCTCGGAGAGAGTTGGTGGTATAACTCCAGGTGGATTAGAAGTTTGCTGTAACTCTGTGTTTGCCTTTGTGATATGGAGCACAGTTGGATGTTGCCGATGACAGACTTCACAGGTCAAGCGCTCACTACAGTTCCTGCTTATGTGTCCTATGCCTAAGCATCCAAAACAGATACCCTTCTCCTGTAGAAAGAGGATCTTGTCTCTGTGCTTCTTACCTCTAAATTGTTGGCATTTATCTAGAGGATGAGCGCGTGAACAGCAATGGCAAGATGAACTGGGTTTCTTGGGGCAATTTGTCAAGTAATTGTCTTCATCGGAACTCAATTCAGTGACTGTAGTGGCAAAACTGCTTCCTTTAACTCTGTTTGCTGACTGTAGCTTGAAGTTGTTTGGATGCGTGAAGTCGACTGTTCTTTGTTGTACTCCTTCAATATTCCCAAATATTGGGTCTGACAGGATCTTCACATGCCTCTCGAGAAATACGACCATGTCTGTAAAATGAGCTCTGTCACTGGAGGCTTTCCAGATGCCATGAGCCTTGGTTCTCCATTGTTCCTTAAGCTTATAAGGCAACTTTGAAATAACCATTTTCATGTTATAGGCTATAGACTACAGTATACACAGTGCATGGGCAACTGAGGGCAGCCCCATTTTCAAATATTTTTAAATAAGATTCAAGATTCAAGATACTTTATTTTGTCATTGTACCAAAACAACGAAATTTTGTTTACAGTTATACCCCGCCAAGAGACATTGAGTGACAATAAACAAACATGGGAGACAGGGGGGGTACACTGAAGAGTCGGCAGCGTGCGCTGCACCCCTTAAAGTAGGAAGGATAAAGAGAACATCAGGGAAGACAGGTTAAAAAAAATGCTACTCTCACACGAGCTCCTTAGGTGCAAGAGTGTGATTAGTACAAAAACCACCTTGGCATAGTAAGCAACAACAAGACAACGCCACAGACAAATAGACACGTCGATAAGCACAGAGGAATGGGTAGGGTTCATGGGACGGTAGGTGTCACAACTCAGGCGCTAGGGGGCGTACGCAGCCGGCAGGCGCCCCGCCCGCAGCTGTCCGCGCTGCGACGGGAGGGAGGGGGGGAGGATTCAGGAAGGCTAGAGAGGTCGAGGAGTGTGTGCTATGTGTTTACGTGTGTGTGTGTGTATGTTCCATGAAGCTATCTCTGTCCAGACGTAGTGGCAGTCTGCAGCCTTGGAGACGACCTCGTGGCCCAGTCACAGATAGAGTTCACAGGAGTAGGTGAGGGATTGTGGGGGTAGAGCGTCTGTTTACATAAACATCCCGGAGAGAGAAGAGATAGCACCGCCGCCAAGGTCGGTGCAGGGAGCCGAATCGAGAGATTGTGATTTGTTTTGGTTGAGACTAGGCGCTGGAATGAAGCCTGTCTTGAGAGTCACTGGTACCGTATTATCCGCCGAAATCCAGTGGCCTAAATCCAAGTGCTTGCGGCCCGTTAATGGCATCCCTGATCGAATCCACTTTCCGAATAAGTCCAGGAATCACTTCCAGCTTGCGATTCACCTCGCTTATCACTTGAGTCTGTGCATTAACGGCCCGGCACAAACCCTCAAATACGGGCAGCTTTGCTATGGCCTGATTAGCTGTCAACGCCTTATTACCGTTGCGGTAAATCAGGAATCCGCCAACTCCAATCAGCAGGAACCCTGATACCAGAAGCCCAATAGTGTAGATATCTTCGGCGTCCTCAATGGAGAGTATTGCTAGACACATCTGGTTCCAGCCACTCCACCCGACCCAGGTGTATCCAACACTAAAGGTTCCATCAGGACAAGCGGCATCTCCTTTGCCACCTTTTCTCGTTGAGAAAATTTGGTCAATTGCAGAGAGACCCCAGTTAATCAGATCCATAATTTAGGTTTTCGGATGTGGATGTACAAGAGAGCAGAGCAGGATAGATAAGGGTCGGGAGGGAAGAGAAAATGCGACCGCCTTCCTTCAGAGCTAGACAAGAAACTCAATGCACACTGTGCATGCCATGGACTTGAACGTGACGTGATCAGTTAACCTCGGGATTACCTCCCAGATGAACTGATTCAATTATTAAGCTATTAACTATCTACCAAAACATTGTATTCCTTTTATTGTATGTTAATTTACATAATATGATGTTGATATCAAACACACAAACTTAAAAAAAAAAACTAAATAAAAAAAGAAATTGAGGGGGCCCCCCTGGCACTCGGGACCCTAAGCAACCGCTCATTCGCTTATGCCTCGGGCCGGCTCTGCTGACCAGTGACCACTATAAGCGGGTGGGTAACTTGGAGGCAGGCTGTCCTGCCCAGTGACCACCCAATAATACAATTAGAAGCAATGCATGGTAATGGTATATTCTTTAGTATTAATTAATTGTCTGAATTTTATTTTACATTTTCTTGGACAGCGAATGAACAGGTCCGTCCGATAGTGGGCCTGGACTTCCACCTAAAAAAAAAAAAAAATAATGTTTTTTTATTTTTTTTGATTGGGTGGGCACGGCCCACCCTGGCCCCTGGCTAGCGCCGGCCCTGGTCTGCACACAAACACACACAGACACACAGTATAACTTTGGCACGACACCGGAACCGCGACCACTAACTGCTAAATCAACATTTAGGCCATTATTCTCATAGGCCTACTTGATATCCTCGCCATGGATTGTGTGTAAAAATAGAGTAAAGTGTTAGCCTGGTCCAACCAGACCATCGTAGGCTACTTCATTTAGTTTACGTACTGAGGGGAAAATGAAATTTGGCCGGAAGTAGGTAGGCGGGCGGAGCCAGGCTAGTAAAGTGTGCTTTTAGGGCAGGAATAAAAGACGATAAGGTCGAACAGAGTCGTTGCCGTCCTGCAGCCAGCAAGCCATCGTTATTGATGAGTGAGAGGGGTGATCCTTATCTCGTAATAACGAGATCTTTATCTCGTAATAACGAGATCCTTTTCTCGTAAACGAGATATTTATCTCGTAATAACGAGATCCTTATCTCGTAAACAAGATCTTTATCTCGTAATAACGAGATCCTTATCTCGTTATTACGAGATCTTTTCTCGTAATTACGAGATCCTGAGTGTGCTAACAGCTACATTAGCCGAGAAACTTTTTTACGCCACCGTATTTTGGGGCCAAAAATAGAATTAATTGTAAAATATTTTTTTTCAGCTCATATAATTTCTATGAGGTGTCCAGAACAACATACTAAAAGTCCTAAGAAATCCTAGTTGAGAAAATGATTAATTCTTTCTCATCAATACGAGATGTGTGCCAATAATCCGAGATGTGTGCCACTGCCAATAAGGCGAGACAACAATACAACCCAATAGGGTTATTTTTTCCTTTACTCCTATCAAAATTAAACTTTACACAATGAAAGTATCCATGAAAATGAACTTTTTTGTATTACAAGTGTCTTTGAAAATTAATTTGAATACACAGCTATACACTAATCGTACATGCCCAAAATAAACCCAAATAGGCTTAATTTTTTCCTTTACTCCTACCACAATACAACTTTACATAGTATAAGTATACTTGAAAAGTTTTTTTTTTTTTTAATTACAAGTTTCTTTTTAAATTAATTTGAATATGCACATGAGCTCCACACTTATTGAATATCCAATCATCCTGCCAATGGGTGATGGCAATGCTGCTTTTAGACTGGCCTCTAACCTGAAAAACTGCCTAGCTTACCTGCCAGGGGTATAACAGGTGCCTCTCATGAATTAGATTCTCCCTCCCCCTAGCTAGTGTAATTTTTTACTTTTTTCAGTGCCATTCCCTTTCCTATGCCAAATACACGAGACGTAGAATCACAGCCTGAAATGGCATGGATAAAGACAAGATTGTCACACACCTTGGGACTAAGTAACTCCTTTGTCAAAGAAAGCAACAAAAACAAGACAGATACAGTATGGTGCATGAAGTACCATACTGTATCTGTCTTGTTTTTGTTGCTTTCTTTGGTTCTTGTGCCATAAACAGCTCGTGTGCATTCAGATCAGCATGATGCAACCAGAGTACTAACAAGTCTGTGTCATCACCTACTGAGACTGTGTCTTTTGTTCTGGCAGAGGTAATGGCAGTTTGGACAATAAGCACATCTGTATCGTGCTTTGCATGGTCTGTGATACACCACTTTTTGTATTACAAGTTTCTTTGAAAATTAATTT
Source organism: Ammodytes marinus (assembly GCF_949987685.1). Lineage (NCBI taxonomy): Eukaryota > Metazoa > Chordata > Actinopteri > Uranoscopiformes > Ammodytidae > Ammodytes > Ammodytes marinus. The sequence continues at coordinate 28,562,323 of NC_137220.1, read as the reverse complement.
AATATGCAAATGAGCTATACACTAATCAAATATAGGCTACCCAAAATATATCCACATAGGCTTAATTTTTACCTTCACTCCTACCACATTAAAACTTTACACAACGAAAGTCTATATGAAAAGTAAAACATTTGTATTAGAAGTTAACATCATACTGCAGAGCTTGAGTTGCCACAAACCTCAATGTTGAGAATATGCAGGATTCATCACTGGGATCAAGATCTATCATTGGAAGGAATATTCCTGAAGCTCTCCCAGGGTGTTCATCTAGAAGATGCAGGATCTGCATCATACCAGACCGTAATGGCCTTTGAGAGTGAAGGAGTAGGGATGTCTTCCAGAAAACATCCAGCTTTGATGTTTTGTTATCTGCTGGCAACAGAGCCAGTGGCTGATACACAATAGGTTCACGTATAGAAGGAATCATAAAGTACTCAGTGTGTATGCGACCAACCACAGCAATATGTGTAGCAGTCACTTGGATCTTTAAAGGAAAAAATTAAGCCTATGCGGATATATTTTGGGTAGCCTATATTTGATTAGTGTATAGCTCATTTGCAAATTAAAATTTGTTTTCAAAGAAACTTGTAATACAAAAAATGGTGTATCACAGACCATGCAAATCTAATTCCTGAGAGGCACCTGTTATACCCCTGGCAGGTTAGAGGCCAGTCTAAAAGCAGCATTGCCATCACCCATTGGCAGTAGGATGATTGGATATTCAATAAGTGTGGAGCTCATTTGCATATTCAAATTAATTTAAAAAGAAACTTGTCATACAAAAAAAATAAACTTTTCAAGTATACTTTTGCTATGTAAAGTTTTATTGTGGTAGTAGTAAAGGAAAAAATAAGCCTATTTGGGTTTATTTTGGGCATGTACGATTAGTGTATAGCAGATTTACATTCATACATAGATTAAAATTCATTTTCAAAGACACTTGTAATACAAAAAAAGTTAATTTTCATGGATACATGTTAGTATGTTGTTCTGGACACCTCATAGAAATGATCTGAACTGAAAAAAATTATATTACAATTTATTCTATGTAAAACGCTATTTTGCCTGGACTATACCGCAAGGCAAATGTAACGAGACAAAAGCACAAGAGCTCATGGAAGCTGCAGCAGTAGTCGTTGAATATTAACAACATTAACGTAGCCTATTATTGACAAGATGTTCCAGTTTTACGTCCTGACAGTGCAGCGATACTGAGATTGCATAGGAACAAATAGCAATATGCCTATAGGCTCAAATAGGGGCCTATATTTGAACACACTTCAAAAACAATAATTCAGTAGGCTAATTGAATACTGCAGTAAATGAAATGCAGGGTATATTGATGGATGTTTCTCGAGAGGTAGCCTTGGTGGAGGAATTCAATTATGTAGTTCTGAAACCCCCTGGATCAAGTTAAGAACCAATGTTGACCTTCTCAAAGGGGTGACCCCTAGCCCTTATCCCCTAAGTACACATTGGTTGGATTTCTGATATAGCTTAAGGGTTTTCCGTGTCTTTGGCCTGGAGAGTTCAAGACCTGGTGCTCAATAGCTTGAGCTCCTTCATGGCATTGCCCAACAGGGAGTAGGCCTATAGACTACTTTTAATGTCCCTCCCCTCACAGCTATAAGACACATGTCATTTTCTCTTTTCTTAAGATTTCCATTGGTTTGCCTACTCTTTGCATATTCTATGATCCTAATCTGTATGTCTATTACAGGGTATTTCCTGATGACGGAGTGAGAAAAGTTGACATAGATGGACAAACAAGTAGATTTACATCACATTTACATATTAGCTCTAATAGAACTCCATGGCTGTACCATTTAGTGTTTGACAAAGCTGCTTCAACAGTTTTAACACCACCTCATTACACAAGCTCATTGCATGAAATATCCATAAACAAAACAAGCATTCAACTCAAACAAAAAGGATTAAGAAAAGGTTCAACTGTTTCAGAGATTTCTTCACGTCGTTCTTTTTAAAATTACATTAATGCGGACTTCCAGGTTACAGAGCATGGGGTAGGTGCGATCGGTCTATAGCTCCCACTAACTATTTCAGACCTAACTGATTAAACCCTATTTTCATCGTTTTTTTTTTGTGCTTGTGTTGCCGGTAACACTGATACTGTTTTGGAGAAATGCCTAGAAGCAAGAAAAACGCAAAAAGAGTTTCGGCAGAGTCAAATATGTCCTCGGACAGCGTGGTTAGCATGGACGTTGGTGCTAGCTCAATGGCTTCCATTCCGGATCTGCTCGAGCAGAATAGAGCAGCCATAGCCGCTGAGTTTAAATCCATTGCCGCTGAGTTTAAATCATCGTTCGCCAGCATGGACACTAAGCTGGACAACATCCAGGCCGTGGTCTCAGGCCAGGGGAAACGTATAACCGATCTCGAGGAGAATGCGGAAGCTGTTTGCGGACGCCTGGAGCAACTTGAGGCTACGTGCTCCTCACTGCAGGAAGATAACAAGTTGCTGAAAGCTAAACTATCGGATTTGGAAGGGAGAAGCAGGAGACAGAATGTTCGTATTGTGGGCTTACCAGAGTCACTTGAGGGTGCACGCCCCACCGCCTTTTTCTCCGAGCTCCTCTTCGAGGTTTTTGGTGATAAAGTTCTCCCTTCTCCCCCGGAGCTGGACAGAGCTCACCGCACTTTGGCACCCAAACCTGGCCCGGGCGAGAGATCGCGGCCCGTCATCATACGCCTTCACCGATACCAGACTAAAGACCTAATCATGAGAGAGGCACGTAAACAGGGCGAGCTGGAATACCACGGCCACAAGCTCCGGTTCTACGAGGACTACAGCGCGGAGGTCGTGAAGCAGCGGGCTGAATACAAGCGGGTCATGGCTGAGCTTTATCAGTGCGGTCTCCGTCCCTCTCTTCTTTACCCTGCAAGGCTTCGTATTACTATCCAGAGTGGCGAGAGACAGTGGTTGAGGTCTGTCTCTGAAGCATCTAACTACATATCTACATTGGGTGTGAGTCCGTAGTGAATACGATTGCCTGCCGTGAGTATACAATTTGGACAAATGCTCTTTTCATATCCCCAGCCAAACTCTCAGACTGATGGTACTACATGCATTTTTTCTCCCTTTTTTAAAATTAGTAAATTAGCTGGGTGAACGTGACATTTTTGTTGCTTGTCATTTTGACGTATTGTCTAGCTCACTCGCTTTTTTTTATTTGTATCTCTATTTTAAAACGGCTTGATAAGCGTGTCTGTTCTTTATTTTTTTTATTTTTATTTTTTTTGCCATTTGGACAGCTTGTCTAACTCACGCCTTGTTCTTTTTTTTGTATTTCGAATTTGTTGGGTGAGCACGGTATGTTTGTTTAGTGTGTTGTCATTTTGACAGTTTGCTGGATTGTTCATAGTGTTACTAGCTGTTATGGGGTGAATTGTACAAGACTTATGTGGGAAGCTAGCACAGGTCAGAAAGTTAAGGCTTGGAATGTTTGTTGTGAGACTAGTAAGGGTCTTTTGGGGTTTGCTGTTTAGAACAATATATGGGGTGGGTTCTGGGTGGGATGGGGTGGTGTTAACTGAGGGTTTAGCTGACAAGCCATCACCTGCTGTGTTTTCAGTTATTTGTGTTTTCCTTTTTTTTGTGTTTTTCTTTTCCTCTGTATTTTGCTACTCTTTTTCTTATCGGAGCAACTCTTTTTATTCTCACTATAACTGAGCTAGATGAAGGGCAATCTTAATTAAATTAGTTGGAATGTCAAGGGGCTAAATCACCAAGTGAAAAGGGGTAAGGTCTTAACCCACCTAAAACGGCTCAGGGCTGGAATAGTTTTCCTTCAAGAAACCCACTTACATGACTCTGACCATGGGCGACTAAGTAAATGCTGGCGTGGACAATTTTTTTCATTCTAATTTCAGGGCTAAGGCCAGGGGCACAGCTATCCTTATTGATAGTAATATTCCTTTTGAGTCCTCAAACGTTATATCAGATAAAAATTGACGTTTTATTATTGTTTCAGGCAAACTTTACAATAAGTCAGTCATCTTGGCCAACGTCTACGCGCCTAACGTCGATGATGTAGAATTCTTTAAGAGATTTATTTCTCAACTCCCCGATCTCAATTCCCATTCTCTTATTCTTGGTGGGGATTTTAATTGTTATCTAGATCCAGTCTTAGATCGCTCTTCCCCCAAACCTGCCACTCTTAGCAGATCTGCAGGTTATATCAAATCATTTCTTGCTGATTATAGCCTCTCTGATCCATACAGGTTTTTATACCCCACAGGAAGAGAATATTCATTCTTTTCACATGTCCACCACACTTAAACTCGAATTGATAATTTTTTTGTTGATAATTCATTGATGTCAGACCTAAAGTCATGCAGTTATGAAAGTATTGTGATCTCAGATCACGCTCCTCTGCTCCTTCAACTGGCTTTCTCTGACGTTGAGTATACAAGAAAGCAGTGGAGACTGGATCCATTGTTGCTTACAGATGAGTTTTCTTTCACACATTAAAACTTTTTTGAGTATAAATAAAACACCAGATGTGTCCAATGCAACAATTTGGGAAGCCCTGAAAGCCTATTTGAGAGGTGAAATTATATCATTTGCAGCATACAAAAATAAGTGTACAAAACAGAAACAAACTGAAATAGCTGATCAGATTCTGAACACAGACAATATGCTAACTCACCTTCATCTGAACTTTACAAAGAACGTTTAAAACTTCAGACAGAATTCAACCTTCTTTCCTCTTGTCAAGTTGCTGCATAGGAGCAGAAGTACTTTTTACGAACATGGCGACAAGATTGGTAAACTCCTGGCCAATCAACTGCGCGGATTTAGAGCGAAGCAACTCATCCCTGGAATACGGACAGACAGTGGGTGTACAACATCAGGGGCCGTATTCACAAAACATTTTATCTTAGCGCTAACAGTACTCCTAAGGAGCACCAAAAGTTCTTAGTAAGGAGTAATTTCTTAAAACCTATTCACAAAGCTGCTAAGACCAACTTTTACTAAGGAATGGGAGGGACTCCTTAGCTAAGACTAGAGGGCGGTGTCGACCCTGTTGCTATGGATGATGTCATGTTCATACCTTCTATGCCCACAGTGATTGGCTGAGAGGGAATGAGAGCTAAGAGTGAATTTATGATGGAAACACTGTGGGAGATATCCATATCGTGTCGCTGTATTAAAGTAAAGAGTTTTTATATACAATTAATGACAAGTGACACTGATTTAACATGAAACCAAGATACCAGGGTTTCCCACACATTTGTTCACAATTAACCTACAATAGCGCCACGTAGGTCTATTCATTTAAAATTTTACAATGATTTGAATCGGAAAAAATATCCTCATTGAACAGCTGCACGCCATGCACTCTCACTGTATTTCTCTCAATGGTGGACTATGCAGCAATAGTCAGACAGCGACAAACCAGGAAATTCACAATTTAGAAACAACAGCCGGCAAAATCGTAAAGTACATGAGGAAGGAAAAAGGCGAGATGCGCAACTATACAGTAGCAGACCTGTGGAACGGAGGAGATGCTGGGAAGTGCCACATATAGGCCTACTCTAGTAGGAAATTAAACCCAAACGTGACACCAACAGTAACTTTCAGTGCATCGTAAACCCAAAGCAACTGGAGGAAAAGGAACTTAATAAATATTTTTTTATATAAATATAATAAATATAAATGTGTCTATACTTTCTAAATATAGCTTTACTAAGATCATTAAACCCTTACAGCTATTAAAGGTACCTTTTATAAAGCTCACTAGCATTAAATCTCTCCAAAACACCATCAAATGGTTGTCTGTGATTTACTCTTAGTGACTTAGCTTTTTATAGATTTAGGAGCTAGTTTTAGCGCTAAAATGCTTTGTGAATTACACTTATCTTAAAAAGTTAGGAGTCCTAAAATTAGGAGTGAAACGCCCCTTATTTTTGAGAGTTACTCTTAGCCTTAAAATGTTTTGTGAATACGGCCCCAGATCAGAAATTGATAAACGAAAAGTTCAAAACATTCTATTCAAATTTGTATAGTTCTGATTGTACAGTAGACGCAACGGTGATGGAAACCTTTTTCAGTGGCCTGAACATGCCTTCCCTTTCTCAGGACCTGAGACATAGCCTTGAGGCACCTATTACTCAGAGGGAAATTATTGCAGCAATAACATCTATGCAATCAGGCAAATCTCCTGGTCCAGACGGACTTCCATCTGACTTTTTTAGAAAAGAAGAAATTTTCAGCCGAATTATCGCCTTTTTTATGTTCAGTATTCTCAGACTCATTTGACTCAGGTAAACTCCCACCTTCGTTCTATCAGGCCTGTATTTCCTTGTTGTTAAAAAAGGATAAAGATCCTCTAGATTGTGCATCATACCGACCAATTTCACTATTAAATACGGATGTGAAGATACTTGCTAAAATTCTCGCCCATAGATTGGAGGATGTTCTCCCCTCTATCATATCCCCCGACCAAACTGGGTTTATAAAGGGACGCCAATAATTTTATAATACCCGCCGGCTAATGAACATTTTATATTCCCCCAGAAATATTGAATCAGAATGCCTCGCTTCTATGGATGCTGAAAAAGCATTTGATAGAGTAGAATGGAATTATTTGTTTTTCACCCTTGAAAAATTCGGTTTGGGTCCTATTTTCACTTCTTGGGTTAAATTATTATATGCATGCCCTTCTGCCTCAGTATTAACAAACAGCCGTTACTCAAGTAGTTTTGATCTGCACCGTGGGACCCGGCAGGGTTGTCCTTTGAGCCCGCTCCTTTTTGCTATGAGGTAACAAACAGATTCAGGGGATATGGAGAGGAGGAATTGAACATAAGGTATCATTATACGCCGATGACTTACTTTTGTTTGTCGCCAAGCCAGCCACCTCTTTACCGGAGGCACTCTCTGTGTTGGAGGTCTTTAGTCAGTTTTCTGGCTATAAACTTAACTTGAGTAAGAGCGAACTCTTTCCGATTAATAAAGAAGCTCTTAAACTTGATTATACAGCTCTCCCACTCAAAGTGGTGACAGATCATCTGAGTTACCTTGGGGTATGTTTTACCAGAAATTTTTAAAACCTATTTAAATCAAACTTCCTCAAATGATTGGATCAGGCGAAGCAAATATTATCGAAGTGGTCTCCTCTGGCTTTCTCTCTCATAGGTAGAATAAATTCAATTAAAATGACATTACTCCCAAAGTTCCTATATCTATTCCAATGTCTCCCCATCTTTCTCCCCAAATCCTTTTTTCAGGCCCTTGACTCTTTAATGATAAATTATATTTGGAATGGTAAACACCCTCGGTTATGGAAAGCTTTTCTTCAAAGACCCAAACAAACAGGTGGAATGGCCCTCCCTAATTTCCAATACTATTACTGGGCTGCTAATATCCGTTCTTTAGTGTATTGGGTGCATTTTCACCTTGACGACTCAGCCCCAGTCTGGGTAACAATGGAGTCCAGCGCTATTAGCCCATTGTCTCTATCTGCCCTCTTAAGCGCCGCACTTCCACTCTCTTCGGCTATTCCCAACAGTAGTCCCGTGAGTAAGCACTCCCTTCGAATTTGGACCCAATTTAGGAAGAATTTTGGAATGCAGAATTTTTCACTTTTCAGCCCAATTGCAGCTAATCATTTGTTTACTCCCTCGACAGTGGATGGTGCATTCAAGATCTGGCATAAAAAAGGCTTAAAATGCATCGGTGATTTATTTATTAATGATCTATTTGCTAGTTTTTCTCAATTGACAAAACATTTTGGTATCGAAAATACTAATTTTTTCCGATTTCTGCAAATCAGGCATTTTACGCAGAAGTTAATTCCCCAATTCCCTCACAAACCGCCAGCTAATCATGTCGATTTGTTTCTTTCTGTAAACCCCACATCAAAAGGCTCAATTTCTGTGTCTTTCAACCTTATCGAAGTTGTATATAGCCCCTCATTAGCAGCTATAAGAACCCTGTGGGAGCAGGACCTAGGTTCTGCCTTCACAGATCACATGTGGGATTCAGTCCTGGATCGGATACACTCTACCTCCATGTGCGCCCGACATGCTCTTGTGCAATTTAAAGTAGTACATCGTATCCACATGTCTAAAACTAAACTAGCTCGTATGTTCCCCGATGTAGACCCGACCTGTGATAGCTGTAAGAGCGCACCAGCATCACTCTTTCACCTGTACTGGTTGTGTCCCACCTTGACTGAGTTCTGGACATCAGTTTTTCAAACAATTTCTGAAGTACTTCAGCATCAAATTGAGCCGAACCCTTACACTGCAATTTTTGGCATTGCTCCAAATCCGGGGTTGCCTAAAGTGAAGCTGAAGGTACTGGCCTTCACCTCATTACTTGCTCGTAGGGTTATCTTACTCAAGTGGAAAGATCCTTAAGTCATGTATGAATTTAGAGAAAATACGTTATACTACCCAAGGATCCGAGAATAAATTTGACAGAATTTGGCGCCCCTTCCTAAATTATTTAAAAAAACCAACAACAACAACAATACAAGAGTAGCTACTCCCTCCCCTCTCTTATCTGATTTAATTTATTTTTATTTTTTTTCATATCGATTGTTTATTTGTTTCTTGTAGCGTGTATTTCGTTTATGTAATTTTTTAACATTGTGTATTGTGTTTTTTTTGCTGATTTTTTTTTTGATGCAGGATTGTTTGTGGTTGGGTGGGGGGGTGGGATATGGGCGGGGTGTGTTCGGGGGAAGAAAAAAGGGGAAAAACTTCATCATTGTACTGTATTTGCTTCGCAAATCTTTTGATGAATAAAAAAACCTTTTAAAGAAAAGAAAATTACATTAATGCTCATTGACTATAAAATCCAAATGTAACCAAGCTCCATTGGAGACTCCCCTCCTACTTTTACATGTAACTATAAGTAATGAGCCATTGGAAATTGCATGATTCGTGATAAGAAAACAGGCTGTAATGTCCCTGATTAGTAAGTACATTCTTATTGTTGTTTCTTAAGGAGAGATACAGGACTTTGAAGATCTTAATCAATCAGTCTGTATAAATGGCACAAGGAGAACATGTCCATGCACGTTGTTTTTCTTGTCTAAAATGTATGCGTCCGCCTCAAGCAGAAACTAGCAGTCTCACAAGTTGCTCATTAGAGGCTGGAGCATATTCTTTGTTTAGCCCTTTGTACATTTTAGAAAGTGTTCAACAAACCATTAGAAGTACATTGAAAAAAATAGTGGGATTACATCACTAAGAGGAGGCAGAAATGATAAACATTTTGGGTTTCAAGGCCTCTGCTCCATGGTTGTGGAATGCTTGGTACAGTATTCCATTCACAATGCAATGGACTAGATTTCTATCTTGACTTTGTGGGAAAAGTTTTTATTTTTAAAACTACTCCAAGTTGTTCATCAAATCACAAAGATTTGTGTAAAAACATTTCAAATCTATATAGCAAACAGTTGTCCTTATATTACCTTATATTAGTATGTTTGGAGTATTTAGATCAGCTGGTCAGTAAACACAAAGTTCACAAGCTTCCAGTCTATTCTTCAATATACTCATGCTTAATGAGATCACACATCAGTATGGGGCAGTGGTATGTGTCCCATCCAGTACTTGTACTTAACAAAACACTTGACAGACTTTATCATTTTGTATCTGTAAGTCTTTATAAGTCTGTTAGAGAGGTTTTTCACTTTTTACAAAATCAAGGAGAGGAATCAAAAAATCAATAAACACTTTTGCCATTCTCTTGGAGAATGCACCCTTTGTGTGCCTGTACGTTTGACTCTAGCCGGCACACAGTCCCGCACTTCACTCAATACTGCTGTCTTCATGGCCTTGTGTATCAGCGGGGAGGGACAGATGGAGAAAGAGAGAGACTTTGAAAGAAATTGAGAGTTGTTAAGAAAAATAGTAAGATAATTGAAAAACAGAGCTGATGATAATACAGAAACACAGATAGTTAAGGAGGGGCAGAGCAGGACGAAGGAAGGGATACACGGAGTGTGCAGTACTGCACGCCATGACTGTCTCAGCTGCCTTGTGCATGTCACAACAGCTTTAATTCTCTTCCTCCTCCAAAGACTCCTCTCCCTTTACAGTTTGCTGGATAAGGGCAGCGGATGGCTGTTGGCACTGAGTTCAAGAAGGCAGCCTGAGAGTTCCTTTGCCCAGCAGGAACTCCAGGACACGGTCCACCAGCAGAGCAGCAACAAAGTCCACCACCAGAACCTGGGCAATGATTAGTTTGAACTGCAAGGGAACAAACAGTAAGCAGGTTACCTTATGGGGTGCATAGTTATTACAAGGTTATTACAAATAAAAAAAGTCTGCTCACCTCAGTTGGAATATCTACGAGAGCAAACTGTTCGTTGAATTCTGGTGAGGAACCAGTGAGAAGTCCTACGATGGCTAAACCTGACAGAGCAATACTCCATAGTAGTGGTCGATTCTCTCTGAGAGACTCCATGAAAGGATGGCCCTATTGGATACAACAAGAACAGCTCTGAGTCTACTGTATTATATTAGGAAAAATTCAGAGACAACAAATACTCTTGGTATTAAGATTAGGCACCTTGTAGTTGATGGCAAAGGTGGCCATCTGCATAGCCATGGACATGATATAAACAGTGCTGTTAATTAGACTGGGTTCAAACTCTTTATATAGATCCGCAAACCGCTCCTCTCTGCAAGACAGTAAGGACAAGTAAAATGTTATTAGAATATATGAATGTAAAAGATAACTGCTCTTTACACTGTCATTCTTTCTCATTCTGTCTTGCTGTGACTTACCTGGGCGGACTTCTGCTTTGTGCCTCTTTGTAAAGGTACACTAGACTACAGAAGTGAACAGCAAACTGAAGCAGCACAGTCAACACCGTATACAGATTGAAGATGTTTGGTAAGGGCCGCTCTCGAGACAATGTTTTCAGTGGCTGTGTGAAGAGCAGAAAAAAGACAATTCATTTTGTTTTCATCAATAACAGGAGACATCTGTCATGGTAGAAGAAAAACATTCCATAAAGATTACCTTGCACCATCAATCAGAAACATGAGAAGCTTTAAATTATTTTATAACTTCTCACCTTTGATCTAGAGATGAAGAGGAAGCATCCAGCCAAGAGCAGGCCCTGCAGGGTCGCCTGGAAGTCACTGAACTTGACTCCCTCGAGGTAGAGCACAGACTGGCTGTAGGCCAGGACCAGTGCATTGAGCGCAAGGATCTTGAACATCTGGAGTGTTGTCACCAGAGTGCAACGACCTTGCTTTATTACATGGCAGACTGGGGAGAAAGACAAAGTGACATTGTTCAGCTTCATGTTCAGATCTTGTTTGCAAACTGTTTGATAAACAAGTGTTACTCACTGCACTGTATGGAGGAGAGCTTTGAGGTGAATGGAGCAGCGATGGAGGCATCACCCAGTTTCACTACTTGTACCTGGTCCTCTTCAAGTTCCCGTAAGACTTGACTGATCCTCTCCTGTTACACAATGAACCCTGACGTTAACCAGTGTACTGATACTCTATTATTTCAATGAGAGACACATTTATTCTCATTTTTCTGCTCTAAATAAGTGAGATTACATGGGCAGCGTACACGTCTCCTTAAATGACCATTCCTTTAGAATTAGAAAGGAACGAGGCCCTTCCTGAAAAGACAGACCTTTTGTGCTGCAAGCTGCTCCTCTCTCTGGGCCATCACCCTCTGCCTGGCTGCCCTAGAGCTGAGTTTGCCTCCTGAGCTGACCGGTGGTAAAGGTCTGGGTTCTGCTGGTAACACCTCCTTTTCTCTCCCGCGTTTCTTTCTCTCAGGCATGCGCTCAGGGGCGTTGGCTAACAGAGCAACACCTGAGGAGAAACTTCTATCAGTACACACTATTGGGGTAATAGATAGGCACACATGCACACAGTCACTGTGGTTGATACATCTTACCTATGTGGGCGTGTTTGAGAGCACCGACATCATTTGTGCCATCACCACACATAAGTGTCACATAGCCCAGCCCCTTTAGACTTGTGATGACAAATTCCTGAAACAGAACAGAAAACCATCTTAATAGCTTTTAACTTCCAAAACCACCCTTAAAGTTCGCCCAGAATTATCTTTGTATTGTAGCTGTTGATGGATCTTATTCTATTATTGGTGTTATTTGACAAACTACAACATCTGACACTGACTATTGATATTGTAGACATCGTACATTTTTTTGCCATCCTACTCCATCGTAGCCTATACCTCAACATAATGTCATGTTGTATTTGTGTGGCAAGTTAGGAATGGCTGTAGGAAAAAACACATCATCACACACACACTGAATGGGACCCAGAAAATGTCTGCTTCTAATTGTTGATAATTTTTTATTTTTTTTTAACATTGCTAGTTTAAGAGTGTACATTTCATTAGGGCATTACAAAACTCGTGACTTTAAAAGGGACATTGGGTTGCTGATTTGGGACCTACCTTTTGTTTTGGACTGACACGTGCGAACACTTGTACGTGAGGCAAGAGGGCGTGGAGTAGCCGGGTGTCACAGCTCAGTCTGGCCAAACCCTCGCCTGTTACACACAAGTCAAACTGATCCACCAATGAGGAAACGGAGGGAGGCGGCAGAGAGACATGCACACTGCCATCAATGGACTCCCACCGCCACTCACCTGAAACACATAATAAGATCAGAGGTAAATTACTCTGCACTTTGTCTATGTCCTTGGTAAAAACAGCCATTCTAAATTCATTTCTACAAGAATATAAATGGCTTTCAGCTACAACCTTTACAACTAAAATGTTTCTCCTACTTGAGCAATACAAGTCATTCTGTAAAGTGATAACCTGTCTTACCCTCTTCAGGGCTTTGCTGCAATATGAGCGTGTGTTCTTTCTGGATGAAGTTGAGCTCTCTTGCTACATGACATGCTGTTAGAGGGTTGTCGCCTGTGATCATCACCACCTGAAAGCAAGGAGAAAGGAATGATCCCAACCGTGCTGTTTGACTTTGTGTGCACAAGTGTGTGTTGTCAGCTTGTTTACATGATGAGATGCTTCCTGGATCTCTCTGATGACAGCCTTACTGTCAGTCTTGAGGGGGCAGGACACAACCATGAACCCCGCAAAATGCAAGTCACACTCCAGAGCATCCCGACTCATCTCTCGGACCTAGAAGACCCAAAAATGAGATAAGCTGAGTTGCTAACAATACATTTTCTTGTTAGAGAATACAATTTAGACGGATAAAACAATCTGTTAGTTTTAATTCAAATGAAATAAGAACCTGCTGATGACTGAGGTGTCCGATCTCTTTGTAACCCAAGGCCAGCACTCTGGCGCCTTCTCGAGACATTTCCCTGTGGACTTCATCATAACTGGCTGGATATTCTGCAAACTACAATCACAGTCAGGTTGGAACACCAGTAGGTAGGCTTGATTAGGCAAGAATATGTACTGTATGTATTAAAGGTCTCATATTATACACTTTTCTGTCAATATTATATGGTCTTAGAGGTCCCTAATACGTCTTTCTTTAGTTGTTTGCTGAAAAAAACGTTCATTCACGATCATTTATTGTAGTATGCCCTGATTTTCAGCTAATCTCAGGATGGCCTATTTTTGAAAACGAGCTGCAGCTCCCCTCATTTTATATACCATCTATGAGCTCCCCCCGCCCCTGTCCAGAAGCGAAGCCATTGGCCTCGCCCTCTGTCCATAGCGTCCATAGCCCTTCCCACCGTCTTTGCCGTGCCTGTTACCACGGTTAGGTTTACCCGTGAGAAGAACCACGTCTAATGCTAGTAACGCAGTGGCTCAGCCGCACTTTGAACAGTTTGACATGACCGATCCTTGTCTACATGAAAGAGTATGTTCATACAGATGCACTGACAGCCACAAGCTAATGGAAACGGCATGTTCACAATCAAAATGCAGCCAAAGATGGAGGCTACTGCGAAGCTACTCGGGGCTAAAGGCTAAAAATAACACTTAAATCAGTGAAAACATTAGTTTCAAAGTTTGACTTCTACACTATTAGCTTCCAATCCTTTGTCTTGCTAAAACGAGGCATTGCTAGACTGCTTTGGGGAGTATAAATAGGCTATTATGAGCAAAAGCTGCCTGCTTGTTCCGAAGCTAATAGCTATACAGGCAAAAATACCAATAAAAAAATGTATTTTAGTTTCACCGTTTGAAAAAAAGCAGAAGTAGCTTCCTAACCGTTGTGTTTTTAAAAACGAGGCATTTGACTGCTGTGGTTAAGATAAATTAGTTGATTATGAGCAATCGGCTTCTGTGTTGGTTTATGCAACATTCAGCATGCTCTGCTGTACTACAGGCATCTTGTCGCTTAGCGGGGAAAACAACATAGCGGTGAAGGAATATTTTTCCAGAGGATCTCGGGGGCCGTGGACCAATAAGAAATAGGGGGGTGGGGTTATTATAGACTAATGCACGGTGGAAGTTTCTGGTTACTAATGTGGGGGGGAGGTGGCTTCTCTCGCTATGACGACATATCGAGAAGAATTCTGAATGGAGTACATTGGGGGGGAGGGGTGGGGGTTTCAGAAAGGGGGAGAGTGAGAAAAGGAGAGAGTTTATTTTTATTTTTATACTTTGTCAGTCTCTAGGCACACCGTGGACCCATGTTTATGTTCAAAAACATCGAAAAAGTGCATTTTGCATAATATGGGACCTTTAAGGATAGTGTCCATATGTACCATTCCTCTGAGGGTCTCTGGAGCTCCCTTGACGGTTGAGACGTAACATAGTTCAGCAGAGCCCAGTTTCTCATACGACGCCAGGACTGACATCCTCTTCAGAGCGCTGGCAAAGTGGAATCGCTGATGGATCTTAAGTCCCGGGGTTTTGATGCCTCTTGCAAACACCTTTTCGTCTGGTCAAAGATGCAAGAGTCAATGAGGCACACGTTTGAAAACATTGTGCCATTGAAGAACCCAAATACAAAAATCTACATTAAAATGCTATGCATTCATAAACAGAAAGACTTTTAAGTTGCACTAGTCAAATTACACCACCAAGCTGAGAACAACAGGTTAGGTGCAAAATGAAAGAAAGTACTGCAATTCAGAAACGGGTGCAAATTTGAGAGGGACACTTGACTCTATGTGGCCCAACATAACATGATTACATACAGTACATTCTCTCAAGCACCTGTCACTGACCTGTACTGTGTAATTAGTGAAGTTTATTTCCATTTACCTTTAGTGAGTGTCCAGTCAGCAGCTGTCAGCATGGCTTTCTCCAGTGGATCTCCCACTAGCTGTCCATCATCCAGAGTGACCAATGAGTGACAGGTGGCCACCACCCGATGTGTCTCAACTGGGATCTCAGATACAGGCATCACCTCCTTTCCTTCTCTGTCATTAATGCAGACATCACTCGATATGCTTGACAGTTCACATGTATATCAACCAAACTAAACTGTAGCCTAGTGTGCTTTCTGTTTGTGCTTCAGAAATTATTCTGTTGAAAGTAAAAGACTCAGAATGGTGGGCGGGGTTTACCTGAGGCCTGCTACTCCTCGTACCACCAGACTATCACTGGTCAGTGTTCCTGTTTTGTCAAAACAGCAAACCTCCACTTTCCCTGCAAATGGAATCCTGAAGGGCTCTGTGCAGAAGACGTCTGAGCAGGGGAAATACAACAAGAAGAATACAACAAGAAGACTTGAATGAGCCACTGATGTAACAGGCTTTGAATCAGAAGCTGCTCTCTCCAGGACTCTTTCTATGTATTCAAACAACATGCAGGACAGGACCACACACACAGACATACACAGTTTAGCCAGGGCAATAAGAGACGTGTTGACCGCCAGAGAAAGCTCTATGGGAAGTTCCGGTGGGACCACTGAGGTGAGGATAAGAGTGCACTCCAGAAACAGCTTGTAGCGGTTCCTGCTCAGATCCTTGGTTCCTGAAGGAGGAATACACAGCATAAAGTTAGTATTTATACATAACTAAGATTTCACTTTTTACATACCTCTAACTAACAATGATCATTTTGAATGTGATAATACATGGGTGAAATGAGAATGACATCTCAATGAATTGATTGTGTGGACCTCACCTTCTACCCACACGTAACCAGCTGCAGCAATGGCAAACACAAGGAGGAAGAGGATGAAGATGAAGGTCTCCAGGTTGTTTGCGGTCACTCTTTTCACACCAAAGAGGATGGTCCGTAACAGTTTACCCTGGAGACATGTTTTTACACATAGTCAGTACACTTTCACAGTGGACTAGTCTAACATGGAAATAAAATGCATAGAAAGTAAAATTCCTCACCTGAGAAGTGTAGAAGCCTGTTCTCAGTACATAGGCTACACAGCCGTTGTCTACAGCTACACATAGAGGAGAAGATTAATGAGCTTGCATTTTTTTGGGGGGGATGAAGATAAGTGATACAGTAGATGCACTACTTAAAGGTTGGGTCAGCGATTCTGCTGACCCAACCAGAATATGTGGTTGGTAAAAAATAAATGGAGGAATTGGCACTTACGTTTGAGTCCAGCAGTGGCCTTTAAAGGGGGGCTATGTTGGACCACTTTTGTCCCCCCAGAGATGATGTGGAGTCGAGAGTCTGTCTGAAGGTCCATGATTCGCTCTGGGTCTAGGTCCTCCACTGGCTCCTGCAGACCCCATAGTGTCAGTCAGCAGTAATTGCGATTCCCCAGAATAATCCCATCCCGTCTATAATAACAGAGGCTCACACTGCAAAGCCTATGCCATCATCTCTGTATTGTGTATCATGCGTTTAATAGTTTGCCCCTCACCTTCATCTGGGGCACAGATTCTCCAGTGAGCATGGCCTCGTCCACAATGCACCGGCCCCTGAGTAGCAGCACGTCACAGGGCACTAAGTTGTCCTGGGGCGAACGTCCTGAGAGGCAGAAAAAAAATACACATTTCAAACACACAGTAAATAGAGTCAAACGGATGTGAGAACTAAAAGAAAAAAGAAAGTCATCAGGACATTTACCTATCGAGACAATGTCACCAGGGACAAGCTCATCACTTGAAATAGGTCTCCACTTTCTGTTGCGATACACCTGGTTTAAGATACACGTGGGATGCATTAAATAAGTGGAAAATAAACCGTAGATGCAAGACAAAATGTTTGTTAATAACTTAAACATTAACTACTGTATATTTTTTTTTATTTAAACAAGCCTACCTGGATCATGTAGGGCTTGTTTCCCATACGGCGGATCTCAGACATATTCCTCATTTGCTGCTGGACCAGGGAGGCTTCAAAGGCCACCAGCATGAAGAGGGTGAACACACTGTAATACCAGTACTCATCCAGACACCACAGCCCCACACAGAACACCTGGAAGATGGCAGACAAAATATACCTGAACATGGATACATCATAACTAAGGCCATTCAACTAAAAATGAAGAACTAAAACTTGTAAAGGCACACGCACACGCACACACACACACACACACACACACACACACACACACACCTGGAAAACAAAGAAGGGAGCTGTGGCCCTCTCTTTGAAGAGCTCCAGGAAGTCTGGCACCATCATCTCCGCACGATTGGTGCCGTAGCGTTTCTCTGCAGCTCTGAGGTCAGCCTCCTCTTGGTAACCACGCCATGACTGAAAGAAGCCCATCGGGTGGTTGATGGGAAAGGCTGTAGGGAGGAAACATTTCTTCTCGGCGTGGTCAAAGATGTAGCGTATCTTCTGAAACTCAAAAGATAAAATCCCATCCCCATTTTCATCCTGTTGGACAGAACAAGAGAAAGAAAGAAAATGGAATTGAATTTCAAGTGTTCCAAGATAAGCAAATGAGTATTTTCTTAAGATTCTTTCAAATGAGACTGTACATACAGTGAGGCCATTTCAAACTCAAACACTAGACAAACGTGACTAAGCTGGAGCAGAGTAAACATGTGAACTGACCTGGTCCCTCTGTAGTGCCACAAGCTCAGCAAAACCATTGTTTGGGGTGGGTAGGACCTTAGCCAGCGTAGCCTTGTTGGGGTCTGGTTCCTGGGTATACACATGAACAGGTGACACATTCACACACTGTGGCAAGTCACCTGTTTGGTATAGCTGTATGCCTCTGGAGCTTTGTCCCTCTCAAAAGAGACAGGGCCTTACAAACAGCAACTTACTTTTTATTTAGTTCAGGCACATTCTTTTAAAACAATTCTTATCTTTTACATTATGACAAGTATTGTTCTTGATTACAGAAGCTGGGTTTACATGGACACCTTTTCCGATTTAAACAAATATAAGGCTTAACCAAATAAAACGTTCCAAATACAAAAAGAACAAACAAAATGAATTCATTCTAAATGATATTCTATATAATATTATGTTTTTTGTAGGATCTTCACTTCAACTACTTACTGACAAATGTTAAAGAGAAATGCAGAGACATGTTATCATCTACCACTGTAACAATATTGTAGTATCATTTTGAAACAGTTTTCTCTCTTCAATGAGCAGCTTAGTACAAAGCCACTACTAATACTAAGGTTACATCTGCAACTATTTTTTAAATATTTATGTTATGCTTGAAAATTAATTGTATTTGTCATTACCATTTTATGAATTACAGTTAGACACGAAACCAATGAATTTCCATACCATATAGACCTAATGGTATACAACAATCAGCATGTGGTCTTATAGGTCAGCACAATGTTGATTTCCCCCCACACCATCCTCCAATAGTAAAACTTGCTTGAGGGAAGGGTAATGTATAAGAAGTCATACAGGTCACACCCTATCATTTACATGAAATGTTAATAAAATAATCACAGGGGGTAGGCCTATAACCAGAAGTCCAAAATACACAAGATGAAAACAATGTAAGTAAAGATTGTGAGTGCTATTTTATCAGGTACATGTCATTGCTAATTCAAACTTGTTTGCGAAGTTATGTTTAGAATCAATGCAGTTGCTAGTGAGACCATCCTTGAAAAGCATGCCAAACCCCTGCCCTCTTTTAGTGCCTTTGAGCAAGACCCTGATTGCTCCTGGGTTAATTCGGACCCTGGCCTTTGACCCCTGTGTGCAGGGTATGGTGAAAAATAGGGTTCCCAAAACATAGACTACCGCTCTATTTTTGTTAACTTGTGTTTACCTTGGAACAAGTGAGCCAACAGTGCGCGTGCACGGACCAATAACCAGAGAGCGCTGTGAGGACGTGCGCGATCCCGATAGCGGCTAGCGCCAGGAGGCCTGCCTCCGGGTAGTCCGAGGCACCGTACACCCCTAACCACACGTACAGCCAGCCTGGGTAGAGAACAGCCACAAACGGGAGGAGAGTGCCGTGTAGCAGCCGGGGCCTTCGCCTGTACAGCGTCACCGAGCTCACCAGCTCGTCGCCGGTGCCGCTGTCATGCTGCTTGTGGTTGGCAGAAGGGGCCATTTGCATCTCACCCCGTTCCCGGATCCCGTCTGCCGCCGTACTCCCCTCTTTGTCGGAGTCGTTCATTGTACGTTACTTCCTCCTCTGGCTCCCTCTATCATCCACCACCGCCCCGTCGTTTGGTAGCCGGTAAGAATACGTTTCTACACACGGACCGTTGCTCGGTCCAGCCTCGGAGCTCGCTCAGAGCCCGTTTACGGTTTACTGAATCGCTCGTTCTCGAACCGTGGCTTCCGCATACGTAAACACGCAAAGACACGTAATGTTGTCTTGGCACAGCATGACTGAATCGGAAAAATCAACTATTCATGCTATTCCACACAGTTAATTGGTATCGTTTAGATTTGACGTAATATGAGATCCGAATAAAGAGGTTTATTAGTAAACATATAGACTGTATTCGTCGTCAAATGCTTCAACTATGGGTTCAATTATCCAATTATAGGCTATAATAGGTATAGGCCCCTTTAAGAAATTCATCGTCATTTTAGGGGAGTAGCCATAGTGGGAGATTGACACAAACCTAAACCAATAACATTAGGGGAAAATCCCACAATGGTATATTTCCATCCAATCGGGTAGTAATGGGTGTGTAGGCTACGGCGACAGACATGGCTCCACATGCAGGCATACTGGTGCCCTAACCTTGATTGATCAGCTTCCACGTTTGAGACATCTCCAAAAGATCAACATGTAAGACATGTATAGATTATGAAACATATTTACAATTACTTTGATATCTGATCTAGATAGAGACTGTATTGCATAGGCTAGTGAATCAAGGTGCATGCATACAAGTAGCCTACTAGATTCCGTTTACTACCGGTATATTGTATATTGCTTCGTGCCTGTTAAAGCAAGTTTATCAGGTCGATGGCTTATTGAACTCGTTTATAGAACATGGCTGATTCACATAGCATACATCTGTTACCTTTCAGGCAAGCTGTAATGGATATCACGGCAAAGTATTGCCATAAAGAAATGGAGGCGTATGGGTCATGTGTTGCCTCCAACCCATCAGCATGGCAGGAAAAGTGCCATGAACTGAAGGTGAAGGTTGCACAGTGCACATCATCACAGTAAGGACACACACTTAACATTCTGTCCCAATTGACACTATCATTCTGACACCAATATGTTCTCATCTGTAGGCCTATCTAAAGCCTTTAATGTGTGTGTGACAGCCCAGTGATCCAGACCATCAGACAGAGCTGTTCCAAGGAGTTTGTGGAGTTTGAGCGCTGTCTGAGAGAAAACCAGGGAAATCCTACCTCCTGCTCGCCACATGTGGCGCGCTTTTTGGGCTGTGCAGAGACAGTGGACCTCAGTGGAGTGGGTAAGTCCTGGCTGGAATGGGCCATACACAACTCAAGGTCAAATTTAAACACAACACAATAGAAGCGATTCAAACATTAGTGACAGGAATGTGCAGATGATAATACCTCCTCTCTTGATTTGTGGGTAAGGGTGGGGCCGTGCACTAAATCATTTGTGCACGGTTATTCAGACTTGCTGCAGATAAGTGCTGGTGTCTGACAGAAAAACACATTGGAAAACACCCACAGGTCATAATGCCTAAAACATGGGACTAATAGCTACTGCTTCATCTTACTTTGACAGTCAACACAACAATACTTTCCCTTTCTTCTTTCAGCCACAAATCCAGAACCTCAGCCATCGTAGCATACAGACCAACATCCATCGTCTTCAGAATAGGCCTCCTCCTGTCTCCATGGCAGCACCAATGGGCTGGTCTCACATGTGTCCTAGTAGGGATACTTTATTTGCAGCAATGGTTGGGGACATTTGTTTCCTCTACATAACTTTATGAGACTATTGCAAAATGACTGTGTGAATTAGGCTGGCTGTTATGAATATTTAATCACTGCATAGTTTTCATGTAAATGTTGTGATCATGTAAAAATACCATTGACCTGTATTCAAGGAAGTCTGCTTTTTACCGATCATGTTCAACCATCTAATTAAAACTGAGACTTGTATGACTTATCTGGTGTGCTCATACTTTTGTTTCCTGTTGCTCTTGTCTATTCCTCCCACCTTTTCCCTCTGTAGGTCTGAGTCAGAGTCAAATATTAAACTGGAATGTATCCCTCCCACCCAGACTATCCTGAATACTCAATTACTGAGAAATAGGGAGTCTGGGAAGAAAGGAAGGAGGAGGATGAGGCTGTCCACTTCTAATCAGCTGGACTAGAGAGAGAGAGAGAGAGAGAGAGAGAGAGAGGGAGGATGTTGAGTTACGAGCCCTGTGACCACCGAGCAGAACAGACTTTTTCTGGTTCAATTATTAAAGCTGGGAGGGAGGGGGTAATGGAGGAGAAAAAGGAGTCCTGTCTTTTCAAGTGTAAAACCTTGTGATCAGTGCATGGTCATTTATCATATAGGGACTGTGAGGCAAGCACACTACAAAAGGTGAAGCCACAGATTGTATTGAAGATATGGCAACATTACATTCAAAGCACATCACCTGGTAGTCACTGAACAAAAAAGCAAGATAGGAACTCGCCTAATACCGCACAAATAAGTTACATTCACAAAAATATCAATTTAAAAAATACAACGAGAGTGATTAGGGTCAAACATAATGTCATGAAAGAAAGTCATAAGCTGTAGCTGGCATCTAAATAAAACCAGTATCACCCTAATCCTATTTTCCTCTGCGCCATGTTGTGAGGCTGATCCTGATGCTTTCTGCAACACTTCTATCTCTATCTGTTCTGTTGGAGGCTATTCCTTGAGACCTACTTTGTGTCACATAATATCATGCTACAGTTTAAATATTTGCAGATATCACAGAAGAAGGTTAAAAAAAGATCTACCTAACAACATATCATTTGAGATGTTTGAAGAACAAATATTTACAGAAAGTGACTACAATTATTGTAACACAGCCATACACATTTACATTTGGAGCACATCATCATGTGCCCAGTGTCCTATCATTTGGGAATTATAGATGTATTTGTTGTCACTTACTGCACTTCTCTTATGTGATTACATTACAAAAGAGTAGGGAAAGGTAAAGCAATAATAACGTACACAACCCTGTTTCTCCAAAAGGCTCTTCAAATGACCCTGTAGTGTTGCTTAAATCCTAAAATAAAATGTCCATGTTATATCTGCCATGCATTATCACAAATGAATAATGTAGTTAGTCTTATCATTTTACATGTAGAGGTTTATCCTCTTCGCGTTCCACGTTCTCCTCATCGGGCAGGTTCAACTGTTATCCTATCCAGCACAATGTCCTGAGTTTGTAGCTCAGGTTACATAAACATACACACTAACCTGAGAGCAAAATTGTACTCAAATCCATATACAGTATTCTGCAGTAATTCGCGCAATAATAATCAATAGTCCCGCAACAAAAAAAACCCATAATGCAATATACTCATTTAAGTAAGAGCCTCAGCTGCTTCTAAACCTGCCAAGGCTCCCTAATACAAGTCACTTGATTGATGAATTCACTTCAACCACCAATTACTATCTGTAATTCATGATATACATATTAATGTTTTATACGTGTCTTTTCTCAGTGTTTTTTGTTGGAAAGTGCCATGTCATATGACTTAATGAGCTTTACATAAATACAGCAGGAGCATTTGAGGTCTTTTTACATATCTTGGACATTTACAGTGCATTACCAGCATGTTATTATCGAGCAAAGATAATGGGAACGTTATGCAAATCCGCTGCAAAGTGAAATCATGAATATGCCTGATGCCTGACTTGGGATGGTTTTGGCCAGTGATAAAAGCTCAGAAGTGTGTTCGGATGTGAGCGCTTGCATGGAGAGTGGTCCCACAGGCATGTTGATGGACAGACTCCATTAGCTGCATCTCAGAAGGGAAAGGCTGAGAGTTTACAAGGGTCAGGAGGTGAAGTAGGAGTTCTGCATGGAGTAGAGACGGTCAATGGGGTTTCCCAGTCGCCCTGCTAGGAGGCTGCCGTCCCCTGTTGCTAAGAGGCAGTCTCCAAGGTGACTGAGGCTTCCATCGCTGTCCAGGTCATGGAACACTGTTTCTGAGTCTGCAGTGAGAAAGAGCGAGAGTGAGAACAGCCTTTAATAAGTTCCAGAGAGCACAGAAGAATAGAACCTCAATGTGAAAGTAAGCACTCATTTTGACTCCAAAGCTAACAGACAGTGATTCAGCCTCTGTAGTGTAATTGTTTCAGCCTTTTCTTTACATCTGATCCTTGTATCTTTTTACGACTGGAAAACACCAAAACCAGTCAGCTGGTGCAAGATGACACAACTCTTTTGATAAGGGAGTTTTTTGACTCCGATGACTTCTTGTCTTACCATAGGAGTGGAGCTGCTCGTTCAGCTGAGGCGGGGTCAGCCCATGTCGAAATGGTTCTCCACCATAGATGTTTGGGTCCAGAGCAAGCAGCTGCTGGCGTGGCAGAGAGGGATACCCCAGTATCCCATCCATGCCATGGGTACTAGAGCCATCTGGGCAGATAAGAGACTCCCTTTAGTCACATCATTTGATTGTCTATTCTTTTGATCTTTGCTTATAATTGGAAAAGTGTTTGTTTCTATTCTTCTTACCCTCACTGTCGTCATTGCTCTGGCGGCCCCCTCTGCCCCCTCTCCTGGTTCCTCCCAGCTGCTCTTGCTCCTGCTGCTGCTGCTGCTGCTGCTGCTGGCGACGAGCTATCTTTTTCATCTGAGGCACACAAAGACACAGTGTCTGTAATGTGTGTGCTGATGTGTGAGACACAACATGTCTTTAGAAAAGGTAGAAAGTCTAACCTTGGCTCTCTGGTTTTGAAACCACACCTGCACAACGCGCACTGTCAGTCCGGTCTCAGCCGCCAGTGTCTCTCTCACCTACAGGTTAGGTTGTTTTTATGTTGTGTTAAACCCAGCTTGAGATGAAATGATTTGCAGAATGATAACGATGCCAATAAACAATGAGTCTGATGCACCCACCTTGCGGCAAGGCTTAGCAGACACTTCAAAGGAGGCCTTAAAGGCACGGCGCTGCTGTGTGGTCAAGATGGTGCGTGGTCGTTTTGATCGTTTGTGCTCCTTCCCTTCATCGCCACCTTTCCCCCCCCCAGAGCCTCCTCCACCGTCCTCATCCTCACTTTTCACTGAGCAGGGTAAGCAGACAACAAAACAGTCAGAACAGCCAGTAGGTAAAGGCACATTTTTATTCTTCCTTTTAATAAAATTTTTTTTCAAACTAAAGTATGAGCAAGAGCCTGGCAGTCTCTTAAACTGGTCCGTAGTCCACTAGGCTTCTGGAGAAGAACAACAATTGTTTGAGTTTGGTGAAGGTTCAAGTATACTATAGAAAATTCTCAGAATGCAGTGTAAAAGCAGTCAGCATCTTGGCAGACAATCCTCACTGATGAGAAGTCAACACACATCTATTACACTTTTCAAAATGAAGTATCATTATCTGAGAATAAAGGATGACGTGATTGTTGGCAGTTGTATTGTACATCATTGACTCAGTATGCCAGGTGTCAAAGAGTCAATGACCTTCTCAGTGCCTGGGATCCAGTTCAAATGTTCTAGACTCAGCCCCTTAACCCTGGTGCAGTCTTTGGCCATGTTATGCTCATTTCACTTTTATATTCTGCGTTGATCTTGGCTGTGATCATTCTCCAGCCTTTATGATATGGAGATGTGTAGTTTTTATTGAAGTTTGTAATTCTAATGAATTCAGATTTTTGACACCGTTCCACACAACATCTTCTTCACTTCTTTTTTCATCTGCCTGGAAACAAATGTTAATGAAGGTTATTCTCAATTCTATCCCCTATGCCTTCATAATGGTGCACAGACAGACGCACACACATACGTCCACGTGCAGGTGTATTTGTGTATGTGCACGAACGTGCACATAAACAGAGCAGTAGCTTGTGATTTCCATTGTATTTTTTATTGCTCTGATTCGTGCATGTGCTTACATACACAAGCACATATGTGCATACACACACACACAAACATGTACGTGCGTGATTGCACGTGCACTGCACTAGCAGTAATAAGCTACCTCTGATTCATGTGTCTTTGAAATGAACAGATCAAAGTGTACAGTTAACACGGTGCACATGCATGCGCACGTAAGTGCATACACAATCTGATTTAACAGGGATCTTGGAATGCACACACGCCCAAAATCAAGAAAAATTCTTCTTATTTTCTTTTACAAATGCAGATCCGTGGTACATTATACAAAGTTACAGGTTAATATTTCATGATATATTGGAAATAATGAATAAATTAATTTAAAACATTTTATTAAAAATATTTCAACAAAAAACCCAGGAGAAATGAATCAAAAATTCACGGGCCTGAATGGTCATGGGAGTAAATTAGAGAATTTTTCATTCAAATCTGACATTGCACCAAAAAATAATAATGCACCAAAATCAATGTTGTGAGTTATGTTTGACCCAAGTCATCTTTTTCGAATATCTATCTATATATATCTATATATATATATATATATATATATATTTATATATATATATATATATATATATATATATATATATATATATATATATATATATATATATATATACTGTATATACTATATATATTTTTTTTATAGTAATGCAAATCTGTGGTTTATGATACAACATGTAAAGGGTACATTGTTTGTGAAATAGTGGAAATATTGATTTAAATTACCTTAAAACATTTCATGTAATAGAAAAGGGACAACAGACCCTGGGGGAAATTAATTTAAAATACATCATATTACAGGCGTAAAGGGTTTGTGACCAATATTTGGTCAGAGGAGTAAATTAGGGACTTTTTTATTAAAATCTGACATTGCATCAAAAAAAATAATGCACCAAAATCAATGTGGTGGGATATGATTGACACATGATGTCAGACTGGCAGTTATAGTAGAATAATATTACCCAGTAATATGTAGAAATTTTTGAATATTTGTTTTTAATTATAAATGCAAATCAGTGGTTTATGATACAACATGGCATGTAAAGGGCAAATATTTTAAGAAATAATGATTTAAAAAAATAATGAAAGCAAAAAAACCTGGAGGAATACATCAAAAGTATTAAAACAATTATACATAAAGTCATTTGACAATTTTTTTGGTCAAAGGGAGCTATTAGGAACAAGGTTAAACTTGTGTTGGGTTCAATTTAAATGATCAGAAATTTGATTAAGATTGTCTGTGCTGAATTAATATATTGAATTAATGGATCTGAAAGAAGAGGTAACTTTCAATCAATACATATGGTGTTCAGGCAAAGTAGCCTAATAACAATCCTACTTTACCCGATTCGGTTGGAGTGGGACTGATAGCGGCCAGCATTTCCCTTTCCTTCTCGTAGTCCATACGGCAGAGCAGCTGGCCTTCCTTCAGCACAAACTCATCTCCTCTTTGCAGCCGGCGTTCACACTCACAGCAAGTGAAGCAGCCCAAGTGGTACACCTGGCCCTGCACGCGCATGATTAGCTCTGTACGGCCAATCACCTGCAGACAAGCGCTGCACTTCCTTATAAACAGCCTGGAGGAACACAGAAAGACTTGTGTGAGGGCTATTCACATTAATGGCAACACATGGCATCATGGGAGTCCAGAAGTTCAGAATAAAAATGGTGAGGTAATTAAAGATGGAGGTACAGACAACAAGCCCCAACATGAATTACGCTTTGACAGCTCAAATGATTGTGTAGATTAGCATTGTCTCTTAATTAAAGGTTGTATAAACATTACCCAATTCACCCAGCGACAAGGTGAACATCTGCTGGGACAATACAATACAAGTCTTCATTCTTGTATTGTCTTTTCTCCTTCATGACAGTAGGTGGCAGTAGTACGCTTATGACAAGACAACTGTCTGCTGTGAGTGGTTCTCCTTTAAATCCTGAAATATGGAGAACTGCTGGATGGGGTACACTCCAAAGTATCCATATCCCACCCACAATCTTAAAATACATATTTAATACTGTGAATAATATACTTAACACAGAGTCAATTTCTTTCACCATGAGCACTTTCCTCCTGTTGTCCCCTCCATCTCTCCACCTGTGAGATGTTAGAAACCTTCACTTTCTTTCCTGCCTCTCCATTGCTCCACATCCCTTTTCCATTAACGCTCCTTGAGTCTCTGCCATTAAATTCCTTTCAAATCCCTGCTCTCACACTCGCTTTCCTCCCCCTCCCTCCCCAGTATTTTTCTGCCAGCATTCCCAGTTCTCCCTCCCAGCCTGCCTCCCCACTTCACCCAAACTAATAAAGACAGGATTAATTAGATTGTTGTTTAAACAGTGCGATGGCCAGACAGACGCTGTAAACTCATAACCAGGGATTGGGGATGGCATGGGGTTAATCTCTGTCCTCTCACTTATTCACACTAAAACACACACATACACTCACAAACATAGACACTCACACACTCATGCATGCGCAGGCACAGGCATGCACACACACATTTGCACACACTCACCCACTGATTAATAATATAGTCTGATATTGGCTATGGTTACTCATTTTCACCACACAATAGCCCATGGTGAAAATGGTGTTGATCTGTAAATAATACAGATATGCTTGATCACCAGAATTACGCTTTGACAGTTAAAGTTAGCAGAGCATAGGTGTAAGGAAGAGCTAGTTCAATGGATGCAGGAATAGAATAAGAACAAACCTGGTTGGAGGGTAGGAGGGGAGAGAATAGGGGGAGGAAGGGAAGAAGGCAGAAGTGTTGACGCTCCCTGACTGAGTGATAGGAAGGTGTTGCTGCCCAAATCTGGAGTGTAAAGAAGGAGCCAGGTCTGCACATTAGAGCTCCTAATCTGTGATTCTGTCCCAAACGCAGCTGCTACAGCTAATCTTTTTCAATCCATCTGCCAAACGCTCCCCAAATTCCCTAAATGACAGTGTCGCTAACTTAACATCATAATACAAAGAGCCCTATGCAGATCTATTGTGACAGGAACTTGTGTTAAACCAAAGGTTCCTCAACCTATTTTCTCATAGGCACATTGTAAATACAGCAATAACCTACATGTTAATCTGCTGTCTAACACATATATATATATATATTATATATATATTATATATAGTATGTATTCCACTAAGGAGAGAAATCACCAGCCTGCACTGTGCCACCCCACTCTCCCTCCAAACACACACTTCAACACAGTAAACGATTCCTTTCACTATGAACAAAACACAACAGAACATAATTGTCACAGGTTTGCTTGACAGAAGAGCAATGTTGTTGGTGGTTAAGTCCCACGCTCCCTAATCGGGGTGTACACAGCACGGGAGGAATTTACTCAACATGGCAAATGAAGGCAACTTGGGGCAACTGCCACAGAGGGGGGTCTGTAAGTAGATCAGTCTAATCCCTCTAATAGAAGTATCATTCACAGTGGCTCTGACCAGAGAGCAGCTTCCAATAAATCACTCTGAATGTGATATGACAGAGCAGCCACACAAATGGGGTAAATTTAGGTTCCACATCAAATCTATACAATCTAGTCAAACTAGACCACACACCGATTTCTTCATGTTTTGTGTGGAATTTAATATTCAGTATTAAATATTGTTGTTTATGTACATTTAAAAACATTTGTTTTCTTATGCATATCTTAATTTATGAACAGATTTCTGCATCTCCAGAATTGTATGATACGGTTGCAATTTTGTTGATTTTTTGTAATTTCTTTTTAATATCTTGTCTTTACAGCAGAATATGAATGAAAAATGAAAAATATATCCGTTTAATGTTTATGTTGTAGAACCAAAATAAAAACTTGATTTTAAATGAATAATGAATATAGCCTACAGTAGCAGGCACAGGTTTGCCCATGTCAGGACTTACAATACAGACAAGCTTTTTTCTTGCATTTGAATGCCTGCAAAATTAAATTTAAATGAAAAAAAAGTGTAGAGTTAAGAGCATTTATCATAAAAACTATTTTATCAAGGACTTTGCTTTGGATTAAGAGGGATTTCCTACAATGAAGTGATGGGTGCATTATTCACTAAACACATCAAAAGACACCTATATGTTTGGTGCCATGGATTTCCAGGGGGGGCTCTAATTATGAGCTCCATGATTAAGAGATCAAAAGGCAGAGAAAGAGGATGTGTTGAGTGTTGAGTGGCTATAATCACTTTTCTTTTGCTGTATTGAGAATCCTAGAGATACAAACAGAATAACAGAATCTTCGTGGTCTGTGTCATGTGGCATTGTTTTGCCTCTGGGCTCTGACAAGCACAACATTGTGTGCCCACAAAACATTCATTCCATAAATATGTATGCGTCTCAGAGACATTACAGTTGTTGTGCTTGCTTTCACAATTGATGAATATTTATACAGGTACTGGTATGCTTATACTAACTCTATGTTTGGAGTGCATTCTATTGCACTATACTTTTGGAGCAATTGAATGTAAGCGAGCAGAAGAACCTAACTTGGACAGATTATGGCTTCACGACATGGCTTACAAAGATTTTCCATTGTCACTCAATTTGATTCCTGTCCTTTAGTTAAAGATGCATTTCTCTCTCTCTAACATTTAATATAGAGAGCTATTCATGAACTAGCTTGAGATTCCCACTTACATTAACGGTGTAGAATGACCATATATAACATCCAAGATAGATGCAACAAGGAGCATCGATATGCAACAATTTTACTTTTAAGTTGCATCTTGTTTAGTATCAATTTCTTAGATGTGTGTCTCAGGTTGTGTGTGAGTATGTGTGTGTGTGTGTGTGTGTGTGTGTGTGTGTGTGTGTGTGTGTGTGTGTGTGTGTGTGTGTGTGTGTGTGTGTGTGTGTGTGTGTGTGTGTGCGTGTGTGTGCGCACTTTCGGCGGATATTGCTCTGTGAAGCAAAATGGCTCAGAGCCAGGGTTCAGTAATCACATCATCTCCTTTTATTAAATCTCCCTGCACTGCTTCTGTGTTATTAAAATCTTCCAGCATTCCCCGCGATACTCACTACCTCTGCCACCACTCACTCACATGTATATTTAAATATATACAGTTCAGTCATACACAGAGACACACACGGATGCACAGGGGGACACATGCACACAGACACACACAGGTACATATACAGTCCATGCACACATAAACACACATATGCACAGTTTGTGTAAACACAGATAAGGTGCATGGGTAAAAAACATCAATAAAACACTGACAGATGCTGTCATTCGTGCACCGTATCCATCCATGCATCAATAAAGTAATATCATAAACAGTCCTCTTGTTCAATGAGCGCTCTCCAAAATGTGTAAAAGCTATGTAGGCCTAATAGTTGTTATCTAATGGCCTTGAGGGTCTGCGGTGAATGGAATCTTTAGTGTGCACAAACCCTCAGCCAATCTCACAGTTACACAGTTACATGTCATGACTGGTAAATATCATGTAAATCCTTCACACTGGTAATAAGAGCAGCTCTACATGAGAGCAGCCCTGATGCCTGTAATAATCAAGCCCTGTTGTAATGTACCTGTGTAAAGTAACAACAAAAAACCTACATGGCATGATATGTGGTGTGTGCGATTTACACCTGATGCTACCAAGAATGAACGCTATGTGTGAGGATATAGAAGTGTGTGTGTTTGTGTGTGTGAGTGAGTATGTGTGTGTGTGTGTGTGTGTGTGTGTGTGTGTGTGCGTGTGTGTGTGTGTGTGCACGTGTGTGTGTGTGTGTGTGTGCGTGCGTGTGTGTGTGTGTGTGTGTGTGTGTTAGTTTAGATAAAACAGTTAATCCCCAGGCCACCAGAACGCAATATCCTGTCTGCCCGTTTCTCATTTCCTGTCTGTCTCTGGCGGAGGGGGAAGCAGCGGGGAGGGGGCGGCGGGGGACAGTGGGACCCGTTGCCCCAGAAACAGGAGATACAGCCGGTCGATTTTAGAGAAAACTCTATGCCGATCTCCCTATCTCTCCCTCTCTGGTGCGACCCCCTATTCTCTCTCTTTCTTTCCTCTCCCTCTCTGCTTTTATTATCTCAGATTTAATAAAGCCAAGGCGAGCAGCTTGTTCTGCCATGAAACATTTATTAGCTGTCTGTTATAAAATTGTTGTGGGGGAGGAAGGATGATGGGGTCTCATCTCACATTATGCAAAAACAGTGGCAATATCACCCCCTTGCAACCACATAGAAAGTCACCCAGTCAAAGATGTACCCCTGCCTGAGACTCCCTTCCTAAAATCAAACACCTCATCCATATCTTCTTTATCCCAAGGCAAAGCTTTTCTCCATCACTGACATTTCTCCTTAATGTTCTTTCATTTCTTCCAAAATGTTTGACTATTCTACAACAGCATACCACTACAACACAAAAACTCTCCCAGCCCCACATTCCCTTTCCTCTGGCAATCCTCCACCTATCATCTGTTGAGCTGCACTTTGGGCTAAGGGGAAGAGGTTGTGAATGTTTCTGAACCACATACATGTATTATGTGTAGTCTCTCCCTGGGGTTTGTATATATATACAGCTCTGGAAAAAATTAAGAGACAAGTCTGTATTTTTCTTAAATCTTCAACTCTACATAACTTAAAAAAAGTATTGGAATTTAGTAGAAATGTTGTCAGTAGTTTATATTATAAAACCAAAATGTTCATTCTATGCAAACATATGCCTATAAATAGTCAAACAAGAGACACTGAACATTTGGAGTGGTCTTCAGAACTTTTTATATATAGAGTCCAGTTCTGGAATGTAAGTGAAGACACAATTTGCCAGTGCCCCATAAACTTTTATTCCACTTTCAGACACATTGTATTGGAGACTTTAAGGCCAAAACATATGTGTCACTTCCCTGTAAGGATTTCTTGCAATGCAGATAGTTTAGGTTTCATTTTCCCAGTCTTTTAGAATTTCATAGATTTATTTTTGCTACCATAATATAAATTTCATTTGTCCGAAAAGACACATAACTCTTGATTCTTTGAAACCTAATATGATTTTAAATGTCACTTTTCATTTTTGAGAGCTACACAAATATAATCCTATTCACCACCTCTACAATGACGGAGGTAAAAACCTGGAAACCGGAGCAGATAAATCCAATCAAAACTATATGCATATAACATAGCACTAGAGCAGGCAAGACATAGTTTGTTGAAGTCATTAACCAGAGTTAAGGTGCTAGCTGATGGGAATAAGGGCTTGTCCTTCCACCGTGTCCTTGCATAAGTCTCACTAATAGTATTTCCCTGCAGCCCAGTGTCCCAGCCCTGTCGTCAGCCACAGAACACAGGCTAATGAGCACTGTACCCAATCAGCCTCCCCACGTCCTCCTCCCATGCCCATCCTGAGACACCGAAAGGCGCTGAGGGAGAGGAGGCGATTAAGAGAAAACAAGGGATAAACGGGGAGATAAACTGTTTGGTGTCATCGCTGCCATCAATCTCAACCAGAACGAAATGAGGTCTGCAATAGAGAAATATTATTACAAAGCAGACAGTGATGAATGAGCTGCCGGATAGAGAGAGGGAAAGAAGTGGTGGGGGTATCCAAGATGCGGTTGCTATCCCCAGTTTCACATTATTACAGCAGCAAAAACTCAGAAGTTGGCTCACACACACACCGTAACTGGTCAGCAGAGCCAGGTCTCATATTTGTAGCGTCGGCGTCTCCCTCTTTGTCTGCAAAAAGAGGGTTTGTAAAGCAAAAAAAAAAAAATGTAGTCTCAGTGCCCTTCACCCTACAGAGTGAGGTATCAAACCCATGGTTTAGTGAATATCCATCCTGGTGACCTGTTCTTTCTCAAGGGTGAAGCTGCCTTTATGGGGCTTACAAGAGAGCTTGAATTCGGGCTCGGCACATAAGCCTCCTGTCTGTGTGGGCTCAGTTATAATGACCAGAGTACACTGGCCTTGGGTTGCCTAAGAAGGAGCGCTAAGATACGGGTGTTTCCCAGATGGCTTCTTAAGTGCCATCTTTGGAGAACGCGTAAGTTGAAGCGAAAGAAGCTCTTTAGTGGGAGCTGTCCACCGCGGTCGTGCTGAAACTGAATAAATCGATGCCAGGCGAATCGATCACCCACCTCTTTATCAGCGCATAAGTCACACACAGCGCCCCGTGGTCTCCCCCACACAGGTGGAATTAGGCTACGCATGTATCGTGTGTGTGGGGGGGTGTGTGGGTGCGGGTGTGTGTGGCAACAAGTGTATCAAAGTAGTAATCAAGCCCATTAGCGCATATATACCCCGTGGATATAGGCACACACATGTGATGTGAGAATGGAAGAAAGCGGCAGCAAAAGAAACAAGCGGGCACCGTCGTTTACCGCGGAGGAGATGGGCGTCTTAGTGGACGAGGTCTGGCAGCTCCGGGGAGTTTTATTCGGGGGAACAAGGAGCAAAAAGAACATCACAGTGAAGAACCGTGTTAGGCAGGCCGTAGCTGAAAAGATGTCCCCCTCCAGCCCATGTGGCCTGCGTGACTGGCGTGCTGTGAGGAAGAAGTGGCAGGAGTTCCAGAACCAAACAAAAAGGAAGAGTGAGAAAGTTTCACTAATTAATCTCCCTTCGTTGCAGGTGATGCAGACGCCCAGTAAAGACAGCGCGGAGTAACCCCTCCCCCATATGGTTTCAATAAAATACGTTGGTTTCCTTTTCAACAATGTATTGTGTGAATCATTTTGCATTGAAATGAGGGTGTCAAACCTATAGCAACAAAAAGTCTCAGGCAATTTGTAATGTATCTAAGCGTAGGTTAATGACGTGTGCGTATCGTGCGCCCTTTCAACAGCATTCCAGTGCCAGACTTTCAGGTAAAGCACCCGGACACTGCAGGAATAATCATAGTGTGCAGGACGTTACATGTAGCCTACATCTGCTGGTTCTGTTTATTTATTTCAGCCTTGAGAGTTGATATGGGTGATGTGTGGTGGTTGTGGGTTCATGGTTTAGTGCTTGGTGACTGGTGGTGAAGAGGTAGGGGCTGCGGGTTGTTGGACCGGGCTGAAGGCAAACTTGCAGCGGGTTGCTCTGGATGTGTGGAGACACCAGAGTGATCAGCCGTTGGATCTCCGCACGGGGCAGCCGGTACTTTGCCTGGACGGCCCGGTCTGATAGCACGTCCAGTGGGGAGAAGTGCCGACGCACGTATGCATTTATGTAAACCGTCTGGCTTCGCGCACGGTGAGGCTGTTGGTTCGCAGCGAGAAGGTGTTGTATTTATAGCCATGGTTTCTCACACGTGCGGACTTTAGCAACGCCTTTAGCAGGTGGAGCCGCTCTGAATGAGGTTCAGCTGAGTTCAATTAAATCTGTTTCTTTGATATCTGTGAAATGCCACAGGGTTGTTGATGTTTTTTTTTGTATGTGTAGTAGGGGAGAACGGGGTAATTTGTCA
The DNA here is from genome assembly GCF_949987685.1 of Ammodytes marinus. Classification (NCBI taxonomy): domain Eukaryota; kingdom Metazoa; phylum Chordata; class Actinopteri; order Uranoscopiformes; family Ammodytidae; genus Ammodytes; species Ammodytes marinus. The sequence goes on along the minus strand of NC_137220.1, from coordinate 28,527,585 downwards.
CATGGGTTGGATGTCACATTCGTTATATCTCGCCACCAGAGCGCGCTAGCTCTGAAATGTTGATATAAAAAAGGTCCAGAATTGGGATCAGAGGTCACATACATAGACTTCCTTGGAGGAAGACAGCTGCATTTCAGGTGAGAGGATGTTTTGTGTTTTTCATGTCAAATTCAAAATATTTTGCTTCTCAGTATTTTTCTTTTAGGCTTTTACACAATGGGTTTATAACAAAACACTTGTTACCCTCAGAAAGTGTGAAGGGAAAACTATAGTTTAGATTGTGGTTAGCAAGCTAATTAGTTGTCAGATGGTTGTTGGCCTTGATGCTAGCAAGAAATTCAAGTTGGGGTTGGTCGTCAAATTTTTTGGGGGGTTGGTTGTCACATGCTATCTCAAGGCTGCAGCCAGAAAAGGAACCCAATAACGAAATAAATTGTCAAGCTGTATCCTCACTGACACCCCAGAGAAGGAAAGAATAGAGCAGGAAAAGGCAGCTAGCAAGCAAAAGAAAAAAGGGCAACAAAATCAAAACAACCCAGTGCATCCCAAACTAGACCAGCTGCCAAGGCTACAGAACGTTATGTAGGCCTATTTGTCAACTTGACAATGCAATTAAACATTCAAATTTGGTTCTGCCTCCTTGGCTTCTTTTTAAGATTTTTCCCATTAAGATAACATTGTGACAAACAACCCCATAGTGTGTGACAACCGACCCCTTGATGGGGTTGGTTGTCACAATGTGTCAGAGTGTCTTTGATGGTAAATAACTTCTTCATTACAATAAGTTGGAAAAAAAGAGAGACACACATTTCTAGCCAACACCTTAAGCTTCAATTTAATGTAGGAATGGCTATTGACAGATGTTTTGGTGATGAGCAATTCTCACTAGAGTAAAAAGTGTGCCTACTTACCCCGTTCTCCCCTACTATAAACTCACATGTGTGTGGAAAACGTAAACGTATAATTCATTAAAACATTTTTTTCTCTACTATTAGTCTATGTTTCTTGCGCCAGTGGTCCACATTGAGCATTGTTTTATTATTTCGAAAAGTGGAGGAAATACATTTCCCTGACGCGGCATGATCACTGACGATTTGGTCGCTAAGAAGGTTGAAAGAGTGGGTCAGATCCGTCTTACAGTTCCGTCTTAGTGAAAGAGCTACTTTCGCTAAGAACGAATCTGGGAAACGCATTCTTCTTTCACAGCGTTCTTAAGAGCGCTCCAAAGAAGTACTTAGCCCAAAGAGGCTCTTAACAAATCTGGGAAACGCGGCCCTTGATGGTGAAAAAGTCTGTGATACTGAGGATGGTAGCCATTATTCACGTGTGTCGGTCTGCTAATCAGGCACTTGCATTGTTTTATATTCAGAATATCATTTGATCAAACTGTAACTTTTATTAAAAATGTACCACATTTCTACAACAGCTTATTTCAATCTTTGGAAAAAGTGTACCTTATCACCACTCATACTATCTCTTGATCGGTAAGTGTGCAGCATTGCACCCATGCGTGAAAACATCCTTATACGAATTTAGATTGTGGAGGGGAGGTCTTGCCACAAAATTATACCAAAGCCTCATGCTAAACATTTGGTCCACAACAGGATGGAGAACCAGAGAATTTCTGGAGGTTTCAAAACATACAGTCATATGAAAAAGTTTGGGACCCCCTTCTAATTTTGGGGATTTTTGTTAATCATTAGCTGGGATTTCAAAGAAGCAAATTCCTTTACATATATGACATACCTTAGGGAAACAGAAGCAATTCAGCCGTGTCATTTTGTTTATTGGAATAATAGAAAATATGCAATGAGCGTCATAACAAAATTTGACTGGTGCATAAATTTGGGCACCCCAAAAGAAAAATGTCATCAGTACTTAGTTGAGCCTCCTTTTGCAAAAATAACAGCCTCTAGACGCCTCTGGTAGCCTGTGATGAGTGTCTGGATCCTGGATGTAGGTATTTTTAACATTCTTACATACTAAAGCAATCCAGTTCAGTTAAATGTGATGGCTGCCGAGCATGGAAAGCCTGCTTCAAATCATCCCATAGATTGTCGATGATATTCAAGTCATTGGACTGCGACGGCCATATCAGAACATTGTACTTTTCCCTCTGCAGGAATTTGAACTGTGTTAAGGGTCATTGTCTTGTTGGAATATCCAACCCCTGCGCAACTTCAACTTTGTGACTGATGCTTGAACATTATCCTGAATAATCTGTTGAAACTGGGTTGAATTCATCCGACTATCCACTTTAACCAGGGCCCCAGTCCCTGAAGTGGCCACAGCATGATTGAACCTCCACCAAATTTGAAAGTAGGTAGCAGGTGTTTTACTTGGAATGCAGTTTTCTCCTTTCGCCACGTAAAGCACTTTTTATAATGACCAAATAACTTATTTTTTGTCTCATCAGTCCAAAGCATTTTCTTCCAATATGAAGCTGGCTTGTCTAAATGAGCTTTAGCATACTCCAAGCAACTGTATCTGTGGCGTGGGCGCAGAAAGGGCTTCCTTCTCATCACCCGGCCATACAGATGTTTTGGTGCAAATTGCACTGAATTGTTGAACCATGTACAGATACACCATCTGCAGCCAGATGTTCTTGCAGGTCTTTGGAGGTGATCTTTGGGTTGTGTGCAACCATTCTCACAATCCACCGAGGTTCAAGGCTTAACAACATAATCCAACCAATTTTGTGTTTAAAGTCCTCAGTTTTACATGCTGTTACAGGCATTAAAATCAGCAAAACCACAAGGGTTCCCATATTTCTGCACAGCCAGTTTTTCACATTTTATTTAATTTCATAAAACTAAATACTGCTTTTCAAAAAATCTTTTTTTGGAAAACATCCCAGTACTTAGCTGTTCCTGGTAAATTAAAGACATACCACTTTTATCTTTTTTTTGTGAAAGCAGAGTCAATTATAATGCCGGCTGAGAGGGGTTCCCAAACTTTTTCATATGACTGTAAATAAATCTACAAGAGGAATGCACAAAATGCACATTGAATTTATTGACTTTCAGTTTCAATGCCTTCATCTCCATAACAGATTGTGACCCGGGAATCTCTAAACTGAAGGGATTCATCCTGCTTTATTACATCTATAATGAGTGGCAGTATTGTGATTGCTTATTTATTACTGAACTTAAAATTGCTTCACAACTCACGCAAAAAAGCTTGAATTTTTGGATTAAGATGATATGCTTGACACGGCCTATCGTAAGGATCTAACCTGACATTGGCTTTTTGAGCATCGGCCTGATCAGTTTAGAATCATTGTGATGTAAAATACCCTTTGAAAACGTTAAACATGCGAATGTTGAATAAACGTTTGCCTCGAAGGCGGTTCAGCCCAGATGAATGTTTGTGGGGGATGGGTCACATTTCAAAATTAGATTTGTTTTCTCGATCATTTGCAATGATCAATTCATATGTACAGTACTGTGCACAAGCTTCAGGAAGGTGTGAAATAATGCTGGGAAACTAAGAATGCTTTCAAAAATATAAATAATATATTTTTAAATTTGTTTTATTACTTTATTTATGAATATTTTTTTAGATATATATATATATTGTTTAAACTATAGGCAAATGTTAAACAGAAAATAAAAAGTCAATGGGGTGTCATGTAGGTCCCTTCAGTACTGTTATATAGTCCAGGAAAGGCTGACATATCTGTTTAAACTTCTCTGCTTTCCTTGAAATCTCATCGAATGTTCTCCATATATAAAGTGCAGGAGAACTCCATCAGTAAGGACTGGGGTTCAACAGGGGGATTATAAATTGCTAAATTTAAAATTTTACCTCTGGCAGTTCCTTAGCCTATATGCAGATATCTGAAAAAATAGGATGGCTACAGTGTGGATCTATCCCTCAGCTGAGCAAATGAATAGAATACATTATCAGTGTACAAGCAGTTACCTTAATAGTAACAAGACCTCTGCTTTTCCAGACTGAGAAAACAGTATCTATTTGCGAAGGGGGAAATGCATGATTGTGGGTAATGGGGGCAAGAATGGAGGTGTTCGGCAATTCCAACCTTTTTTAAATTTGATACCAAATCCTCAATGAGTTTTTAACTACAAAACCAATATCTTTAATACGGTGGCGCTGAGCATTCACCAAATAAAAAAAAGTTTCACAGCAGGATCTCGTAATTACGAGATAATATCTCGTAATTACGAGATAATATCTCGTAATTACGAGATAAGTATCTCGTAATTACGAGATAAAGATCTCGTAATTACGAGATAAGGATCTCGTAATTACGAGATAAGGATCACCCTCTCATTCATCAATAACGATGTCTGTGTGTGTGTGTTTGTGTGCAGACGAGGTGAACCTAGCCATAGGAAAACGTAGGCAATAGCCTTGGTTTCCGGACTACAATGGGCCCCATAATCAATACACTTATTTTAAATATTTGTTTACTGTTCATTCATTAATCAGCGATCGCATCGGGTACTGAGGGACACACTTTCGGCTTACCATCTCATGAAAAATGGGAGCAAAAACAAAAGTGTTGCGTTTATATTTTTGTTGAGTGTAGTTACTGACAGCTAAAGCTGTTCATTCTCCCTTAACTATGAACCGTACCGTACTGTACCGTACCGTGACTTCAAAACCGAGGTACATACCGAACCTTGACTTTAGTGTACCGTTACACCCCTAATGGCTACCCATGAAGGGGTCGTATCTTTAAGCTCTTCATATATGCGTCCTGCCAGTAGGTAAGGGCACGGGCATTGGCTGCCTAATGCCTCGTTTCCACCGAGTAGAGCGGGTCGGATCAGAGCGGCTCAGAGCGGGACAGCTCACTTTTAAGAATCTCTGTGTTGTTTCCACCGCGGATCCTACCCTTACTGGTGGGGCGGGGTTTAGGCTGGACTGCGATAGCCGCCGCCAGAATGTGGGTTAAACTATCGGGCTGTGGAACAACTGTGGTCAAGCCAGCGGTCTCTCGTTTTTGCTTGGTCAAACCAGCCGCTTCTTTATTTATTCCCCCCGTGTTGTTGTGAGCACAGAGACGGCTCGGTGCAAGTTGCAACTGATAGAGACAGTGAGAGAACAGCGCTGGCTGCGGCAGCTACGTGACATTGTAGCAGTGGGACACAGTGTAGCCAACTGATTCATTTAATGACGAGGAAAAACACCACACAATAAACAGTGCCGCGCTCACAAGCCAGCGATCTCTCGTTTTTGCTTGATCAAACCAGCCGTTTCTTTATTTATTCCCCCCGTGTTGTTGTGAGCGTGTATTTACTAGCCTAGGCTACTATCTATGGCGAAAACACACAGAGACGGCTCGGTGCAAGTTGCAACTGATAGAGACAGTGAGCGAACAGCGCTGGCTGCGGCAGCTACGTGACTAGTGGGACACAGTGTAAACAACTGATTAATTTATTGACGAGGAAAAACACCACACAATAAACATTGCTGTGCTCACATTTTCGCCAATACACAAGACTCTCTTCACTCTTGCCGAGATGACTACACATGGCGGAAATGATTATTTCGACCAATCAAATGACGGCTCCGCCGTTTTGGCCCGCTTTCAGGCGGCTAGTACCCCTACGGAGGAGTACTGAGATCGGGAGCGGCTCAGAGCGGTTAGGTGCGTTTAAACCGTACCCTACCCTATTTTGATAGTTCTGTTTGCTATAATATTCAATAGTCTACGTACATTAAAAAAAGAAAAATCTCCTAGGGATAAAACCCACCTGGTCTGGGACTAATGTTTGAAATCTGCCTTTTTAGTCTATTGGCTATCCATTTGCATACACCTTATAGAACTCTATACCAAGCCCATCAGGGCCAGCTGTCTTTCCATTTGGGAATTATTTTATTGCTGTAAGGACTTCTTGTAATGATATTCCTGAGTTAAGCTCAGTTTGGGCATTTGAATTTAGTTTGGGAAATGGGAGAGAATGCAAAAATGTAAGGATATCCTCTTCCTTTGCAAGATTTTGGGAGGAGTACAATTCTTCATAAAACTTCCTGAAACAGTCATTTATTTTAACAGGGCCTGTGACAAAAGAACTTGAATAATTGTTTATTTTTATCTATTTAAAAAAAGCTAAGTGAGGGAACAAGTTAGTTATCCTGGATAAGCAAGGTCTCTCCCAGACAAAAAGTTCAAAGCTGGGGTTTCAAAATGAGGTACTTTTTTGATGAAGTACAAAGAAACAGGCAACCCTAAAGAACATAGTCGGACAAGAAAACTTAGTGCAGCAGATGAAAAACACACAAGCTTCTGTCCCTTCGAAATCTAAGATGTCCGGCATTGCCATCAGCTCAGAACTGTCAGAAGCCAGTGGGACCAAGGTACAGCCATCTACTGTCCAGACAAGTCTGGCCAGAAGTGGTCTTCATGGAGGGTTGCAGC